>NC_092770.1:13556179-13859209 GCF_047496795.1 Chiloscyllium punctatum | reverse complement strand
GCCGCCCCAACCTTATGTTGTAAGGTTCTTATAATGAGTTGAACACCAGGTATTTAATTTTAACTGCTTTTCATAACTGTTATTATATTTACACAGGAGTTCAGAAAGTCCCCTGATTTAGAGCAGATTGTTGCTATTAGTTGGTTTTGATTTCTTAGCCTTTTCTTACTTAACAATCCTTAAAAACTCTTCCAACAGCTATAGTTCAATAATCCACTTCAAGATAAATGTCAAAAAGCAGGGTTTTTTTAATTGTTCCAGAGATGCATGCATCTCTAGCATTTATTATACACCCCTTGCTATTCTTGATAATATTTGTATGAAGTTCCATAAAAAAGGCACCTAATTTACACTTGGCTACACTAGTAGTGGTAGATCTAGAGTTTTGTAGTATACTTGCTGGAACTAAGAAATATTCAGTCTTTTCTGGTTCCTAATGCTTCACTGGATCACAGAATTTGTGTGAATCAACCTGCTCTATGTACCAGGGTATACATATTTAGAATACAGTCTGTAAGTGTTTTTGCTGATGGAGAAATTCAGATAAACAACGGGGAAAGTGTATACTCAAGAAAGTTGATTTAATCTGGGATGCAATGAAGCTAATTGAGGAGTAATATTCAAGTGAATATAGGTAGCTCAAGTTCTAATATGGATTAAATACTTACTTGAAATTAACAAACACTTTAAGGTAGATTCCCTGGTATAGTTTGACAAAAGAGATGCTGAGGCTGAGGGAGGTCAGATTAGTCCATGGAAGATAATAGTGAGGAAGGGAGACCAGCAGTTTTTAACTAATCACAAGTTTCACATGGGTCAGTAATGCTCCATTATACATGTTACAGCTGATACAATTTTCATAGTTTTTTTGTCCCATTGAGAACTGTTGTATTGGGTAATAAATAAAGCACACATATTTACTTTGTAGATTTACTTTTGTTATATTGTTTCGAATACAAAATTCTTGAGCCAAACCTGTTTAAGGCTCTATTTGAAGATTGTGAGTTTATTGGGTTTGAATAATAGATATATCAAGTTGAAGTCATTATATCTGCCACACAGTAAAAGACTTACCTGTGAATTCCATAAATAAATGTATCTTAAGAGTTAGTGGCCACATGTTTTTATTGTGAAGTTTCATATACTTCCGATATTTCCTTTCCTTTTTTTATTATCCTCAGATTTGGCATCCCTCCAAAGCCAGCATGTGTTTCCCTGAGAAGGTGGTTGTTGGGCACCTGAGTAACTTACTAGGCTACTTAGCAGAGCAGTTGAGTCAACCATGTTTATGTGGGACTGGAGTCACATGTATACCAGACTGGGTAAGGAAAGCAGCCTTCTTTCCCTAAGGACATTAGTGAATCAACTGGGTTTTTAATTTCAATTTGATAGCTTCACACCTGATGATAACATTAGATATCCAAACTTTTAAAAAAAATCACATTCACAACACATTCTCTCTGAAATATTGACCAAACCTTTTCCAGTACAGCAGGTCTTTCAAGTATTATGCAGTTTACGAACTGATATAAGATTTTTAAAAACAAAAAGTTTTTATAAACAATAATCTAATATTGAGTAAAATTATTAATAATTAATCAGACTGTAGCAGGTAAAAATGTTCACCTCATGTTAAATTTTACTCTGACATCTCTGAGTTGCAGACAGAATGGATGATAATATTTGCTTATATTGAGGAATTTTAAAGATGGACAATACTTTGTGATCATATATGATACGGAGATGCTGGTGTTAGAACTGGGTGGACAAAAGCCAAAAGTCACACAACATCAGGTTATAGTCCTGATGAAGGAGCAGCACTCTGAAAGCTTTTGATTTTGAATACATCTGTTGGATGATAACCTGGTGCTGTGTGACTTCTGACTTTATGATTATATAGTTATTCCAATTGAAGACTCAGTTATGGCTTTTGTCACTGCAGTGAAATCACGTAGCAGGATAAATTTGTAAACTATACAAGAGAAACTTAATTAAAAACAATGTGTTCACCAGTTACAGTAGACTTCAATCGAATATTCTTTCAATTCTCATTGTCGTGTCCAGAATTAATTTGCTCTCTATATTGGTAATAAAATCATACAATACTGGTACTTTGAAATTTGAGTTGCTAGTGGAGTTTGAAGCCAATAATATGCACTTTCCTCAAATTCATGTTTATAAATATTTTACAAGAATTGTTATTCTGCTAATTTGGCAAAATATTTGTAGATTTGCTTTTATTTTAAACATTTTTTAAAAATTAAGAATATTTTCATTAGTCAGTGGTGTCTTCCTTATTTCAGTCTCTCATAACAATTTTGCTTGATATTTTCTCTACACTTACCTTGTGAAAATGTTGCAACGTAATTCCAATTTTATGTTAGATATGGATATAAAGCAACATACATTGATTTCACAATATAAATTAATCAACTGACTTCAGGTGGAGTGCCCAGTCATAAGCTGAATTTGCCTCAAGCTGTTTATATTTATCTGGCTATGAGTTTAGTTTCTCATTCCCGTATATGAGTAAAATTGCTGTACAGTGCTTAGGTCATTGTATATGCATAATATCATAATTACTACAGCTAAACTGACTGAAGGCACCTATTGAGGTCTCTCTGCTTTTCCCAGCACAATGCCAGTTGATCATCCTTTAATATTAAGTACTGTATTTCATTTGCGCTTTAGTTTTATCGCCAGGTGTCCATTCTACTGTTAACTCTTCCCATGTTTCTGGGTTGGGGATTGATACTGATGCACATTGGCTTTCCTGTACCAATTGCTGGAATTTTCTTTGGATGGCACGGTGTTTCAGTAGTTAGCACTGCTGTCTCATAGCACCAGGGGCCTAGGTGCAATTCCAGTCTCAGGCGACTGTCTGTGTGGAGTTTGCACATTCTCCCCATGTCTGCATGGGTTTCCTCCGGTGCTCTGGTTTCCTTCCACAATCCAATGATGTGCAGGTTAGGCAAATTGGTCATGCTAAACAGCTCATAGTGTTCAGAGATGTGTAAGTTAGGTGCACTGGTCAGTGGTAAATATAGGATAATGGGGTAGGGGAATAGGTCTCGGTGGGTTGGTTTTGGTCTTCGGAGGATTGGTTGGGCTGAAGGGCCTATTTCCACATAGAGATTCTATAATCTAGTAAGTCCTGAAATGGGAGTCGTACCTTGGGTCTTTTAGCTCAGTGGCACAGCACTACCAACTCCTACTCCTAAACTCCTAAAAAAAAGACTTGTCCTGTTGCACTGAATGCCCTGTCCAAAATAAAATAATTGCATCTAAAGCTCAAAGCCAGGATAACTCTGATCAAAACTGAAGGCAGACGTGTCAATCTTTGTTGGGATACTCAGTTTGCTGTAAACTGGAATACATTCAATGAACATCAGGATGAAAAAATTCAACTGTCAGCATTGTAAGGAATGTGCTTTGCATTACTCTTTATGCTACTTTAATAAGAGATTAAAAATTGCTCGACAGTGTCATATAGTATTCCTTAATTAAACACAAATTCATAATTTTATACAATGAAGATGAATTCAATTTGGTTAACTCTTTATTTTTCAGTGAAAGCTGTTATAGTATATAGGGCATGTAGACTTCTATAATGTAGTAATCATAGAATATGGAACAGCACAGCACAGTACAGACCCTTTGGCCCTCGATGTCATGCCAGCCTTTTATTCTACTGTAAGTTCAGACTAACTTACATATCCTTCATTGTGCTAACTTCCAAGAGTCGCTTAAATGTCCCTAATGTGTCTGACTCTACTGCCACTACTGGCAGTGCATTCCACGCACTCACCACTCTCTGTGTAAAGAACCTGCTTCTGACATATTGTCTAAACCTTTCTCCAATTACCTTAAAATTTTGCCCCTCGTGATAGACAATTCACCTTGGGAAAAACTTTTTGGCTATCCACTCTATCTAATTGTCTCAACATCTTGCACACCTCTATCAAGTCACCTCTCATCCTTCTTTGCTCCAATGAGAAAAGCCTAGCTCCCTCAACCTTTTTTTATAAGTCATGCCCTCCAGTCCAGGTAAATGTCCTTTGCACCCTCTCTAAAGCTTTGAAATCTTTCCTATAATGAGGCAACTAGAACTGAACACACAATATTCTAAGTGTGGTCTAACCAGGGCTCTATAGAGGTGCAGCATAACCTCACAGCTGTTGAACTCAATCCACCTGCTACTGATAGCCAACACACCATACGCCTTCTTAACAACCCTATCATCGTGGGTGGCAACTTTGAGGGATCTAACAATTTGGACCCCAGGATCCCTCGATTCCTCCACACTGCCAAGAATCCTGCCTTTAACCCTGGAAAATTATTAGCAATAAAAGCCTCACACAATTTAGAGAAAGAAGCCAATTAAAGTAATAATGATTAAATATTGCACAGTGTAATTCAGGTTGGGAAATGACTTAATAATCCAAAGTGATGGTAGATACATATGATTTTTCTTGTTTGGCCTTTTCAATTAGCAGAATAACTGAGTCTGGGAATTGATACTTTGTGATGTCAGTCGTGAATTGATCAACCATTTTATATTGTAAATTACAGTGATGGTAATTTTAATTAAAAAGAAGAATGTGCATTCACGTAAACCTTTTAGGAAGTCATTGTGTTACATGTTTTATGGGGTCAGTTTGGTCCATCAGTAAAAAAACATTGCTTTTGTCTGATCAACAAAGCAATTGTACTTCATCACACATGCTATTCAAACTGGCCCCATAAAACATATGTGACTTCCTAAAATATTAATTACCAAATAAATACTCTTTACGTTGGTAAATGTTATTTTACTAAGTGTCCTTAAGCATATATTACTGGATACTGTAAAGGGATATAAAGAAATGATGGTGGAAAAAAACTCGTAAGTGATTTTGTGACATGATAAAAATATTTTTTGAGAAATTTATAAAAGAATGCAAAAGGTAAGAATACAGTTTTACAGTATTTGCTACAGTACTGCAGGAACAATGCTTGCTTGAAGAAAAAAATCTCTGACCAGATTTGACAGTCAGCAAAGCTTCAGTATATTCTTGTCGTTACAATTGAGATGGTAGTCAAAAGCAGGAGAAATTGAAATCATTAAAAATGCAATAAGTTGTTTGAAACTAAACTGATGGGAAAGGAAATGTATATGGTGTAAAATACAGTAAAACACAGCTTACAGTTATACCCCACTCAAAAGCAAAGCCATAAGTAGGGACTTGACAGAAGTCTATAAAATTATGAAGTAAATAGATAGGGTTGATGGTCAGAATCTTTTTCCCAGAATTGAAATGTGCAGTAACAGGGGAATGCATTTAAAGCGAGAAGGGAAAAATTCAGAAGAGATGTGAGGGGATGGTTTTTTTTTACACAGAAAGTGGTAGGAGTCTGAAACAATGCTGCCAGGTGTGATGGTGAAGGCAAATACGATAGGGGCTTTTAGATAAGCACATAAATATGCAAGGAATGGAGGGATATGGACCAAGGGCAGGCAAAAGAGATTAGTTCAATTTAGCGTCATGTTCAGCAAAACATCGTGGGCCGTGCTGTTCTATGTTCTATGGAGGGCAGAAAGAACTGAAGTAAAAGATTACTAGAACTGTGAATGTTTGCCCCAAATCCTAGAGATATGCCCTTTGTTGAAAAAACAAAGTGCTTTACACATCAGTGGGAAAGAAATTTACGGTTGTTATGACAGATTATCAAGGCAGCGAGCAAAAATTACATTCCCGGTTAAACACAAAGGAATGTTTAAGGCCCAGGATTTTCAGTCTGGTCCTTATGAAACATGAAACTAATTTCCAGATCTACACAGGAGAGCTTTGGAGCATGCTTTGGAATCTTCGTAATTGAAAAAGTTAATGATTTCATTTCAGGACCTGTCATGATGAAAACAAATTACGTAAATTCCTATATCACGCAGGACATAATTGTATCTGACAAACTCTGGGGTCTCCTGTTGAAGGAGGTAAAAGTGGAGGAAAAGTAAATCTATAATATGCAAAGGTTTGTTGCATAATTCAAATCGATGATTACATGGCGTGTAATACCAGTACAGATAGTTTCAGGACCAGAATTTCACCTCTTGGTTTTGATATGCTGCTGGAACAATGTGGCTTATCTCATCGTATAATAAATCCCAGATAGGGGGTGGGAGGAGCAATACTAAAAAATGATCAGAAACTTAGAAAGTTACAAATTTAGATTTTTAGAATGCAACACCCTTCCTAATCATTTGTCTTTCCCTTGCGTTCCCCCAATATCAGCGTGTCAGTCTTCAGCCAATTCAATCTACTAAAAAACAAGAAATGTCTTAGGGCTGAATTGTAGCTATTAGCGACTGCCCTTGAGATCAACTCGGCATTTGACTGAATACAAACATAAGTTAGGAGCAAGAATAGGCTATTCGGCCCCTTCAGTATACCCTGCTATTCTCTAAGACCATGGCTGATCCATATTTCAACCCAACCTCAGTTCAACATTTACCTCATTGCTTATCATGAATCCTTCCATCTCTGCCTTAAAATTATTCAACGGCTCTGCTTCCACTACTTTTTGCTGAAGTGATTCATTTCCTCGAGTCATAGAAATATCTGTCTTAGGTGAGTGATCCCTTGCTCCAGGTTCTTCTGTCAAGACCCCTCAGCATCTTGTAAATCTTGATCAAGTCATCTCTTACCCTGTTAAACTCCAGCAGCTACAATCATATCTGTCCAACCCTTCTTTCCTCATGCAGCAAACTGCCCATTCCTGATATTAGCCAAATAAATCTTCTCTGAATTGCTTTCAACAATATCCTTTCTTGCACGAGGAGACCATTACTGCACACAATACTCCAGATGTTAGATCACCAGTGCCCTGCAAAACTGAAGCATAATGTCCTTACTTTTATATTTAATTCCCCTCACAAGAAAGCAATATAATTCCATTAGTTTTCTTCATTATTTACTGTTCCTGCATGCTAACATTTTGAAATACATGCACTGGAATACCCAGATCTCTCTGCATCTCAGAGCTCTGCACTCTTATTATTTAGATAATATAGTTTTTTTAAAAAACTTTTTGTGCTAAAATGGACAGTTTACATTTTCGCCTATTTTATTCCATTCGCCAGATCTTTGCCTCTTCATTTAAGCTATGTATGTATTTCTGTGTAATTCTTTGTTTCCTCTTCACAACTTTCTTTCCTACCTACCCTTATGGCATCAGCAAATTTAGAAACCATATCTTCCATCCTTTATCCAAGCTATTTATATACATCGTAAAGAATTGTGACCCAGCACTGATCTGCAGCATATGATTCATGACAACCTACCAATTCTGAGAAGGATCCATTTAAACCTGTTCTGTTTCATGTTTGCTAGCTATCTTTGGTCTATACTGACATGTTTCTCCTTACATGATGAGCTCTTATTTTCCACAATAATGTTTGATATGGCATCTTATTAAATGCCTTCTGAGAATCTATGTATTGTCATCTGCTGGTTCCCTTCTAGCCACACCACACGCTAGCTCTTCAAAGAACTGATAGATAGATCCATGATTTCCCTGAGCATGGCAGCAAGTAATGTTAGTAAAATATAAATCAACAGGAATCTGCATGGTGGTAGGGTGTGGAGGGGGGGATGGTGGGGGGGGGGGGGGGGGGGGGTGCAGGGAGGCAGTGGTGGGGGAGACATTCCAGTGGCTGGGGATAGATCCAGCTTAAAAGAAGATGGTTGTGATTGTTGCAGGTCAATCATCTCAAACTCCAGACATCATTGCAGGATGTCTTCAGGACAGTGTCCTTAGCCCATTGATCTGCAAATGTTTTATCAATGATTGTCCTTGCATCAGGTAAGATCAGAACTGGGATTGAAAGAATGCACAGACTTCAGTTCCATTGCAATTTCTCTGAAAATGACAGTCCAAAACTGCAATCAACCAGACTTGGAAAACATCCAATCTTGTCCTGATAAATGGCAAGTATCATTCACATCATACAAGTGCCGAGGAATAACCATTTCCAGCATGTGGGAGCCTGACCGCCTCCCCTTCAAATTCAATAAATTACCATCAGTTAATGGTGTAAAATTCAAGTACAGTCCTCTCATTTTCACGGTTATACACAGTTATTATGACTACTTAAACACATTCTTCTGATTTGATAACCACTTTGTAAAGGAAAACTGTTTGAAACATTTCTTGCAGGTAAATAAAGGGTGGTTCAATAAACATGATGAGAAGAAAGTTAGCAAAGGAAATGGCAAAAATGAGACTTCCAGGACAACAATTCTGTTTGCCATGAAAAATGAGGTTGGTGGACTTGTGAAAGCCCTTCAAATCTTTCAGGTAAGATTTATAATGTACAGAGAAACAACTGAAGATATCATGTTTACCTCCTGAAAACTAATTGCATTTATCTATACTATAATATAATGTTTGCATGGACTCCCGATCTACAAAATCATATTTCTTCTCATTTTTATTAACATTCTCATAACAACAAATTGCTATGTCCACGTTGGAAACTGTTTGTGAAAATGTCATGCTAACATTCCACCATCCTGTCTGTAACGGGCATATAGTGCTATAACTTTGCACTTTGGCTCCATTCCCTTTTTTATTATTCACTTGTGGGACTTGGGTGTCGCTGGCTGGTCATTGATAGCCCATTCCTATTTGCCGTGAAGAAGATGGTGGTGACCTGCCTTCTTGAATCACTTCAATCCATTTGCTGCGGGTTGACCCACAATGCCAGTAGGGAGGGAATTCCAGGACTTTGACCCAATGACTGTGAAGGAACGGCGGTATATTTCCAAGTCAGGATGGTGAGTGGCTTGGAGGGGAACTTGCAGGTGGTGGTGTTTCTAAGTACCTGCTGCCCTTGTCCTTCTAGGTGGAAGTAGTCATGGGTTTGGAAGGTGCTGTCTCTGGTCCTTTGATGAATTTCTGCAGTGCATCTTGTAGATTGTACACACTGCTGCTACTGAGCACCGGTGATGGAGGGATTGAATGTTTGTAGATCACTTTTGAGAAACCCAAACTTGAAAGCAAAATACTTCTGGAAATCTTAAATAAAATTAGAAATTTCTGGGAATAATCAACAGGTCTGGTGGCATCTGTAGAGTTAAAGCTTCAGGCCAATGATCTTTGTTCAGAGTACACTCCGTCTCTGTATGTCAGATTTCCTGTTACTTGCTAGTTAACTCTGATAAACATAGTGTTTGTTCAACATAAAGACAGTGTTCAAATTACAACATGAACTACGATTGAAGCTAATATAATTTTGCCTCAACTGTAACACCACTTTTGCCAAACCCACACTTCATTTTGACTCTCCCTGTGTATGTTCCAAATTTTGAATTACATTCTATTTTATCAGGACAAACACATCAACCTAGTTCATATAGAGTCCAGGAAATCAAAGAGGAGAGCTTCGGAGGTTGAGATATTTGTGGACTGCAGCAGCACAAAAGAAGATTTTAATGAACTGATTCAGCTATTAAGAGTCAACACAAACGTTATTTCTCTGAATCCACTGGCTAACAACTGGACAGAGGAAGAAGGTATGACTCGCAATTCACACCTTGTTCTGCAGTGGTCACATTAGTAAAAATGAGTGATTCCAGCTGGCTGGTCCTGTAAATTTTACTTTTTAACCTCTGGGGCCTAAAGCAATTCAGTGGCTGTGGTACATATGTCAGTAAGAGAGACAGAAATTGCTGGAGAAACTCAGCAGGGGTGGCAGGACCTCAGAAGAATGGTCACTGGGCTCAAAACATTAATTCTCTTTTCTCTCCACAGAAGCTGTCAGAGCAGCTGTGTTCCTCCAGTCATTTCTGTTTTAGTTCAGAACTTCAGCATCTGTGTTGAAGTATAGATTGATAACGAGAATTTGTTGCATATTAATCATTTCTATTGGATTTGAGGGCACTGAGTAAAATTGCTCTGAGATAATTTACACTTTTCATTGAACAAATAGGTGGAAAATAATTATTCTTCAGAATGTCCCCAATCTAAAATGGGTGAAATTGCACAAATTTCATGTTGGAAGTCATATAGTAGAAAGGTACTTTATTTTAAAATTTGTTATAGTCGGTGTCGTATGGAGAAATGCCATTGTACCTTTACTGGTTAGATTATTGTAGTCTTGCGATCTCTGCTGTTGCTATGTGTAAATTTGTGTGCAATCTGTGACAGTTATTAAACACACATTACTTGGAACATGCTATCATAGAGTCAGAGAGATGTACAGCACAGAAACAGACCATTCGGTCCAACTCATCCATGCCGACCAGATAATCCAACCTAATCTAGTCCCACTTGCCAGCACCCGGCCCATATTCCTCCAAACCCTCCCTATTCATATAATGTTGCAATTGTACTAGCCTTCACCACTTCCTCTGGCAGCTCACTCCATACATGTATCACCCTCTGCTTGAAAAGGTTGCCCCTTAGGTCTCTTTTATATCTTTCCCCTATGCCCCCTAGTTCTGGACTCCCCTACCCCAGGGAAAATACTTTGTTGATTTATCCTACCCATGTCCCTCATGATTTTATAGACCTCTATAAAGTCACCTCTCAGTGTCCAATGCACCAGGGAAAACAGCCCCAGCCTATTCAACCTCTGCCTATAGCTCAAATCCTCCAACCCTGGCAACATCCTTGTAAATCTTTTCTGAACTCTTTTAAGTTTCACAATATCCTTTGGTAGGAAGGAGACCAGAATTGTATGCAATATTCCAAAAGTGGCCTAACCAATGTCCTGTACAGCCAAAACATGACCCCCCAACTCCTGTACTCAATACTCTGACCAATAAAGGAAAGCATACCAAACGCCTTCCTCACTATCCTAACTACCTGCAACTCTACTTTCAAGGAGCTATGAACCTGCACTCCAAAGTCTCTACTCAGCAACACTCCCTAGGACCTTACCATTAAGTGTATAAGTCCTGCTAAGGTTTGCTTTCCCAAAATGCAGCTCCTCACATTTCACTATCCTGTCCACCTATGATTCCATTTTCAAGGAACTATGATCCTGCACTCTCTTTGTTCAGCAACACTCCATTAAGTGTATAAGTCCTGCCCTGATTCGCTATTTCAAAATGCAGCAGCTCACACTTATCTAAATTAAACTCCATCTCCCACTCCTCAGCCCATTGGCCCATCTGATCAAGATCCTGTTATAATCTGAGGTAACCTTCTTTGCTGTCCACTACACCCCCAATTTTGATGCCATTTGCAAACTTACTAACCATACCTCTTATGCTCACATCCAAATCATTTATATAAATGATGAAAAGTAGTGGACCCAGCACCGATCCTTGTGGCACTCCACTGGTCACAGGCCTCCAGTCTGAAATACAACCCTTCACCACCACCCTCTGTCTTCCACCTTTGAGCCAGTTCTGTATCCAAATGGCTAGTTTCTCCCTGTATTCCATGAGGTCTAAACTTGCTAACCAGTCTCCTAGGGGAACCTTGTTGAACACCTTACTGAAGTCCATATGGATCACGTCTACTGCTCTGCCCTCATCAATCCTCTTTGTTACTTCATCAAAAAACTCAATCAAGTTTGTGAGACATGATTTCCCACACACAAAGCCATGTTGACTATTCCTAATCAGTCCTCACCTTACCAAATATATATATATATCCTGTCCCTCAGGATTCCCTCCAACAACTTGCCCACCACCAACGTCAGGCTCACTGGTCTACAGTTCCCTGGCTTGCCCGTACCACCTTTCTTACCAACCTCCAGTCTTCCGGCACCTCACCTGTGACTATCAATGACACCAATATCTCAGCAGGGGGCCCAGCAATCACTTTCCTACGTTCCCACAGAGTCCTGGGGTACACCTGATCAGGTCCTGGTGATTTATTCACTTTTATGAGTTTCAAGACATCCAGCACTTCCTCCTCTGTAATATGGACATTTTTTAAGATGTCACTATCTATTTCCCTACATTCTATATTTTTCATGTCCTTTTCCACAGTAAATACTGATGCAAAATACTCGTTTAGAGATCTCCCCATTTCCTGTGGCTTCACACAAAGGGCGCCTTGCTGATCTATTCTTTTTGAAGTTACGCTGTTGTCCTTTGGTAAAAACCCTTTGGATTCTCCTTAACTCTATTTGCCAAAGGTATCTCATGTCCCCATTTTGCCCTCCTGATTTCCCTCTTGAGTATACTCCTACTGCCTTTATAGAATCTCGATTTTTCAGAGCTGCAAAGGAGCCAACTTCCATGGAAAAGACAGCAAGTAAGGTCCAGGTGAACATGTGTAGATTTTCAGAGCTGTAAAACAGCCAATGACTGAAAAAGAGAAATGAACAAACATCAGTCTGCAATATTGCACTATTCAATGAGTAAGAATGGCTGCACATTTTCCACTCCATGCTGCTGTGGAAATGAAAGAAGATGTGAAACAGAATTGGATTTTTTTCGATTGTCAATGGCAAAATTAACTTTTCAAAAACATGTATAAAAGTTGCAAATCTGCCATAAGTGCTGGGGAGATAGTATTACAAGCCAAATTGCAGCCTAGATCTTAAGGGGGAGTAGAAATGTCAGACAGCAGAAACTTTGAAAGCTTTCAAAATCTGTTTTGAACTCTACATTAATGTTATATAATAACAATGTTTGTTCAACATCAGAGCACAAGGGGAAAGAGACTATTGATCAATTTGTGACTTGTTACCATCACATTTCAGGAGAGGCACTGTAATTCATTACGATTCCAGATGGGATCCCTCAATCTGTTAAGGTCCAAGGTGAAGAGAGATAAACTGGCTGCCCTTCTTTCTTCATCCCCTCCTACGTTGGTTATAAAAAAAAATTTAAAATGATCTCTTCCTGTGGTTACCTTTCTCCCAAAACAAATTGCTATTGAAAGAGAGCCAAGAAAGTCAGGCTTTCTTGAGTTTACAAAGAGTGAGTTTATTCATTGTCAAATGCATGAAGAATTAATGATGTAACATACACCTTATTTATAATCTGTGTGAGGTATAGAGTCATAGTGTCATAGAGATGTACAGCATGGAAACAGACCCTTTGGTCCAACCCGTCCAATAAGAGTTCAATAAGATAAAATTGAAAAAAAAATGCAGATCAATTGCTGAATTGTTTGTGAAGTGCAGATTGCTGAATGTTTGGTTATTGCAGTGCAGGTGATAGGAACATTAACATTGGCAGTTGGAAAGCCAGTTTCATACCCCTTAGTTTTGGAGGTAGATTAATTTCTGTCATTCTGACTCCTTTGGACCATGATTGAATTCCAGCATTCAGGGTGACAATGAGATCATTTGTTGTCCTAATTTCCTTTTGTCTGACTACTACCTAGCTGGTGTCTTGCACTTCGAATGAGAGCAAGTCTTTATTTGCAACACAACTGTGACTAGAAGCAGTCTTTTGACTGTGACTTTCATTGTCTGCCCTCACCTGAACTCAGGCTGGTTCACACAAGAGAATTTTATCCACTGTCCTTGGGGTTCCTCAAAGGGAAAATTCAAAATAATTCTTGGAGAGGATTTCCAGCTGCTCCCTGGCCTGATAGAGGAGGTGGTATATATAGAAAATAAAGGAACAGTCAAGAAAATGACAACTCCGACAGTCCAGATTATGTTAGACCTCCTCATTTTATTTTTTTTAATCAATTTTGGTTGGAGCTATGACCTAAGAATTGTGAACCCTTTAATTTCATTTTGCCAAAGTTGCGATATTGTTAGGAAATTGCTAAGTCTTCTAAACTACAATCAGGTGTCAATAATTTATTAATTGTGGACTCCAAGATTGGTTATTCAAAAAAAGTCTGATTAGGAACAATTGGCGAAAATTGAGAGTCTTTGCAGGTTTTAATTTTTACTGTGTTGCAAATATAGAGGTGAAGTGGCGGATTTGGTTGCACTGTCTGTCTGTGTTGTAACAGTGATAGAGTCAGAGTAGCATGGAAACAGACCCTTTGGTGCAACCAATCCATGCTGAACATAACCCCAAACTAAATTAGTTCCATTTGCCCTGCTCCTGGCCCATATAGAGTCATAGAGCTGTACAGCATGGAAACAGACTATTCAGTCCAACTTGTCCATGCCGACCAGATATCTGAGATAAATCTAGGCCCATTTGCCAGCATTTGTCCCATATCCCTCTAAATCCTTTCTATTCATGTACCCACCCAGATGCCTTTTAAATGTTGTATTTATATCAGTCTCCACCACTTCCTCTGGGAGCTCATTCCATACATGCACCACCCTCTGTGTGAAACAGTTTCCGCTTAGGCCCATTTAAAATTTTTCCTTCTCACCCTAAACCTATGCCCTCTAGTTTTGGACTCTCACACCCAGGAAAAAAAACTTTGTCTATTCACCCTATCTATGATACTCATGATTTTATAAACCTCTATAAGGTCAACCCTCAGCTTCCGACTCTCCAGGGAAAACAGCCCGGGCCTATTCAGCCTCTCCCTATAGCTCAAATCCTCCAACCCTGGCAACATCCTCATAAATCTTTTCTGAACCCTTTCAAGTTTCACAACATCCTTCTTATTGGAGGGAGACCAGAATTGCAAACGTTATACCACAAGTGGCGAACCAATGTACTGCAACATGACCTTCCAACTCCTATACTCAGTGCAATGACCAATAAAGGCAAGCATACAAAATGCTTCATCACTATTCTGTCTACCTGTGATTCAATTTTCAAGGAACTATGAACCTGCACTCTCTTTGTTCAGCAACACTCTCCAGGTCCTTACCATTAACTATGTAAGTCCTGCCCTGATTTGCCATTCCAAAATGCGGCACCCACATTTATCTAAATTAAACTCCATCTCCCACTCCTCAGTCCATTGGCCTGTCTGATCAAGATCCTGTTGTACTCTGAGGAAACCTTTTTCTTTTTCTACTGCACCTCCAATTTTGGTGTCATCTGCAAAGTTACTAACCATATCTCATATGTTCACTCAATCATTTATATAAATGATGAAATCAGTGGACCCAGCATTGATCCCTGTGGCATACCACTGGCCACAGGCCTCCAGTTTGAAGAGTAATCCTCCACGACCACTCTCTGTCTTCTATCTTTGAACCAGTTCTGTATCCAAATGGCTAGTTCTCTCTGTATTCCATGAGATCTAACCTTGCTAACCTGACTACCATGAGGAACCCCTCATGCCTTGCTGAAGTCCATATAGATCACATCCACCACTCTGCCTGCTTCAATCCTCTTTCTTCCTTCTATAAAAAACTCAATCAAGTTAGTGAGACATGATTTTCCACGCACATTGCAGCATAATAGAACTCAGAAAATAATTGAGAAACTGAGAGCGTGTAAAGATCTCAATAAAGTTTTGAAGAGGTAACGATACCCCATGCTAATTATTGAAGTGCATTACTACAACTTGATAAAGCAATGTCTTTTCTTACCCCTGATATAAGGGTGGTTATTGACCAGTAAAGCTGGATGAAACGTACCTTTCTAAATACATTCTGAACACCATTCGGGAGGTACAATTGGTTGCACATGCTGTTTGACATTTCCACGGTTCCAAAAGAGTATCAATACAGAAAGCATGAGATAATCAGCAATCTTCCCAAATCAAAATCTATCGCCCTGGTCACTGGGTGTGGAGGCATTATGGAAGAGGCTATCACAGACCACAATCAGAATCTTGTATGACCAGCTGAACAAGAACATGCAACTTAAAATCCTGAAGTCAAGCATGTAAGTCTATCACTGGAAGGACTTTACCTGGATCCTGACAAGGTGAGGGCTGCAGCAAGCAATGATGTGAAACCATTGCAGTGATTTGTTGATTTTCTTCTTATCTTAGAGTCATGGAGATGCAAAGCATGGAAACAGACCGTTTGATCCAACTCGTCCTTGCCGACCAGATATTCTAAACTAATCTAATCCTGTTTACTAGCATTTGGCCCATATCCCTCAACCTTTCCTACACATATCCCATCCAGATGCCTTTTAATGTTGTAATTGTACTAGCCTCAAGGGAATCAATTTGGTTCAGTTGGATGGACTGTCGAACTGCTAACCAAACTTCTTGTTTAATTTGTCATCAGTGTGAACCTCCATTCAATTGCACTGCTGAGGAGTAGACTTCAGTCAAATCAAATAAGAAATGACAAGTTACTAATGCTGTATTACAGTGTCAATAGAAAAGTCACCTCCACAGTGCAACAAGTCATGGAGCAGTTCTTGTGCATTAGGGACTACCTATTGCATTTATTCCAAGGGTTTTTGTTACACAAACTACACATGGTAGACCCAGATATATAAAGAGTACTTTGTGGTGCCCTTGCTCGTGCACATTTTAATCTGCATCTGTTTGGGAGTCACAAAGTAACAGTGGACCATGATCATAAGCCACTTCACAGATCTTCCTCAAATTGCATCTTTCTGCTCCAAAACATCTGGAAAACATGTTACATGATTGTGCAGAAATATCAAGTGGACATGAATGAGAGTGGGATGTCATCAAACAACACTGACTCAGCAATAACTTCCTCAGTGATGGGTTCTTCCACGGTCACTCAGTTCCTGACCTCATTACAGCCTTGGTTCAAACAAGGACAAAATAGCTGAATTCCAGAGGTGAGGTGAGAGTGACAGCCCTTGACATGAAGGGCACATTAGTTGAATGAGGCAAGAAGGAACCCTAGTAAAGTTACAGTCAATGGCAATCAAGGGGAAAACTCTCTGACTGGAGTCATTCCTGACATAAGGATGATGATTAGGGCTGTTGCTGTCAGTCATTTCAGTTCCAGAATATCACTGCAGTTGTTCCTCAGGGTAATGTTTAGACCCAACCATCTTCAGCTACTTCATCAATGACTTTCCCTCAAATTGGAGGTTAGAAGTGGGGAGGTTTGTTGATTTTTGTTTTCACAATGCCCAGCCCATTCACGACTCCTCACATGCTGAAGCAGTCTATGTCCAAATGCAGCAACACCTGGACAGTCTCTACATTTGGGCAGACAAGTGGTAAGTGCCACACAAGTGCTAGGTAATGAGTATCACCAAGAGAGAATCTAACATCATTGATATGTTCATCACGTTTTTTGACAAATAGTTTGTCATGCATAAATGGTGTAACCATTCAGTAATATTGACTCAAGTGGCCTTTTGGGTAACTTATCAGCTGTGGTGACTATTTATTGTTATTGCTGACTCATTTCTAAATGAATTAATTTTATCTGTTGTGTAAATTCCAGTTCCCATCATGTATGGAAGTTTAAGATTGTCCCATTTAGTTGCAACTTGTTGATACTGTTATTGTGGTTCAAATTACAGTTCCTCTATTTTGCAAGGCATTCCTTACTTTGTACAGCTCACCAAAACTTTAAAGTGGCCATTATGACAAATTCCTCCATATTCTCACATAAACTAAATGTAATAATGAGCCCATCCAAAAAGAGGAAACTGACCAGTCCCTAGTTACTTATTAGCTCTTCTCAGGGGCAATAAAACAATTATGCAAATCCTAATAGTGTGCAAGTCCTGCGTAAGATACATATGAACATTACATTGTAACTATGGTCAAGACAATACCATAATCAATATTGTGAAAGAACATTCCATGCTAACAAACTTGTGCACTGTAAAAGATTGATTGTTCCTCTGTAAAGGAAGCCTCTTTACAAATTTATGTAGCTCCCAGGGAGGGATAACAACCTACCCAGAAATTCCACAATCACTAGACGATTTCAGACTTTATTTGGTACAAGTGTCAATCTGAGATGCATCTGATGCCTAGTATGCAAAGGGGAGAGCCTCCCGTGACCTCAAACCAGGGAGGGTAGAAAAATTGTAACCTCAACATTACTTTGGAATTACTAGTTCATGGATTTTCAGGACAACCCTCATTTTTGAAAAGTACTCTGTTCATTCTAATTTATGTAGCATATAGAATGTGCTGACGGCTCATCAGTGTTTGTATTTCTTTTTAATGTACAGAATTGGATGACATCCCTTGGTTTCCAAGAAAGATTTCTGAACTAGATAAAACTTCCCAAAGAGTCCTGATGTATGGATCAGATCTTGATGCAGATCACCCAGTGAGTACCAAAAATGAGTCCACATTTAAACAGCAACATGGGGAATGGAGTTGCCATTAGTCTCAGGCTGGCCTTCGTGAAAACACTGATTAAAATGCAATTCTCTATTGTGCAATTAAATGCAATTGTGTCCAAAATAGTAAAGATGAACAAGATGAGTCTAGTTAATCTGTTGTAGTTAGCTCAGCTCAGTTCGTTTAAAAAAAAACTACCCCACTTTGACTCCAATGAGCTGCATTGCGATTCTGTAATGGACTAATCTGGAAACCTAGACTAGTAACCTGGTCAAATGTGAGATTAAATACTGCCATGTCAGATGAAGAACTTAAATTCTACCGATTAAATAAATTTGGAACCAACACCATATTGGTGCCCATGAAATGATCAAATCCAACTGATGTGACTCCAGACCTATGACAAAGTAGCAGATACTTAACTGCCCTCTCAGATGGCCTAACAAATCTCTCAGTTGTCACCACAAACTAGTTAAGGCCAGTTAGGATTGGACAATAAGTACTGACTTTGACAGTCTCGGTCCAATTGCATTCAGATATAAAAGTGAGCTTTTTCAACAAAGAAAATTCTTTAGCTATGACCAGGACAAATTGCCCTGAAAATGTTTAGATTCAGAGGCCTTGCCTACCTTTCCAGGTGAATCCTGCTAGTTAATATAAGGAAGGCATTGAAATTATCAGAATATCACTGGAAAAGTAATCCAGGGGCCACGCTCTGGGACATGGATTATAATATAGATATTAATTAAATACATAATTAAATCTGGAACATGAAGCTACTCTCCAAAGTAGTGACCATGACATTACTCGTTAAAAAAATCCCTGACTCACTCGTGTTGCAGAGGGAAGGGAAGCTTCAAAATTTAAAGCTGCAATACTTCTGTTTTCTGTTTCTACATTGCTGAATTCCGTGTGATCTGGACTTCCTCGATGAAGCAGTTAATGCATGTGCAATTAAAAGTGCAGCTGTCACAGTTTTCAATGTGTATTATAAATTTGCACTTTGTTTTCTTTAGCATGGGCATATTGTCTGCTCTGATAACAATTCAATGTTGTGTAACAACCTTTTAAAATGCCTTTGTCTTAGATTGCATTTAGACTTTAATAGCAGTGTCAGTGCAAAGCAGTTCAGGTTTGCTACCTGGCAGCCTTAATCTCCCTCTGTTCTCAGGGCTTTAAAGATGATGTGTACAGAAGTCGAAGAAAGTACTTTGTGGATGTTGCTATGAATTACAAAATGTACGTGGTACCAGGTAACAATGAGAATTTCATTGATTCTGCCATAAACATTCTGTGATTTGGGTTGTTTCCAATAAGCTACAGATTTATGTAGACATTACTGCCTCAAAGTTCATTTTATGTAGTACAAGCTGTACCATCATAGGTCTACTACAAAAACATTGTCCTATTGGTCTACGATCAATGGGTTTCTTACAAGGAAAGCTCCACAAATCTGATTTCAGGAAATTCCATCATACAATTAGTTGTTATGCTGCAGTTGATAAGAGACACTGAGCAGAGATGGCGGTATGCTTGGTATTATTAAATGGGTAAACAGAGATTTGGGGTGGGGGAGAAAAAAGGAAAGTCATTTGATTCTCAAATTCCATGTACATCATTCTGCTTTCCATCTCAAGCTTGTGTTTTATTGTTGCGTGAAATGTGTAAGAACTTTGAACATTACAGAGGGATGATCTGTGTTCACAAGGCCTGCTAGCACACCCCTCCATTTCCTGCATTTTAACTCTGAATGTGATAGGACAAATTAATAAATGTCGGCGGCGGCACGGTGGCACAGTGGTTAGCACTGCTGCCTCACAGCGCCGGAGACCCGGGTTCAATTCCCGCCTCAGGCGACTGACTGTGTGGAGTTTGCACGTTCTCCCCGTGTCTGCGTGGGTTTCCTCCGGGTGCTCTGGTTTCCTCCCACAGTCCAAAGATGTGCAGGTCAGGTGAATTGGCCATCCTAAATTGCCCGTAGTGGAGGTAAGGGGTAGATGTAGGGGTATGGGTGGGTTGTGCTTCGGCGGGGCGGTGTGGACTTGTTGGGCCGAAGGGCCTGTTTCCACACTGTAAGTAATCTAATCTAAATAATTCTGCCCTTGCAGCTCTTTCAATCCCAACACAAGTACTCAGAAACCCTGTCTCCGCGAGGAGAGACAGTCCAACCTGATTTCCCCAATGATATCCTAGGTAAATCTCATCCCATTTGCCAGCATTTGGCCCATATCCCTCTAACCCCTTCCTATTTATATACCTAACCAGATACCTTTTAAATCCTGAGGTCCCTTTTAAATCTTTTCCCTCTCATCTTCAATCTGTTCCCTCTAGTAGTGGACTCCCCCACAACAGGAAGACCTTGTCTATTCACCTGATCCATGCCCCTCAGCTTCTGATGCTCTAGGGAAAATGGCCTCAGCCCATTCAGCCTCTCCCTATAGCTCAAACCCTCCAACCCTAGCACCATCCTTGTAAATCTTTCTGAACCCTTTTAAGTTTCACCAATATCATTCCTATAGCAGGGAGAACAGAACTGCCTAACCAATGTCCTGTACAGCTGCAACATGTTCTCCCAACTCCTATACTCAATGCACTGTCCAATAAAGGGAAGCAAACCAAACGCCTTCTTCAAGATCCTATTTACCTGCGATTCCACTTTCAAGGGACTATGAAGCTGCACTCCAAGGTCTCTGTTCAGCAACACTCCCCAGGACCTTACCATTAAATGTCTAAGTGTATATATTTAATTCCCAATCCAAAATACAGCACCTCATATTTATTGAAATTAAGCTCCATCCGGCACTCCTCATGTAAGGAAGAACATTACAAATTATGTGACAAGATGTGAAAAATCTACATTTAATTTTAAAAAAACATAACTATATATGCTATAATAATCTGATCATGTCACCCAGTCCTGGAACCTTCCTGTTGTGACATTTCTACATTTGTATTTTCTCTTTGTTAAAAACAAACACACTAAATTGTCACTTCCATCATTATCAATGCTTAACAGATAAAATGACAAGAACATGCAATTTTTGAAATTTGCAGTTTTCAATGTAAAAAATGTTGTAATGACTATTAAACATTTCCGCCATTGTGCATCCATGACAATGGACTTTTAACACTTCTCAAATTAATAATGAATCACTTTAATTAAGAAATAGCAGAGTCATTTGAATGTGGGAGAACAGCATTAAAATTTGGAGGCTGTTGATGCAACAACACAGGATATATATGGAATGAAGAGTATGGAATATATCAGAATGAAAGGTCTGTGCAAAAACACAGAAAGTATGCAGGGAAATCTTTGCTAGGAACATAACAACCAAAATACCAAAGGCAAATGGATTGCCTTATTCTTCCAGGAGGGAGCATAGCAACAGGAGTAGGCCATTCAGCCTCTTGAGCCTGTCCAACCTTTCAATAATATTGTGGCTGATTTATAGCCTGACTCCAAATAGCTGTCTTTGGCTGATATTCCTTAATCTCTTTGCTTAACAAAACATTATATATCTCCAATTTAAAATTCACAACTGATTTGAGCACCAATTGCCATATGTTGAATAGAGTTCCAAACCTCTACCACCTGTTGTATGTAGATATGCTTCCTCAGATCTCTCCTGAAAAGTGGGATTCATTTTAATTTCATAATGTAACCATTTTCCATACTACATCGATGTTAAAGTCTAAACCCATTTAGTTAATTGTCCAAAAGTAAATCATATATAAATATACAAAGAACTATGGGTTATGCAAACAACATTTCTGTCTTTATAAATAGTTCCTGTTGAAATTACAAACATCCAATAGAGAAAGTCTTGGCTGTTGAGGTCTCAACACACCTCCCCACTGACTCCAATGGCTCATCCAGAATGTTGTTCTGTGTACTGTTCCTCCTACTGTTCTTGCCCCATCTCTTCACAATTTTCAACTTCTCCCTATAGAATTCAAGTACGTGGCCTCTATGATAAGAACATTGCGAAGCATAGAATTTTAATTTTGTGCATCCTATCTGGGTAGATTTGAAGGCCATGTTGACTGATCCCAAAGGGTTGCTTCAACACCCTACATTTTACCCAATGAGGTCCTTGGATTTTCCTTGCTTCTCTCTGTTATTAGTAAGTTGAAAGTCATTAGTCATTGGCTATGATTGCTGTATGTGGCAGAATCAATACACTTTAGAAGCCAGCCAGTAAACCAAATAGGATGTGTACTATTTTAATTGCCAAATAATAAAACATCATGTGCACCCTGCTGGGAAATATGCATAAGGTGTAGCATTTCCATGTGGGGCTCATGTATCATTTGATCTTTTATGGAAAAAATAACTATTCTCCTATTTAGTCATGTCTTAGATTTGCTGATCATACTTGGTGATACCTTGTACCTTTCTCAGCAAAGCTGTCTGACCAATGACCACTGGGAATTTGAAAATGTCTTTGCAGTTTTGCAAGTATCTATTATCTTGTGCTTTAAGGCAATATTGCTACCTATATATTGAGATACTGATCTGGAGTCTCTCTGGACTGTGAGTGTCTGCACATACACTGTCCCCTGACACTACCTGTTCCTTCTTGTAAGTAAGGTTCTCTAACTCTGCTAACTCAGTGACACTCCTTTGGTTACATCTGTGCACAGTAGGTTATCAAATACAGGTCTCTAGTGTGGTGTCCAAGATCTCTCTCTGACATGTCTAAACCAAGTGAACAGTACATAAATCCCATTAGTATATACCACAGAATTGTAATGTTCACATTCTTTTTCAGATAAGATTTGTTATGCTTTTCTTTCATAATTTTCAATCATTTTCATACTTCAGTTTTGTTTTCTGTATCCTATTGTTGTTTGAAAGAACTGCAGTTTGTCAGTTAGTTTAATGGTTTCAGGATGGTGCAACCTTTTTGAGGACTGACTTTGTTCCTGTAGAGAACTGACTTCCCAGCCAATTAAGATGTGGGTCACCACAAAAACATTTAACAATCAGTTGACTGTGTTAAAAAAAAACTTAATATTCTCCATAACCAGATGGTGAAAGATTGCAGCAGCAATTAATCTGATTGTTCAATAACGTGACCTGCTGCTGCTCTCTAGTGGCCAACCGATTCCCAGAGTGGAGTACACAGAGGAAGAAATTAAGACTTGGGGAACGGTGTTCCGAGAGCTCACAAAACTTTACCCAACTCACGCATGCCGAGAATATCTTAAAAACTTTCCTCTTCTGACAAAGCACTGCGGCTACAGGGAGGACAATATCCCCCAACTGGAAGACGTCTCAGTATTTTTGAAAGGTATTTGAGATTACGACTATTGCACTCTGAAATTTGTCCTTTTTTCCCCCCTCCTACCCTCTCTTTATGGGGTGAATTCGAGTTGAAATGCGTTTGCTTCATGTTTCAGAACGATCAGGCTTTGTGGTCCGACCTGTAGCTGGTTATTTGTCCCCAAGGGATTTTTTAGCTGGCTTGGCTTTTCGAGTTTTCCATTGCACTCAGTATGTGCGTCACAGTTCGGATCCCTTTTACACACCAGAACCGTAAGTTTCTGTTTGTTAGGTTCGAGCCTTTTTCTTCGATCATTCTAAAACTTGCTTGCGATTTAATTAGTGGCCATTTTATGAATTAATACTTTTCCATCATTTCAGTAAATGTATGTGTTAGACTATAAATGTTACTGCAATGCATCATTAATGTTATAACTAATAAGTATTCGATAATCTGATTCTAATTTAACATGCGTATGGAATTTTAGAACCCACATTCGTCTGTAACTTTAACTTTGAGTTCTTATCTAATGTCCCGGGGCCGTTCCGGTCTGTGCTGAAGTGGCATTTTTTTAAGGTCGCTGTTCCACATTATGTACTGGATTAGTGGTGCTGGAAGAGCACAGCAGTTCAGGCAGCATCCAACGAGCAGCGAAATCGACGTTTCGGGCAAAAGCCCTTCATCAGGAATAAAGGCAGTGAGCCTGAAGTGTGGAGAGATAAGATAGAGGAGGGTGGGGGTGGGGAGAGAGAAGCAAAGAGTACAATGGGTGAGTGGGGGAGGGGATGAAGGTGATAGGTCAAGGAGGAGAGGGTGGAGTGGATAGGTGGAAAAGAAGATAGGCAGGTCGGACAAGTCAAGCAGACAGTAACTGAGCTGGAAGTTTGAAACTAGGATGAGGTGGGGGAAGGGGAAATGAGGAAGCTGTTGAAGTCCACATTGATGCCCTGGGGTTGAAGTGTTCCGAGGCGGAAGATGAGGCGTTCTTCCTCCAGGCGTCTGGTGGTGAGGGAGCGGTGGTGAAGGAGGCCCAGGACCTCCATGTCCTCGGCAGAGTGGGAGGGGGAGTTGAAATGTTGGGCCACGGGGCGGTTTGGTTGATTGGTGCGGGTGTGTCGGAGATGTTCCCTAAAGCGCTCTGCTAGGAGGCGCCCAGTCTCCCCAATGTAGAGGAGGCCACATCGGGAGCAACGGATACAATAAATGATATTGGTGGATGTGCAGGTGAAGCTCCGGCACCACTCCCCACCTCTTCCTCCGCTACATTGATGACTGCATTGGCGCCACCTCGTGCTCCCGCGAGGAGGTTGAACAATTCATCAACTTCACCAACACATTCCACCCTGACCTTAAATTTACCTGGTCTATCTCTGACACCTCGCTCCCCTTCCTGGACCTCTCCATCTCCATTAGTGACGACCGACTTGACACTGACATTTTTTACAAACCCACTGACTCCCATAGCTACCTGGATTACACCTCTTCCCACCCTATCTCTTGCAAAAATGCCATCCCGTATTCCCAATTTCTCCGCTTCCGCCGTATCTGCTCCCAGGAGGACCAGTTCCACCATAGGACACACCAGATGGCCTCCTTCTTTAGAGACCGCAATTTCCCTTCCCACGTGGTTAAAGATGCCCTCCAACGCATCTCGTCCACATCCCGCACCTCCGCCCTCAGACCCCACCCCTCCAACTGTAATAAGGACAGAACGCCCCTGGTGCTCACCTTCCACCCTACAAACCTTCGCATCAACCAAATCATCCACTGACATTTCCGCCACCTCCAAAAAGACCCCACCACCAGGGATATATTTCCCTCCCCACCCCTTTCCGCCTTCCGCAAAGAGCGTTCCCTCCGTGACTACCTGGTCAGGTCCACACCCCCCTACGACCCACCCTCCCATTGTGGCACTTTCCCCTGCCACCGCAGGAACTGTAAAACCTGTGCCCACACCTCCTCCCTCACCTCTATCCAAGGCCCTAAAGGAGCCTTCCACATCCATCAAAGTTTCACCTGTACATCCACCAATATCATTTATTGTATCCGTTGCTCCCGATGCGGTCTCCTCTACATTGGGGAGACTGGGCGCCTCCTAGCAGAGCGCTTTAGGGAACATCTCCGACACACCCGCACCAATCAACCAAACCGCCCCGTGGCCCAACATTTCAACTCCCCCTCCCACTCTGCCGAGGACATGGAGGTCCTGGGCCTCCTTCACTACCGCTCCCTCACCACCAGACGCCTGGAGGAAGAACGCCTCATCTTCCGCCTCGGAACACTTCAACCCCAGGGCATCAATGTGGACTTCAACAGCTTCCTCATTTCCCCTTCCCCCACCTCCTCCTAGTTTCAAACTTCCAGCTCAGCACTGTCTCCTTGACTTGTCCGACCTGCCTATCTTCTTTTCCACCTATCCACTCCACCCTCTCCTCCTTGACCTATCACCTTCATCCCCTCCCCCACTCACCCATTGTACTCTATGATACTCTCTCCACACCCCCACCCTCCTCTAGCTTATCTCTCCATGCTTCAGGCTCACTGCCTTTATTCCTGATGAAGGGCTTTTGCCCGAAACGTCGATTTCGCTGCTCGTTGGATGCTGCCTGAACTGCTGTGCTCTTCCAGCACCACTAATCCAGTATTTGGTTTTCAGCATCTGCAGTCATTGTTTTTACCTTGTTCCACATTACGTAGCGAGCTGAACAGATTCTGCTGCTTATTACATTGCCTTCAAAGACTATATTCGTGAAGGAAACGACTTCCCATTGGAGGGACAGAAATATCTGTTTGCCTTAGAGACCTAGATCATCTGATTTGCAGCTGCATTCCTGAATCATGGACCAATATTAAATAATCGGTTGCAATTGGAGGGTGGATTGAAAAAGTGTTTTAACTTCCCACAATGGGGAGATTTGCAGAACAGATCCCTCCTTCAAAGATTTTCACTCTGCTTCCTTCACTCTGGAGTTAGGTTATATCCTGA
The DNA here is from genome assembly GCF_047496795.1 of Chiloscyllium punctatum. Classification (NCBI taxonomy): domain Eukaryota; kingdom Metazoa; phylum Chordata; class Chondrichthyes; order Orectolobiformes; family Hemiscylliidae; genus Chiloscyllium; species Chiloscyllium punctatum. Next base: position 13,832,884 of record NC_092770.1, on the reverse strand, counting down.
GGTTGGATTTATAACTGGTAGATGCAGCAGAGATCATTTTATACCAGGCACTGCAATAGTAATGTAAATGCACATTGGTGTAATGTAAAAGAACAACATAATTCTATATTTATGATAAAATAAATACATAGTCTGTTTGATAATTTTATCCCTACTTTAGATTCTTTTAATATTAAGACCCCCCTTGATCAAGGGGGTAAGCAGCTGCTGTGCACTTCTCATCTCTATCAATTTCTAAGGAATTCATTGTCGAACTAAGCCCTTGCGTGGTTTTAAAGAGTGAGCTGGAGTGATAGACTTATGTTTATTCCTTCGGTTTATTCCTCAGCAGCAAGCCCTAGTTGGATGCCTCTGCCTGTGAGCACAGACACACCAATTGGTCTCCGAAGGTACAAAGGTGTCTGCCTGTCCTGGCCATTCTTGATTACAGAGGACCCAAATCTAATAATCTAACCTGTTTTACAGAGAGTAAAACTGAGGGGCTGTTGTGATGCACTGATGGTGCCCAATCCTCTGGATGAGGTGGCCACTGACCAAGTCACACCTGCTCCAGATGTTCAACGTAAAATCTCTGAACAGGTTGAGCAGAAAATATCTATAGATAGTAGAAAGTGGATCCATGCGTTGAGCAGCATTTGCAGGGACTGTGTTCTCTGAAGTGCAAGTGTGCAGTCTGAGGGAGGTGCTATTTCAGGATTTCTGCATAAACTCTTTCAGTCTGTTAATGGTATGCAGCTCGCTTCCTGCATGCTGTCTTTGCATTGTGATTGTACCACTGCATAGAATTGATGACATGTTATATGGTGTGATATAGTCTTTTGTTGGTTATATCACGGACGGCCATTTGTTGGAGCAAATTTTTTTAGAATGCGTAGCAGCAAATTTGTTGGTGCTTGCATAGTTTCAGCTGCGCAGAGGGGACACAATATTGATGATCAAAAAAGCTCCTTGTCTTATAGCACTGACGTGATGTGTGAGTTGGCAATATGAAATGCTTGGTCATCTTCCAATAGTTGCTTTCTTTGGCTTTTTTTTTGCTGTTCACTGCACTGATTTGTTCATCTATGTTTGAAGGAGTTTCCTTATTGCTAGCGTTATGCCATTGTGCCACCGTGTTGGTCACTTGACATTCGCTCAGGGGTCTGATTTGACTTTTGAAATAAGATTTTCTCCATATGCATATCCAATATTGTTAGGTAGTACATGCTTTGCAGATGTGAAAAACACTAAACAATTTTCAGAACCATAGGGGCAATGTTTTAAGCTGCTGTGCCTTCTAGCTGTCTCCATCTTAGTTTTATTCCCTACACAATAATTTTAACATAAATTAATGGTGTTACGTTTATAAAACTGTAATCGAGCAATTTTTTCTTGATATGTATATGTATTTGTGTGTACATGTACCTGGTGAAGCCTAGATATAAAAATTTAGCTATTACACATTACTATATACCTTTTCAAAATATTCCTCTTTTCAACATGTATTTTTCAGTGATACATGTCATGAGCTGCTTGGACATGTGCCTCTTCTGGCAGAACCAAGTTTTGCAGAGTTTTCGCAGGAGCTTGGTCTCGTCTCTCTCGCTGCGACAGATGAAGATGTTCACAAGTTAGCCACTGTAAGTTCCCTATTGATTTGGAATGGGTATGATCGAGTAGTTCACCCAAACATTCCAGGGTGTGGAGCCCACACCACCCCAAGCCCATTGTTCTCACTTTCTGAAGACCAAGGTTTATTACCAGTTCAGCTGTATCCATTGAGGTAGCGTGGCTTTCATTTATCAGTGTTGAATTGTGTGGGTTTGAATTTCTCCTGTATTGCATCGTGGGCCTGCTTCCATTCCAGTGCCATCTCTCTTGTATTATTGCGGTCCTACGAAGGGTCACCACTATTCTGGAATATGGGATCAAATTCATTTCACTCATTTGGAACCCAGGCCAATGTAACCCAATGGAGCTACATGCAACTGGAGTATGAGGGAAGATAGATGAACAAAAATGTCTCCGGTTTAGATTACATCATTTAGATTAGATTCCCTACAGTGTGAAAACAGGCTCTTCAGCCCAACGTGTCCACACCAACCCTCCAAAGAGTAACCCACCCAAACCCCTTTTCCCTGTGACTAATCACGTAATTGACAATTTAGCATGGCCAATTCACCTGCCCTGCACATCTTTGGACTGTAGGAGGAAACTAGAGCACCCGGAGGAAACCCACACAGACACAGGGAGAATGTGCAAACTCCACACAGTCAGTCACCTGAGGCTGGAATCGAACCAGGGACCCTGGAGCTACTTTCCTGCAGCATTGTGTGCTTAAATTTCAGCAAGAGACCACTTTTTAAAGCCAAAACAAAACAAAAAATATGATACATCAAGCTATGGTCCTGTGTGGGATTTGACTTATCTGGTAATAACATTAACTGGGATCATAACACTTCCAAACCTGCAACCTCCACCACAGTGAAGAACAGAAGCAGCAGATACATAGGAACGAATCCTCCTGACTTGCAACAATATAATTGTCCATCCCTTCATTGCCACTAGGTCAAACCCTCAAAATTTCCTCCCCAGCAGTACGTACACTGGATAGACTGGAGTGGTTGAAGAAAGCTGCTCATCATTACCTTCACAAAGGCAGTTAGATCAAGGCAACAACTGTTTGTAACCAACGCTCACATTCCATGAATTATAAGAGATAAAAAGTAGATAAACCTCTCATATGAGCCACCACTCTCACTGGGCATAGGGATGGGGAAAAGTCAGCCTTGACTAAATGGAGGTCACCTCACGGTAACTCATTGGCAAAGGTCTTTTACTTGATTAGGAATATCAGGGAGTGATTAGTGGAGGTGGCGGTAGCTCAAAAACTCCGAGATGTAAAAGGAAGATTAGAAAAAAAGAAAAGCACAGCCTTTAATGGTAGAAAGATGATTATTTTGTTAAGCTCCAATCAAACCAAATCGAAAATAGTTTTAAACTTAGCTTGAAAGCCTTTAGATACTATGCATACTATATCTATTCTATTTCATGTATGCTGGCAGCACCAAGTTCGACCTTGTCACTGTTAAATTAACCCAAATATTGCTGTCAAATTGTTGAAATCCTGGTACCAGCACTTGGATGAGCTAAACGTTTCCTCCAATGGACTCATTGAAGCCATATTCATCTCCTCCCATCAATACTTCCAATCTCAGGCTGTCAGCCCTAGATAATCAATGGGACGGCAATGGTTAGCACTGTTACCTCATATCTCTAGGGTTGAAAAATATGTTGCTGGAAAATGCAGCAGGTCAGGCAGCATCCAAGGAGCAGGAGAATCGACGTTTTAGACATAAGCCCTTCTTCAGGAATGAGGAAGATGTGCCAAGCAGGCTAAGGTAAAAGGTAGGGAGGAGGGACTTGGGGGATGGGTGTTGGGAATGCGATAGGTGGAAGGAGGTTCAGGTGAGGGTGATAGGCCGGAGAGGGGGTGGGGGCGGAAAGGTCGGGAAGAAGGCGGTGCTGAGTCCAAGGGTTGGGACTGAGATAAGGTGGGGAGGAGGGGAAATGAGGAAGCTGGAGAAATCTGCATTCATCCCTTGTGGTTGGAGGGTTCCTAGGTGGAAGATGAGACGCTCTTCCTCCAGGCGTCGTGTTGCCATGGCCTGGCGATGGAGGAGTCCAAGGACCTGCATGTCCTTGGCGGAGTGGGAGGGGGAGTTAAAGTGTTCTGCCACGGGGCGGTTGGGTTGGTTGGTGTGGGTGTCCCAGAGGTGTTCTCTGAAACTTTCCGGGAGACAGGCTGCCTGCTTGTGGAACCCAGGTCTCTGGCGCTGTGAGGCAGCAGTGCTAACCACTGTGCCACTGTGCTGTCCACATTGGCCAGACAAAATTGTCCATTGGTTCAGAGATGTGTAGACTACGTGACTTAGTCAGGTTAAATATAAAATTAATAGGGTAGGGGAATAGGCCTGGGTGGGTTACTCTTCAGTGGGTTGGTGTGGAATTGTTGGGCCAAATGGCCTGTTTCCACACTGTGGGGATTCTGTTCTATTCTAACAGTTCTGATGGTTCTAACCCACCTTGTAATGGAGTAGATTGGTAGCTTTGAGAATATGATCTGAAAATTTTTATTCTTTTTTAACAGTGCCTTGATACTTCTGACCTCGTTTCACTGAGGATGTCTCAGATGTACAAATTCAACTTTCCACTAGTACATTGCAGTAGCGATTTATAAATTGTGAATTATTATTGGAGACAGCTGAAATTTCGTATGTTGCAAAGATCTTTTAAAGCTCAAATCACTGTCTTAGTGGTCATCACAAACAAATGTTAGGAAAAAATATCATTTAAATATGAATTGATCCAGATGATTGCAAAGAATGGTTGAATATTGGGTTCAAATAAAGGGTTCCTTCTGTTCTGGTCTGTCTACTTCACATATCATCTTAACAGCACCATAGGTAGCCCTATGTCACATGAGCTACAATGGTCCAAGATGTCAGCTTACCACTACCATCTCAATGGCAATAAATGTTGACCCTGTCAGTGATGTCTGCGTCCTGCGAATATATGCAAATCCAAGTTGTAAGCAAAGATGGGAGACGAACCGGTTTATTTTTTTTTTGGAAAGAGTCAATGCAGAGTTGATGGACCAAATGGCTTCTTTCTTTACTGTACAGTTCTGTGATTCTAAGACATATTATTAAGAATTCAACTTGTAAGATTGCTTTATGCTGCTGTTTTTAAGATCAATAATGAAGAATGAATTATAACTTTGAAAAGCCTTGTCTAAATTGTTTTACATGACAATCTCTTTATAAAAGAATTTTAAATAATTTTCTTGATAATCATTGCCTATTAACAAACTGATGTGGATTATTCAGGTCTGACTACTTTACATTTGCAAATTTGATTTTAAAAGAACCTTGGTAATTTTCCAGGTTAGTGATCAACTGCTTTAGTTCTGGTGATTCAGAGTTAAGCTGGTTAGTGATAGAGAGAATGTTGTTGCCACAGTTACTGTTACCTAGCAGTGGGATAGATGATGTACTTTACAATGTCCAGTTGCCTAAATTGCCACAAGAGCCTGCAGGTGAAACTATTTACTTTTCTTGTTATGCAGTATATTGAAAAACATCCAGTGTAGTATTCATTAGATGCTTGATGGACTGTTGAATTAAACAGGAATTATAAGCATTCACAGCAGTCTGTCTAATTGATGTGTTACCCATATTGCTCTGCAGTGCTACTTCTTCACAGTGGAGTTTGGGCTTTGTAAGCAAGATGGACAACTGCGCGCTTACGGTGCGGGACTTCTGTCTTCGATTGGAGAACTAAAGGCAAAGAACTGTTTTTAAATGTTTTCTTCAATTTCCAATGAGATATGCTTGTAGCTGATAATTGAGTGACTTCGGTTTTACTTGTAACCCTCTGTCACAGCATGCACTGTCAGACAAAGCAATTGTGAAACCCTTTGATCCAAAGACAACCTGCACACAGGAATGCCTCATCACCACCTTCCAGGAAGCTTATTTTTTGTCAGAAAGTTTTGAGGAGGCCAAAAACAAAATGAGGCAAGTCATTCTTTTTCCCTTCTAAAGTCTACAACTGACTTACCATGAATAGACAAATGCTCAACACCTGCGTTTGTAGGGTCTTTTCTTTGCTGTATTAATAGAGGTGTAAAATAAGCTCATTAGCATCCATTAGATTAACAACAATAACAGCAGTCATATCAATAGGACCTGTTGAACATTGAACATTGTTACCATAGACCTTGGTGCTCACTACTAGCAATTTACTGTTAACACACTTCAGCCACCATAAGGTTTGGTTGCTAATGATGGTACAAAGTGATCAGACTGAAAGCAATTGCATCAGAAGTCTAACAATATATTGGAATGATGAACACTGTTAGTCAGGAGATACATTTTATACACTAGTTGCAATATCACAATGGTTCACCACTGCTTGAAAAATCTGTAGTATTTCTTATGTAGTATCTGGTTACTTTGGAATTGAAATCTGTATTGGAAAATAGTTAATGCTAGTTGCATAATTTAGATGGCTGGTCCCAATAAATATGCATGATATGTGGTTGGTACTGCAGGTCTGTCAATAAGTTTCAGGGAGCATTGGCTGTCTTGAATCTAATTACGATTCTTCAGGAAGTAACTTCACACAAAACAAGAATTTCTAAAGAGTCATTCCAGTCTCGAAATGTTACCTCTTTTTTCTCTCTCTCTCTCTAGGGATGCTGCCAGACTTGCTGAGTTTCTCCAGCATTTTCTGTGTTAGTTTCAAAAACCATTAACCTTCGCTTGTTTGCAATATATTACACTATTGCAAACTTGGCTTGAAAATTACTTGGCACAATCACCAATGTGAATAAAATGACATTGAGGATTGCCAAACATTTACTGTGAAAGAAGTGAAATCACAGTTCTGTTCCTTTTCCTGAAAACACTGTTTGCAGTGATGCTAAGCAAACCATAATTAGGTACAACTACTGGACCCTTATGAGTATATGTTGTCAAAAATGAGATACTGTGACAACACCCATGGGTCACTTCCAAGGATGCCAATTATGATGTAAAAGGAAAAATGTTAGAAATTCAGAATAGAAACAGTAAACACAAGAAATACATCAATATTTGCTGTTATTACTTTGTGTGGCTTGGGCATAGTAAACAACTTTGGGAATTATGACTGGGAGAGATACAGGTGTCTCGGGTAAGAGTTGATTTGTAGAATTCTATTTCTGCTTAATAGAAAGAACGGGGAGCACAGTCTATATATCCAGTTTGCTTATGTTTAGATATTTTTTGATTATTTTTGACTTTTTGTGAAGGATTTGGATTAGAGCTATATTTATAAGTACAATGCTTGAAAGTAAAGTGAGATCAAGCAAGTGTTAGAAAAGCTCAGACTGGTCTTGCAGATAAAGCTAGAGAAATCTGTTTGTTATAGTCTATGGTCTATTTTAAAAAAAACAGGAATGACTATTGTCACATTTCAGGCTCCCTTACCTGAATAGTTCCATATTTTTGCAGAATAGTGAGCCATGTCCTTTTTAAAATATTTCTAAAGGGAAGGGCACTAGCTAGTTTGACAAAACTACTGGTGAATAATTGCACAGAGAAGAGGTTGCTGCCATTACTATCCTCCTGGTGATGCAGAGAACAGGACAATGTGAAACATGGACAGTCAGGTGTTGAACAAGAGACTGAGGTGTACATAAGGAACCCAGAGCTCAAAGTTAAAGTTAAGGAAGTCAGTTTTTTGTTTTGCAGTGAGAAATTGTCTGGAAATTAAGATACTGGTGACAGCAAGGAAGTCAGCTTACGTGAAGAACAGACATTGTTATTTTCCCCACATTTCAAAGAGTGAAATTGCATAAGAAAAGGGAAGGTTGTTTTGGATGCTCCCATTTTTATTCACTTGCTACCCTTTAAATTGCACCATTTAATTATTTATTCTGACCTCCAAAACATTTTAGTTTATCTTCAGACTTGATTGGAAAATTTCACATGAAAACATTGGTGAAAGACACGTGGCCAGGTTTGTAGAGTCAGGATAGCTCCAAAGCCAAGCATGGTGAGCAATTTCAGACTTTCTGGTTCTCACTACATTTCTGACACCAACAATTATCACTGTTGTGGGATAAGGCTCCACGTAACACTCCTTTGCTCATCTACTCCATTGTGTAGTTAGCCATTTCCTATACTCCCCCAGTTTTTATAGGGTCAGGCCAGCTTCTCCCTGACTCATGATTCATGGCTCCTTAGAAGTTCTGAATCATGGTCTGAATTCAGGAGCCTTTTGAAAGGTAAGTACAAAGTCTGACTATTGCCCTCCTCTAAGGCAGCATTTGACAGAGTGTGACATCAAAGAGCCATGAAATTACTCCAGTCAGTTGGAATCTGGGGAGAACCCTCTATTTCTTGGAGTCATACCCAGCACAAAGTAAGATGGTTGACAGTGTTGGAGGTCAATCTCAGTCTTGGAACATTTCTGCAAGGATTCCTTTCGGGTCGGGTACAAGGTCCAAGTAGTATCAGATGCTTCATTAATAACACTGCCTTTAGCATAAAGTCAGAAGTGAGGTATGCTTGCTGATTATTGCAGTGTTCAATACCATTTGCACCTCCCCAGATACTTACTACATTTAACAAGATCTGAGCAACATTTGGGCTTGGACTGAAAAATGGAAAGTAATATTCATACTACAGAAATGCTGTTGATCAGAAAGTTAATTAGACAAGCCATATAAACATTGCAGAATTCCCAGCTCTTGCAGTCAATGTATAACTGTCTTGTTCACCATATATAAGGCACCAGTCCAGAGCGTGATCCATTGCTTTCCACCTGCTGGGATTAGCGTGGTTCCAACCAGTGCCTGAGAGAGAGAAGAGTACACCATATCTAAACACTGGCTCAGTGTATTCTGTGTGGGCTGGTGATGGTGGGTGTATGAGAATGTGGGGCTCCCGCTCAGGCTGAGCAACTTTGCCAATACCAACCACAGCACCCTCTCTCTGCTATTGGCTGCCTCACCTTGCACCCATTCAGTACACTCTCACAAGTGTATACAATTCTGTATTTTAAGAGTTTATTGGATCAAGAGCCCATGTATGGTTATATTTTTTGATTGAGTTCATTTTAGCTGATGTAGTCTCTCACCATCCTATACAGGTACCAACCCACTGAAGGACTGCAGTTGTAACTCTTGCGTCAAGATGGTGGAGTGGGGAGGTCAGGAGGCTAGCTCCCATTGGTGACCACGACTTGCCTAAAATGAAAGAAAGACTTGGTTTCATCTGACCGTTTCTACAACCAATAAAGTACTTTAGGAGTGTAGCAGTTGTAGTAATGTGTCTAGGCAGAAGATGGTGAGGGAAACCCTCCATTGTTTTCCTACATCCAGCAACACCTACAGAGCTGACCCAGAGTTGCTTTCAAATGCCGATTTAAGTTTAGCCAGAATTTTATCCCTGTACGTTTTTGTTGGAACAGCCTATAAGATTTGTAAATTCAAGCTCTTTTATATATTCCAATGAATTTGCACCGTCAGCAGCTGCAGACTGCATTGGGAATTTACTATGGATGATTAATGATACAGTTTGGAGAATCAATGGATGTTGACACATAGCAAGTAGCAAAACTCGCAAAATATGCTTCACAGTTTTGCACTTTCAGCACTTTCCCCCGGGGAAGACTGATGAAAAACCAGTAATACTTGGAAATGGATACACTGGTCATACTGGAGTACCATTTTGAAGTATACAAGATGATTTAGAGCTGTACGTGTCATCCACACATTTTACTGCTTTTTTTTCCTTCTAAAAGAATAATCAAAAACCTATGAAACAGTTTAATCATGGTATACAGGAATAAGGAGAATTGAAATCAGATTCCTTTGTTACATGAAGCAATTTGAAGAAATTTTCCTCCACTAATTATGAAATGAGAGTACTATCTCTCACTCTTTTACATTGGTAAATGCACCTTGTAATGTGTTCTTGACATCGTTTAGGATGTTGGGAGTGCACATCAGGAATTTGGACACAATTCACATGTGGAAATGCTTTGTCTTTGAGGCTAGAATTATCAATGTGCACCTTCAGAACTTGCATTCGTGTGTGCCTGGTGTAAAAGTCTATGTCTAATTTGTAGTTTTCTGATGAAAAACTGAATTCATACAACTTGATTCTTTGGAAATGATCATGAATGCACCAAGTGTTTTCACTATCTCTGCCCAGTAGTAACTGGAGAATTTGCTGGGCTCTCTTTCAATTATTAAGCAATGATGAGCTACTATTCATAGAGTCCTAGAGTTGTACAGCATGGAAAGACACTTCAGTCCAACTCGTCCATGCCGACCAGATATTCTAAATTAATCTAATCCTTTTTGCCAATATTTGGCCCATTTTCCCCCTCAACCCATCCTATTCATAAACCATTCCAGATGCCTTTTAAATGTTGTAATTGTACCAGCCTCCACTGCTTCCTCTGGCAGCTCATTCCATACAGGTACTGCCCTCTGCATGAAAAAAGTTGCCACTTAGGGGAAAGATGTTTAAAAAGGGATCTCTCACCTTAAACATATGCCCTCTAGTTTTGGACCCCCCTACCCTAGGTAAAAGACTTTGGCTATTCGTTCTATTCATACCCCTCATGATTTTTATAAACCTCCAGAAGGTCACCTCTCAGCCTTTGTTGCTCGAGGGAAAATTACCCCAGCCTCTCTCTCTATCTCAAATTCTCCAACCACAGCAACATCCTTGTAAATCTTTTCTGCACTCCCCACCTTTTGATAATTACAATTATACTCTGCCCTTCTCTTTACCCTGTACCATGGTTGCTTCATGACAATGAATGGTCGAATTCAAGACTAGTTCATGCCAGACATACTTCATTGAATAGTTTGAAAAGTTGACTTTAATAGAGAATAGGGGAATGCCAATGGATTTTAGTTACATGGGCTACCAGCCAATATTTTAGCTCTTCAAAAGAATGGAAGTTTAAAAATTGAAGCCCTTGGAGTTGATAGAAAATCGTTGACCTGATGAGGATGTTGGTTGAGTCGGGGGAGACAGAGTATGTATAAATAGGTATGATGGGATTGTAAACTCATGAGAAAGATCTGACTAATTGTGGCTCTCGTCAATCTGTGTGGAGCCTCAAACAGCAACCATATTTATTAATGGCTGTGATGGGATAGAAAAAGGCATCTGTCCAAGTTTACCGAAAATGGCAAGATCGGTGTCACTGCAGATAGAATTACAAAAAAATCCCGCCTGATAAATTCAGTGTTTGATCAAGAATTAAGAAAATCATGTCTCAGCATAAAATTACAAAAAAGCTACTGATACTTTTAAGTAAATGAACAAACTGGGAAGAAATGGATTTCAATGTAAACCAATATAAGTTAGCCCTAAAAAGGGTAGAATGGTGCACCCTCAAAAAGGGCCGAAACTAGAAATAGTGCAAGTGCAAAGAGACTTGGGAGTTGAGGTGCATAGTACTAAAACAAGATTCTAAAGGCGAATGGATCGCTGTCCTTTATATCTAGAGAACCACAGAATAAGGGGACGCAGATTGCCTTATATACCCCACCCCGAATTGAGAGCAGCTCTGAGTACCTACCATTAGAAAAACTATATTGGCCTTTGAAGAGAATGCAGCAGTGATTAATGACAATGATACCTCTGCTTCAGGGGTTAACTATAAGGAGAATTACATATTTATTAGGCTTATGTTCTCCAGAATTTAAAAAGTCAAGGGGCAAATTTTCAAGAAACTAATGGAAATAAACAGAACAGGGAGAAAGCAGGTTGGGAAGTCTCAAACCAAGTTTATAATTCTCTTCTACAAATGGCAATTGAAGTCACACTAATTTTAAAAGTGACTGAGAATTTTATTACTGCTCCTCGGATGCTGCCTGAACTGCTGTGCTCTTCCAACACCCCGAATCCAGAAAATGAGAATTTTATTATCTAAAGTCATTAAGAGATGTAGGGCAAAGATAGGTCTTTGGAGTTACATCAGGCATGATCTAATTGAATAGTTTTGAGGAGCTGTTTCTGTGTTGTTTGTCACAGATTACACTAATTATCAGCTATTCAGCAAACATACCAGCCTGATCAACTCAGCGATTTAAGAAAATTACTTCTCAGCTAAAGAAAATGTGTAACCTGTTGTTTTTTTTGTGGAATTGTTCATTTAATCATTAAAGTTAAATTGATTTTGAGAGTTGCTACTTTATATTTTTCTCCTTCCTCCAGCAGAAGTTATTCCTAATCTCTGTATTTGTACAGTGAGGAAGGACTGGTCTGCTGTGTAATTATTCTCATGGATACTGATGCACTACTCTCCTTTTTAATCCACCAGATGGTGTGGTTACAGATCTGATTAATCAGTTGGAGTGAAATCCAGTTCGTTCTTAATTGAAATTTATCTCTCCTAACTAAAGTTAAACACTGCTGTGTGTTTGAATGAGTTTGTGATCTATCTTCTTGACCATCAGTCTGTTCCTCAAATTTCTGTGTTTGACAAATGCAGGAAATGATCATTTCAAAAATGTGCAGGTTGGGTGAATTGGCCATGCTAAATTGTCGGTAGTGTTAGGTGAAGGGGTAAATGTAGGAGAATGTGTCTGGGTGGGTTGCTCTTCGGAGGGTCGGTGTGGACTTGTTGGGCTGAAGGGCCTGTTTCCACACTAAGTAATCTAATCTAATCTTTACATGTTTTCTCTCTCATCCCTTTATATGTACAGACATAAGACAAACAGCAGTGATCTTCAGCTAGCAAAATGTTGCTAGTGCAGAAAGTCTCTCTCTATAAAAGAAAATCTATGGTCAAAGTAGGGTTTTTTTGTGGGGGGGGCGGGAAGAGGCTTTTGAACTCTAGTAGCCTTTTTTTCTTATTTACTCATGATATTAAGGTGTGATTGGTTAAGTCAGTATTTATTGCCCCTCAATTGCCCAGAGGACACTTGTGTCAATTACATTCCTATGAATCTGGAGTCATAAAATATAGGTGACACTTTCATGTCCTTTTAAAAGGCATTAAGTGGACCAGTTTTTTTTACAGCAATCAACAATGTTTACATGGTCACCATCCAGCAAGCTTTCTATTCCAGGTTTTACCTTGAATTCAAATTCTGCTGTGGTGGCATTCAAACCCATGTTCCTAAATTGTTAATCTGGGGTTCTAGATTACTAGTCTAGTGACTCTGCCACATCTCTCCTTAATTTTATTTTTGTGCATAGTTATCGATCAATCGGAAAGATAGGATCCTTGGGGAGATAATTTCAGTTTAGCAGTGAGAGGGTGTAGCTGCTAATCGTTTGTAGGACACAATTGTTCTCAACTGTGGCTAAGGATCTGGTATCCTTGAAGGGTAGCTGCCTGAATTGGAGAGCAATTGAATGTTCACCTTTTGCTGAGTAAAAATCCTGGAAAGCCCCTTCCAAACAGCATTGTATGTGGAGAGTGAAACTGTCAGTTGTGAATTCTCAAAACATTTTATACAGCATTTTGTCCATCGAGGGTCCAAGGTTCACTTATTTGCAGTTTTTAGAAGAAAAAGAACTGAGAAAGTATCAGACAAATGAAAAATGCCTAAATCAAGTATCTGATTGATATTCATGATGTGCTATGCTGTAAAACCTGGACTAGAATGTGCACAGTGAATGTGCATTGTCTGTGCTGAAGTATTTGCATGTGGGCATTCATTGTTATCATTTCATTGGTAATTTTATGTGACAAATTTTATATGCTTATTTTATTGAATAATTTTTCCATCAGGATATTTTTAAAATTTGTATTTTACATTGTTTTAATTTGTATTTTAACTTACATATGTATCAAATCTTATGATGGTTTGAACCCATCCAATTGACTCCCATTGTATAATAGGCTTGCAATTCAAATCTGCAAAGTTGTTCAAGAACATCACCTCCTTGAATGGCAAGACTACCTTGCCTATTTCAGAGTACAGCAGTTAAAGGAGGAAGCTCACTTTCTCCTTCTAATGGGAAACTAGGGATTGGGAATAAATGCTGGGCTTTCTTGTGACTGCCACCTCCTGTGAATAAATATATTTCATACAAATAAGTATTAGATTTTTGCCAAATTACCTTTACGAATTGGGGGACTTTTTTAAGGAGATTTAAGCAGGTGAGAAAGAGTCCACAGAGAAAACTGTGGATGGTCTGTGAAAGAACTGAGCTTTATGGGACCAGTTACATTTTCTCATTCTATGCTTCCTATTTTCCTGTATTCCTGCTACTTGATATTCCTTTGTGAAATCATTTTGGATGCAATTCTATCTCCACCTTATTACAAACTGTACATTTTTGTTTATTCTTCCAGGGAATTTTCCAAATCAGTCAAACGCCCGTATTCTATACTCTACAACCCTTACACCCAAAGCGTTGAAATCCTCAAGGATATCAAAAGCATTGAAAACGTTGTTCAAGACGTCCAGAATAAACTTGGCACAGTGTGTGATGCTTTATCCAAAATGGGCAAACAGTCAGGAATTTGATTATTTACATATAGATCTAATGCTGATATTGATGTACAAGCTGCTTGGAGAAATGACACTAATGGCACTATGGTATAATCTGCTCTCTAATTAGTAACTTACTTGGATGTTTCCGTAAAGCTTATGCTGCTCTTGGGTGTGCTCCACAGCCTTAAGCCACAAAGAATATGGTGGAAAACCCAGGCAATTCTGCATGAACTTGACAGTGAAATGCACAAAATAAGAGACAAATATCACTGTTCCTAGAATGACTTCAATATCAATGGCTGTCTCAAGTTGGACCTGATTTCATTTTGAAAGGGAAAGTTACAAATCCATTGACCTAATGATTTCCCTTTGAAAACTAGCAGAATTAACAACTGACCAATGGTAATTTTGGAATGATGTCAGGAATAACTGATGATCTCAAACTTGTGAGATAAGTAGACTTTGTATTTGTTTTTAAAACAGTGATATAAAGGATATCCCTCTCTGAACTTATTCTGGAAATTGAACTCATACAATTGTAAAAGAATACACTGTAGGGGGAGTTTATGATCAAATCTTTCTTAGGTTGTTGCTATTTCTTAAATATGAATTATTTTCAAATAAACATTGTCCTATTTTATTGTATCCACACACTGTGGAAGCAGGCTGTTCAGCCCATCGAGTCCACGCTGACTTTCCAAACAGCATCCAACTTTATCCCTGTAACTCTGCATTTCCCATAGCTCATCCACCTAGCCTGCACATCCCTGGCCACAACAGGCAATTTAGCATGACCAATCCACCTAACCTGCACATCGGTGGGCTGCGGGTAGAAACCAGAGCACCTGGAGGAAACCCACGCAGACATGGGGAGAATGTACAAACTCCACATGGGCTAGAACCAAGTCTGGATCCCTGACACTGTGAGGCAGCAGTCCTAAACATTGAGCCACCATGTCACCCCGAATTATGTCTTAACTGCTCCTCAGTACATACACAGATTGAGTGTGGCACTCTAGAATTGTATTTCCTAATGTCACTAATGTGAAACTTTCCTACACGATGGCAATAATTTTGATGTACAAAGGAAACTACTACAGCTTCTGGAAATCAGAAATGGAAAATGCTGGAAACACTCAGTTGATTTAGCACCATTTGGAGAGAGAGAGAAGCAGTTAATGTTTCAGGAATGACCTTTCTACCTTTTCTAACCACAGATGCTGTGTATTTCCAGTATTTTTTGGTTTAATTTGGATTTCTAGGATCCACATTGTTTTTCTTTTGCACTTTGATATTTTCCTGTGATAACTAATTTCCCCTTGTTCTATCTGGTTAGTTTACATTACTCCAAACATTAGTTTAAAGAGGCAACCAAATCTGAATGATGGTTGAGAATGAACATTCAAAATCAAGCTCACAGAACAGATATTTAGTGGAACATGAGCTATGATGCAGTTGACTTATCAAACAATAGGAAGCAATTGAACCGAGCATTCTTCATCATTGGCTGATCAATTCGTAGTCATCACAGTTCCATAGGGCCTGAGGGCTGCTTTCTCATCAAAGAAAGAGAGACAATGGTAGTAAGTTTAACCTGAGGGTTGCCTAACATCAGGTGAGGGGTGGGATTGAAAAGACTGGACCTTTGTGATGACCTCTGTGGGAATTGAACCTTAGCTGAGCATTTCAAAACAGCTATCCAAGCTAACCAACAAAATCTGACCAATCTTAAAACAACGGCACGCATCCATGGGTCATAAATAATGAGCCCTACACTACAAAACCAAAAGGATCTCATAAGACCTGGCCTCAAAATGTACAAAACATAGGATTGATTCAAAAGTGCAGAATTGTAATGACATGGGTTCTCTATTCCATATGCTTTTTTCTGGTCACAACCATGATGTGTCTCCTCATTGGTCACTTATCTGTGTTTCAGCAACTTTCATTCTGAACACTGTCTGCTTTAAACTGCTTAATTGTGACAGGAGCTCAAGTAATCACACCACTGACAGATTGTTCCTTTGTCCTTTGCCAATTTAAAAAAAAACAGCTGTTTCTCAATGTGTTAACATCAGAATTATAATCGCTGTTCAGAAAAAAAATTAAAAAAAATAGGATAACATTATCCAACCTACTTGTGAGTGCAGTCAATTCCTTTTTTTTGTTGCAAATGACAATCCTTGGTGACGGGTCGTTAATACCTCATGAGGATGCTTTATTGAGAAATAATAATGGTCATGGTCTTTACATTTATCTTGAGATGACTTCTCAATGATGAAATGCTTCATAATACAAACAACAGAAACTCTCATTGTTCTCAATGCTATTGTTTCATTTGATCTGAGACACTTACAGCAGTATTGTTCAATATTAGAACTCAAGGTACATACAAGAAGAACTCTATTCTAACCAAAATGATGACTTTCAGCAGTTTATTCATATCTTGCACATCCAACATACATGGCAAATGCTTTAGGACATTCTGCTTTTCTGTTACAAATTATTCTATAAGCATTGTTTGTAATTCTGTAGGAGAACTAGACAGCGTGTTGGCTGCATGAGAGCTAGGTGAAAGTGAGTACTGCAGATGCTGGAGGTTAGAGTCAAGTTTAGAATAGTGCTGGAAAAGCACAGTAGGTCAGGCAGCATCTGAGGAGCAGGAAAATTTGACGTTTCAGGCAAAAACCCTTCAAGAATCTTGATGAAGGGCTTTTGCTCAAAATGTCAATATTCCTGCTCGGATGCTGCCTGACCTGCTGTGCTTTTCCAGCATTACTCTAATCTTGGCTCCAAGAAAGCTATTCTTTTTGGAATGGAATGAGAAATAACTTCCCATTGTCTTTGACAAAACACAGTTGCCAACAAGATTTCTTCATAGCAGGATGTCAAAAGTTGAGAGAGTCGAAAGATGCTAGTGCCAGGTCCAGTGTAAATTGGTCTGCTGGATTCATTTGCTTATTAGCAGTAATCAGAATGTGCCAATTCTCACCCCAGAGCCAGCTTGCTAGCTCCTGACCAACATAGCAATGAATGTCTAAGGGCAGGAGCAGTTGTGCGGGAATGGGGAGGGGTTGAGGTAGGTGGATATGAGCTGCAGGGTCAAATGTAGCTGATGATGTACCACAGTCTTAAAGTATCATCAGGCAGATAGATCAGGGTATGTTCTTGATTGTATGAAGTTAAATACAGTGGCTGTCCAAAGAGACTTGGTGTTCAGGTGCTTAGATACTTGAAAGGTCATGAACAGTGCAGAAGATTGAGATGGTTGAGGTGATCTGATCAAAGTCTTCGGTATATTAACAGGAACATAGAACATTACAGTGCAGGAGCATAAACACATTTTGCAAAGAGTGTCAGGTAGTGCACTTTTTAAAAAAGTGTAGCAATAATTTCACGATCCTCAGTTTTTAAAAGCAGTCCTTTTCATATTTCAGTCCACATGATTAATAAGACAGAAAAATAAAAAAGATACAATCTTTACGAAGAGATAAGAAAAAGGCATAATAAAGGAAGTGTAATTGCAAAAAGGATGATCATCAACAGCTATCATCTGAAAAAAACAGAGTCAAAGGTTATGAACTCCTGATGAGCTTGGAAGGAAGAGAGGTGGTGGTATAATAGTCATGTCACCGGATTTGATTTCCAGGACTCTATGCTAATGATCTGGAAATATAGTTTCAAATCTCATCAGAGAGTCATGGAGATGTACAGCACAAAAACAGACCCTTCGGTCCAACTTGTCCATGCCAACCAGATATCCTAACCTAATCTAGTCCCATTTGCCAGCACTTGGCCCACATCCCTCCAAACCCTTCTGATTCATATATCCATCCAGGTGCTTTTTAAATGCTGCAATTGCATCAGCCTCCATCATTTCCTCTGACAGCTCATTCCATATAGGCACCATTCCTCCGTGTGAAAAAGTTGCCCCTTAGCCTCTCCAAACCTGCAAACTGTCCCATCTGGAAGAACAAAGAGAGCAGATAAACGGGAACATTACTACTCGCAAGTTCCATTCCAGGTCGCATGACATCTTGACTTGCAATTATTTTGCCATTCCTTCGTTGTTGCTGGGTGAAACTCCACAAACTCTCTTAATAGCACGGTGGATGCATTGTATAGTCACTGAACACGAGCTTGGCAAAAGTGAGGAATGCAGATGCTGGAAACCAAAGTTTAGAGCCGAGTGGTGCTGGAAAAACACAGTAGGTCAGGCAGCATCAGAGGAACAGGAAAATCGACGTTTTGGGCAAAAGCCCTTCAGCAGGAATAGAGGCTCTATTCCTGATGAAGGACTTTTGCCCGATATGTCGATTTTTTTTATTTTTTTTTTCCCTGCTTTTCAGATGCTGCCTGACCTATTGAGCCTGTCCTTGTTGAGAACATGTGTGGTAAACATGGACCTTTTCAGTGATGCTTACATCCCAGTAATGAATAAAAAAACTACTCTGCTATCTGCTTTTCAGGCCAAATCCTTCTTGTGTGTGTGTTATTTAAATAACACTGGAAGTACCCATATATTGTCTTGTTTCAGTCCTTTTATCTTCACTCGATTTCTTTGCATTGATTCTTTTGTTAGATGGATGCCTATCCACAATATATATATTTTTCAAAAATTCTAACACTGCATCAACTGCTACCTTTCATTATTTCTAAGGATTGATAATTTAGTCCTGGCACTATGTTCTCTTTGATCATTGCGTGAACTTGCAGTACATTAAGCTTCAGATCAAGTGTGTAATTTAACTTGTCTCCTGGTACATAGTCCAGGAACTATGCAGAGTGCACTATCCTTCCTGAGCTCTTAAAATGATGCTCAATTTCCCTGGCAGTAATCTGACATTAAGCCAGTCTGTTTGCAACCTCGATATTGCACTTAATCCTCTAATTGATGGCTTTTTTGCACTCCCAATTTTAAATGCGCATCATTGGTGGCCATACCTTAAGTAGCCTATGTCCCCAAGCTCTGAAATTCCTTCTCTGCCTCTTTACCTTCTATTCCTCCTTTAAGACATTACTTAAAAACTATTTCTTTAACTAAACTTTAGATCATCTGATGCCCGAAACGTCGATTCTCCTGTTCCTTGGACGCTGCCTGACCTGCTACGCTTTTCCAGCAACACATTTTCAGTTTAGATCATCTAACTCAATATCTGTTTAAATGGTTTGGTGGTTGTTTTCTGACGCCCTGAGATATTTTATTCTGTATCAATATACAATATTATTGCACTTGCTGTCTCAGCTGAAGATTCCAATTGCTAATCAATCAGAATCATGATTTTGGAGATGCTGGTGTTGGACTGGGGTGTACAAAGTTAAAAATCACACAACACCAGGTTATAGTCCAACAGGTTGAATTGGAAGCACTAGCTTTCGGAGTGCTGCTCCTTCATCAGGTAGCTCCTGATGAAGGAGCGACGCTCCGAAAGCTAGTGCTTCCAATTAAACCTGTTGGACTATAACCTGGTGTTGTGTGATTTTTAAATCTGAATCATTGCAGCGAAACCTGAACAAATGAAGCAATGTTGTGCTGCTGCTTCATGAGTTCCTGCAGAGAAGGCAAGGGTTTTATGGTTCTGAAAATAAATTGGCCGGTCAAAAGCACAACTTGGGCAGTATGGATGTGAGAGACATTTAATCACAGTTGCTGTGTGACCTGAGAGGCCTTTTGTGTATCAACTGGATTAGATCAGTCCAACTCCCATTTCAGGATTCTGTCATACATTACATATGTGTTTGGTGCTGAGCTGGTCTTTATACTTATTTATCCATATGTCGTGTCAGTTCAACCTCCTAATGCTCATTTAGTAATCAATCGCTGTCGTACTTGTTCAGTTCCGTCCACCAAATACTTTTGTATGTGGTGAACCTGGAATTCCTTTATGTATGGAATGCACGAATCTATTATGGAAGTCTCAAGGAGTTTCTGACATGCATATAAGCTCTTTAGTCCATTCACCTTTGCTTTTAATTCAATCTCAATTTACTTCTGTAATTCTGTGTACCTGCACTTACAAAAATATATAAGAACTTTAGTCTCCTCTGCATCAGCACTCTCTCCCCTGGCTGTATAAGATTGAATACACACATTACACGTTCCTTACGCTTGCCCAATTAACTCTTCTGCAAACTTCATATTTTAATAATCCTTCTTCCTCCTTTAACTAAATTTCCATTTTGGGTGGACTTATTTTTGGGTGGTTTAATTTAAATAAGAGGAGAAAGTGAGAACTGCAGATGCTGGAGATCAGAGCTGAAAATGTGTTGGTGGAAAAGCGCAGCAGGTCAGTCAGCATCCAAGAAGCAGGAGAATCAACATTTCGGGCATGAGCCCTTCTTCAGGAATCGAAGACCTCCTTCCTGAAGAAGGGCCCATGCCCGAAACGTCGATTCTCCTGCTCCTTGGATTCTGCCTGACCTGCTGTACTTTTCCAGCAACACATTTTCAGCAGCTAATTTAAATAAGAGCAAAGTACTGTGGATGCTGGAAATCTGAAACAAACACAAAGATTGCTGGAGAAACACAGCAGGTTTGGCAGCATCTGTAGAGAAAGAAACAGAATTAACATTTCAAGCCCAGAGTGAGTCTACGTCAGAACGCTAAATTAGTTTAATATATCTGGTCTACTTTCCCTAAC
This sequence comes from Chiloscyllium punctatum, assembly GCF_047496795.1. Lineage (NCBI taxonomy): Eukaryota > Metazoa > Chordata > Chondrichthyes > Orectolobiformes > Hemiscylliidae > Chiloscyllium > Chiloscyllium punctatum. Next base: position 13,812,238 of record NC_092770.1, on the reverse strand, counting down.
ATTACATGTTCAACTTCCATTGTTTACAGAATTTATATTTACTATGATTTACTATATTTATTGTAAATTCTATGTCCTATGATCCTGCTCCACTATCTACCTGATGAAGGAGCAGTGCTCTGAAAGTGTGTCCTTCCAAATAAACCTGTTGAACTATAACCTGATGTTGTGTGATTTTTAAACTGGTTTCAAGATAAAAATTGTACCATCCATATTTTGTCCTTTTCATGGCACTTGCCTACTATGACATTAATGTATTAAAATGTTATTTTTAAAAAATCTAGTGGCAACAGATTAACAAGTTAATAGATTCTTCCATTTTAACCAGACTAAAACTTCCTTTACAAAGTAGACAAAGCAAATACCTATGAACATTTTCAGAGCTCAGAGCTAATTATTTGTAAAATGCAAGTCTTAAAGTCTGTGAGCCATATTGATTACAAGTTTTGACTAGAGTTTCATACTTGCAGTTAATGTCATGATAGGGACCCTTTTGATGATTTTTCTATTGGCAAACGTAGGTGAAGGGACAAGATCTGTAATAAGTTTCGACAAATCTTAAGAGTAATTTTGGAAGACAAATCCCAGTCTGCATCATATGCTTTGTGTGGCATTGCAAAACCTTGCTGCAACAAGATAAAACAAGACAATCCCATGTAACAATAGTCCCACATTGGAAGCCAGCATCATGATAAATATTTAATATTTTGGATTACTTTTTTGATTCTGAATCATTCGTGTTATTTTTCATTGTCTTGTAGTACAGTAGAATCTTCTCAAGGGTAATTAAAGTTGGACAGCAGTACTACTCTCAATGATGTCTTTTTCCAAAAACATTAAGATAATGTAATGGAAAATCTTTCTCTTCTATAACTTCCAAACTTCAATGGGTAGGAGTGGAATACGCTGTATTGCTTTTCAACTTGTTAGTGAATGTTTTGCTAAAAGCAGGCCAAGTGGAATGAGTGGCCTGTACAGAGTTTTAAGATTTTATACATTTCACAGACAATTTTCTGCTTCTTTTCCCCTTTTATTAAACAGCTTTGATTTCCACCTCCCTGTACGGCCAAACATCCCACTCTTTTAAAACTGTGTTTGGCGACACTCGGCACCCACCGGGAAGTGTCACTGAAGCGTCATTGACCCTGAATGAGGGCTCGAATCATGCAGCCGCAGTATCCCTACTTCTGAGCCAGGAGACCTGGGTTCAAGGCCCACCTACTGTAGAGGTCTGTAGTACTAGCTCCGAACAGATTGATTGGGGAAAATATCAGAATAGAAGGGCACTTGTGTGAAACTGGCCCCTATGTAAGGTGCAGACAAGGAAATTCATAAATATTCGTATTATTAATGTATTAACAGAGGAAAGCTATAATTGGGTAGTTTACAAACCCCGGTGTAACTTTGCAGTTCCATCCTCCCTATGTATTTTGATAAATATTTTACAACATGGAGACCAATTGCAAACTATATAAATTGAGTGGCATTAGCAGTTTCTTTTGAGGTCTTTCTCTCGAGAGGCTTTAATTCCAGCTATTGCTGGGAGGTGGCAGTCCTCTGAAGATACACAAGCGGCAGCAGGTTTGCAGTTGCAGTAACAAATGGGGAGTGTGGGAGGCGGCGGGGAGAGAGCCCTGGATGCTGAAGGTGGGGAGAGGCGGATCGGTGACGCTGCTGGCTCGGTCCGCTCTCAAGTGTTCGGGCAGCAGGCGGCAGCAGCGAGCTCCAGTGAAAACTGAGCGAAGCAGCCGGCGCTGCCAGCAGCCAGTGGGAAACTTGCTGTAGCTGTACAGCCTGCTCCATCCAGTCCCCTTCACAACCTGCCACACATTCGCTTTCTTCCAATTGTGCGGAGGTCTCCACGCCGCAACGGCGAACGGGTTTGTTTGAGAGTTTTCTAAAAGTATGTTAACAATGTATATTTTCCATGTATTTTGATTTTTTCTTTGCCCTCAGGGTTGTTTATAAATCTGTGTTCTGGTGTTTGCAAAACAAGTGAGAAATTCAGAGACAGTGGGAGCAGACTTTGGAATCCCAAGAACACAATCCTGGGACGGTATCTCTTGTTTGTTTTGCTACATCTTGGCTGTTTGGTAGGGCCATCTTTCTCACCAGTGTGTTAATGTGCACAGGGCTTAATACTAGCAACCAGGATTTCAATGATTTCATTGCTATTATGGTTTATTTTAATGATTTGATGTGCATTTTAATAAGGTACAACAGTCGTATCCATTACAGATGTGTTCACAGAATTGTGGTCATGACTATTCATCAACTATTTACTATTTCTCTTCAGTTTTGTTTTAGGAGTCAAGGCTATTGGAGTGCTGATTGAAGTTAAAGTGAGGATCGCTGATTTGCTATTAAACATGGGCATGACCAACAAATAGGGTTAGCACTAACCTGTAGCAAGATGACCGTCACATTCTGTTTGATTATGCCAGAGTTTCACATTCGTGCTCTTAATTGAATCTCCTTTCTCTAACAGGTTGCAGAGACGTGAAAGTTGTTGCTTTGGTGGTCTGCACTTCTCTGCGAGGCTTGTCCAGGACTGTGACATTTTGAGTATTCACTCCCAACATGGTGATTTGCCAGTGCCAAGATCCGTCACCTATATCCACTGGAACAGCCAGATCTTTCCACTTGAAATACTGAGATGGAAATATCAGAAAACATGGACTTGCAGGAGACAGGTGGAATGTAATCTGTTGTCTGACAAACAGCATTTCTTTAAACCCCTTTTCCATTATTGATTTTCAGACCAATATTAGTTGCAATCAAACAAAACCTTCATTGACAGACGATTGGATTTTTCTCTTTGTCAGTGCAAAGAGCTCCTTGCCTTCAGTGCAACTGAATAAGACTGTGAACCAAGGAAGCACTGTTTGCTCCCTTTTCTTCCTTGTAATCTGCACATTTTAAAGACTAGAAGCAGTGAATGTGATGGCATTGGAGGATAAACGAGACAAAAGCATGTCTTTCACACAGATGGTAATTGAAGAAGACTCCATGAGGAATGGACGGGGGCTGTCCGATCAGTGGGCCGACTCTGTGATGGTTCGACCCAGGACCACTGAAAGACACATCACAGTGCACAGGAGGCTTGTACTGGGCTTTGCCATTTCCATCTTGGGTCTCATCATAGTCACAATTATAGCCGTGCTTCTGAGTGTCAAGTTTGAAGAGTGCTCTAATGATGGCAGCACCAAGGTAGGGAATGCCACTGTGTACAGTGGGGCCAAGTTCAACCAGACTCGAGAGAGCCTCAGCAATCCCAATCCTAGTAAAATTGCTGAAAAGCCATGGGCACAGCTGAGACTGCCCACTTCAATAAAACCTTATCATTATGATCTGAACTTAACTGCTTTCATGGATAACTTTACTTTCACTGGAGAAATCTGCATTTGGATGCACTGTGTGAACCCTACGAAATACATAGTGCTGCATGCAGACAAGCTGCCAGTTGAAGGGGTTGAGGTCACTGTTGCAAATACCTCTGAACACCTTGGGATTAGAAAATATTTCCTCTATCCACAGAATCAAGTTTTAGTGATTATGTTGACCAGGGAGCTGAAAGCACAGAAACACTACACTGCGACAATAAAATACAGTGCCAAAATAGCAGATGAATTACTTGGCTTCTTTCGGAGCTCCTATGTGACAAATGCAGAGAGAAGGTACGTTTGCCAAAAGTTAACTAGTTAATGAGCACTTGAGGTGATTAGAAAACAGTAACATCGATGTGAATTGAAGTGTTGAGCAATTTCATTGCTCTTTAGCCTTTGCGAAAAAATGATTATCATACCAGATGATTGTAAAATCACAAAAAAGCTTAAAAGTGCAGATGGAATATATAAACTAATTGAAATCAGCTTTTGAATATATTATGTAATCCTTTTTAAAAAAAAACTTTGGGATGACCCATTTTCTCAGTCATTGAGTTCAAGATTTGAAGGAAAACTGGTGGATTTTTCAATGATCCTAATTAGCACTACATTGGATGTTTAACTATTATTCTTCAAATATTTAAAAGCTATTGTAATTTTGGATTATTGTTGTTAATAGCAGGTGTGTTTTTTTAAACTCATTAGCATTTGCTAGATACAGACTCTCAACACATTCCGTTAGTTTATTTGCACCAAGGAGAAATATCGCACATTCAGACTTGTTGTGCACCAGTGGTGTTACAACAAGACCGTGTGTAGGTCTGTTGAAGATTAATCATTAGAGATTAATGGTTCGGGAACATTTCCATAACCACTGTACCATGCAAATACATTACTATAAAAAGACAAACTAGAAGACGAAAAAGACGAACTGGGATTTCTTGGCTAATAATTCCTGTGTTCCCTGTATATAATTTGTTAACATTGTGCCAGTAGGGGCTGCTGTAATCATGTTTGTATATACTGGCGAATGTTGGGAAACCACAGATCCACAGAACTCTGCGATGATGACTTATCCTCCTGGTAATATTTCTAATTGTTGAACAGAATCAATGGGATAATTGAACCACGACATATTTTTTAAAAAAACTTTTTTCATCATAATGGATTTATGTTGTGCACTGGCTATGGAGCTAATGAGGCAACAGTGCTCTCTCTGGATGGTCCTGTTGTCGATGCCAGATTCTCATTTTTACAAAGTAAACAGCAGAGTTCTACTGCATATTTGTCATTAATATTGGTGTGAAAGATCAGGTTACACAAATGCCAAGTGCGTATCATAAGGAGAAATGCATTGTTCTGTTTGAGGCTGATTTACAATTAGATTCAGGAGTAATCACAGAGCCATAAAAATGTTTTAAAAAATATTGATAGAAAACATAGTTAAATAAATTGGCAACTAATATATGGATGTAGAATCTTCTGTTTGCACTTCAGGTGCGGCAGTGCTGTACAGCAAACTGCAAGAGCACAAAGTGTGCAGACAGTCTGGTGTTTATATTAAAAAGTTGCCGAGTTATTAAGTTAGCTTCCATTCAAATGGTTTAAATATGAATTATTACCAAGTTCCAATTTATTCTGCAATTGGTACAGCTGCAAGAGAAGTACAAATTTGGTAAATAATCATCCTAGACAAAGCAGCCCACTTGATTGGCACAACACAAACATTCACTCTGTCCACCACCAACATACAGTAGCAACAGTGTGTACCATCTACAAGATGCATTGCGGAAATTCCGCAAGGCAGTACCCTCCTGATTCATGACCACTAACATCCAGAAGAACAAAAGTAGCAGATACTTGGGGACACCACCACTTGATATTTCCCTCCAGGTCACTCCCTCCTGACTTGGAAATGTATTACTGCTCCTGCAGTATTACTAGGTCAACATCCTGGAACTCCCTCCATAATGGCATCATGGATGTCCCTATGGCAAATGGATTGCAGTAGTTTAAGAAGGCAGGTCATCACCAGCTTCTCAAGAGTACTACGGATGGGTATTAAATGCTGGCCCAGCCAACAAAGATCACATCTCCAGAATGAATAAAAAAAAGTCCATCCTTTCCAAAAAAAGACCACAGATCATTTCATGACAATGAGGGAAGAGAACATTGTAGGTTGAGCTCAATTGTGCTGATTTCTTTTGCAAAGATTGTTCAGATTTTGATTCCTGTTCGGTTTGATAGAGTGAAAGTTCAGTTCTTCTGGTGGCAGTGAGATGTTGGTCTGGAATTGGGTTTGACAACATCCACTCCTTTCCTTTGTGGATCATTTCATAAAATTGACCAGAAAGAATTGCTAAGTAATAACAATATTACATTCTAACTCTGATGGGTTGGAGTGCAGACCTGAAGAATTCATACTGACACTTCAAAGTTTTACTTTAAATAAAACGGGCTCACCTTAATAACTCATTGTTTGCACTGTAATACTAACACATAGGAAACCCCATAACCCCACATGGAGTTCTGCTTTAATAAACAGTCTCACGGTAACTTTCCTAAACATGTTAGAACATAGCAATATTTTTCAACGACGAATAGAATTAAGGGCATTTTACTAAACATCAGATTACAGCACATTAGACCTGGGGGTAGGTATGATTAATATTAAGGAGATAGGAAGGACTGCCAATGCAGGAAGTCAGAATTGACAAAATGTGAAGCTGGAAAAACACAGCAGGTCAGTCAGCACTGGAGGAGCAGGAATGTTGACATTTCAGGTTTGTTATAATTAATAGGAATGCCGAAAATGAAAAATCAAGTTTGCTTCCTGATTATTTTATGCAAAAGTCATCTTACATTAATGCGGTATCTGAGGAGACTTTTTTTGACGAGGAATTGGCAGTTCGCTCCGCGTACTTTAATAAAAGCCAAAATACAGCAGGCGCTGGAAATCTGAAACAAACACCGAGAATGCTGCAGACATTCATTAGATCCGGCGGCTATTCCTGTCTCCACAGATGCTGCCAGGCCTGAGTTTCTCCAGCATTCTCTGCGTTTGGGTCAACATAAATCATTCTTGCGGCTACCGGGAGAGATTATCTGATCAACTCATTTACTAATTTGTGGGGTTTTGCTGTGTACAAATTTGCTACAGCGTATGATTAGAAAACACCAGTGACCATACTTGTAAAAAATCTGTTTGGTTTTGAAGCACTTTGGGAGGCCTTGAGGGAGTCAAATTCACTTTATGTATGGAAACTATTTCTTTTAGCCGTGCAGCATTAGCCCCAATTTTCTTCCTTTTCATGGAATGGGCTATTTATTGATCTTCTATATTAGTCATGGAAAAGTGCACTGATGCAATGAAAACAGTACTCTGATCTATGTGACTTTTCTAAATTTGCAAGCATCAGAGAAGTGAAATAAAATGTATGCAAAACTGTAATAAAGAGGTGCTTATATATATTAAACTGACTAAATGTAAGTTGGGTGAGTTAAAACACTTTGTGAATCTCCTGATGGAACATGCAGTTGTGCAGCAGTGCAGAATGTGCAAAGTCCAGCTAAATGGTTGTTTTATGGAGATTGAGCAGGAGTTACTTGTTGTGTAAGAGTGAATGTAAAACAAATGGCACAACCAGATGCATATATTTTAAAAGCAGAATAATGTGGATGCTGGTAATCTGAAATAGAGAGAAAATGCTAGAAATAATCAACTGGTCAGGTAGGCGAAAAGAAATCGAGTTAATGTTTAAGTAATGAAAGGTCATCAATCTGAAATGTTCCATGGATACTGCCTGTCTTGCTGAATATGTACAGCATTTTAAAAACTGAAGGAATTGCGGATGCTGTAAATCAGAAACAAAAAAAACAGAAATTGCTGGAAAAGTTCAGCAGATCTGGCAGTATCTGTGGAGAGAAATCAGAGTTAACGTTTCAGGTCAAATGATTCTTCCACATATACTGGCAGACCTGCTGAGTTTTTCCAGAAATTTGTTTTTGAGTATGCACAGCATTTTCCTATTTTTGTTTCAGAATACACTTCAATTCTACTCTTTAGATGTAACTTTATTCAGATCTGAGTTTGAGCTGCCTTTAGTGATGAGAATTAAGGTTGCTTTGATTGATTTGGTTAGAGTCAATAATGGCAGCAAAGACTGAGTGGCATCTTCAGTAACAGTGAGGCTGGGTTAGTTTTAACGCGTGCTTTTAACAGGAGGTGAGTTACCAGTAGAGACATGGCCACAATGCAACCCCTTTCATAGGTCTGCCGCTTTGCATCATTTGGTCAAGTTTTGTCATCTTTTGTATCCTCAGCATTGCTGTCGGATCTGCTGTGAGAAAATAGTAGAATTGTCTTTGACAATACATGATGAACTCTTTGTGCTTCTAAGCACGTTTCTACTAGACAAGACAATGATTTCTTTGCCTCCTTTTCTGTAATACCTAGCTTTGGGTTAAAATATCAGTATTAGCCAATAATGACAAAAAAAGTTCATTTTTCACTTGGACCAATGCTCATTTATTTAAACATGTTTATGTTGATGCAGGTATGAATTGTTATTGTTGTCTATGGGAAAATGTTAATAAGCAAAAATAACCCATATAGCATTGAGGGAAAAATTCTATTCTCACTTTGTTTAGAGTCAGACTCAGAGAGATATACAGGATGGAAACAGACCCTTCGATCCAACATGTCCATGCTGACCAGATATCCTAAATAAATCTAGTCCCATTTGCCCCGTATCCCTCTAAACCCTTGCTATTCATATACCCATCCAGATGCCTTTTAAAAATTTGTAATTGTACCAACCTCTACCACTTCCTCTGGCAGCTCATTCTATACATGCGCCATCCTCTGCATGAAAAAGTTGCCTGTTAGATCCCTTTTAAACCTTTTGCTGTCTCACCTTAAACCTGTGTCCTCTAGTTTTGGATGCCCCCACCCTGGGGAAAAGCCTTAGCCTATTTACTTTATCTATGCCCCTCATGATTTGATAAACCTCCATAAGGTCACCCATCAGCCTCTGAAGCTCTGGGGAAAATAGCCCCAGTCTGTTCAGCCTCTCTCTACAGCTCAAACCCTGGCAACATCCTTGTAAATCTTTTCTGAACCCTTTCAAGGACAAGTTACCAATGTATGCATTCTTACAGCATGTCTTGGTTTCAACCCGTCATTTTACCTTGGTGTATTAATGATACATTGTCCATGATTTTTTTTTGTCTCATGCATTTATCAGATTTTGTAGGGCTGATCACACAAAACAGCATTTACTAACCCTCTTTCATTGGAAACAAAGGCCTGATTCTTTTGCTCTGTCTAATTTGAAGTTATCCACTTTGTTAGGAAGAACAGATGTGGAGAATACTTTTTCAGTTGCTAGGAGGTTGAAGAGAGGAGATGTACAGAGGAATCTGTGTCCTTGTTGATAAGTGACTGAACGTTTAACATGCAGGTACACAAGCTATTAGGAAAGCTAATGTAACATTAGACTTAATCACGAGAGGATCTTACTACAGGAGTAGTGAAATCTTGCTTCGATTGTATAGAAGTTAGATTAGACCACACCTAGTGTAATGTGTGCAATTTTGGTCTCCATATCTCAGGAACATGTACCAGACTTGTTCCTGAGATAGCGATTGTCCCGGAAAGAGATTGGAAAATCTAAGCCTGTATTCTCTAGAGTTTTGAACAGGTGATCTCATTGGAACCAATAAATGTTTAAAGGGAGATCCAGGTAAGATCAGGGAGAGCAGTTTGAAAGTATGGCTGATGCCACCTTAGGACTGAGATGAGGAGAAATCATTTAGTTAGAAAGCTGTAAGTGTTTGGGATTGTTTACCCAAAGAGCTGCGGCAGCTCAGTCTTTGAGAATGTTTGAAGTGGAGATTAAGGAATTCTGATTTATCAGAAGCAGAACTGGTTATGTGGATAGTGTGGATGAAAGGCGTTTAAGTGCTCGATCAACCCTGAACATCTTAATTTGTGGAGCAGCAATGATGGGCTGAATGGCCCACTTTCCTTTGCCCTTATATGCTCAGCACACCTGAAAGCAGCCAGTCAGCTTACCATGCATTCAGAGTCTGCTTGAGGGCATGCTTATCAAAGCACTCTATATATTGTCTGCATTTCAGATCCGCAGTTCCTATTTGGAACATGGAAGCCCTATGAAAGGGTATTTTTTTTTCCGTAATGATCTTCCACAAGGGCCAGCTTTTTGTTTATGTTTTTGTGAATTTTAGCTTCAGCGGACAACCTTCTGAAGTTTGCCTCCAAACTTCCTCCCTTCACTCAACCCCAAAGTACTTGCATAAAATGCAAAAGCTGTTTGCACTGAAAGTCCCATCCTCCCATGAATCTGATTTTCTTTCAGCATGCACTTTGCAATGCACTGAGATCCAAACATAAAATGATACAGAGCTGATGTTTGATTATGGAACAATATTTAATAATTTTTAAGTAGCTTCAATTGAATGAGTATGGAGAAAGGATCATGTGATCATTGCAAGTGTGTAATTAATGATCAGCTTGACTTCATGTCGCCTGCAGATCATCCTTAAAAGGAGAAAAGAGAGGTAACCCAATGAGTGACAAGGATTGGTTGTTAACAATTGTCCTCAATTCTGTAGTGCTCTGGTAGTGTCTGTACCTCTGGACCAGGAGGCAAGAGAATACATTCACCCAGGCAGAGGAAGGTGATAGTAGATGGACTTTTGTTCAAGAAAGTAGCAGTGAACCTACACACTAACTTGGTAAGGAATGGCAGCGTAGAGAGATTAGATAATCATAACGAGGAGGAAGCAGTTTGATTATGGCAAGGAAACCGAAAATTAGTGAAAGAACACAGGTTGTCAGAAGAGTCACAAATATAGGTTGGAAGAGACCAGGAGAAAGAAATACATACAGTTGGCCTGAAATAGGCTGAAATGAAGGAACTCCTCGTATAGTGCTATTTATGAATTTTAGAAGGAGACAGATATAGGAGGTAAATGCTGATCTTGCTGAAACACCCACATCCCATGGCATAATGAAAACAAGTGTTGGACATTACTGAGGAAGGCATACTTTCTGGTTTTCATCTGCAGGAACTGAAGTTAATACGATTCCAACAGCTCAGTAATTCAATGTCCTGTTTATGCGGACATTGTTGGCAAATATTTAATTTGCTCATTGCATTTTTTGTAACAGGTACTTAAATGGACTATTAAGGACAACACTCAATTGATACGTTCTATTCACTGCAATGGAAAATATTATGGTTTAAAATCAATTTGCTAACAGTAATTAGTCCAACAGTTCTCTTATCATTTTGTTTCACAAATGACATGTGGAATGACAATCGAGGAATTGGTGTGGAATGGTGATGGGCAATTAAGGTATTAACTTTCATCAAAGATCGATATATAGATGTGTTCCTGATTGAAAATATAAACAGAAATTGCTGAAAATATTCAGGTCAGGTGCCACCAGTGGAGAGAGAAACAGTTGGTCTTTCAAGTGCAAGTGACTAGTCAGTTACTGAAATAGTCCATGTCCAAGTCTGTGGCCAAATAAGTACCAGGTAATGACTGTCTCCAATGTGACAGAATCCTACCTTCAACCCTTGACATTGAATGGCATTACCTTTGTTGAATCCTCATTCATCTATGTCATAGGGTGGTCACCATTGAAAGGAGACAGAAGTGGGTACTGCAGATGCTGGAGATTAGAGTCAAGATTTGAGTGGTACTGGAAAAGCACAGCAGGTCAGGCAGCATCCGAGGAGCAGGAAAATCACCTTCAGGGCCTTTGCCCGAAATGTCAATTTTCCTGCTCCTCGGATGCTGCCTGACCTGTGCTTTTCCAGTACCACTCTAATCTTGACCATTGATAAGACTGGTCCAGCTCAGTTCCTAAGTGTTGAAGTTAAGAGAGAAAGTCATAGACTGGAAATTTTGCAACGAGTGACTCACTGCCTGAGTCCTCAAAACCTGTTCATCACCTGCAAGGCGCAAGTCGGGCGTGAGATAGAATAGTTAAGCTTAAGCATTGGAAAGTCAGTCATAATTTAAATTCACTCCCACTTCCCTTTTATTTGTGGCATTATACAGCATTTTTCAAATTTGTGACCTTTATCAACGAGAAGGACGGAGCAGTAGATGCACAGGAATGCCATCACCTGCAGGTTACAAGCCAAACACCATCCTGTCTTAGAATTCTGTCACTCACTTCACAGTCTATGAGCCCAAATCCTCCCTAATGGCATTATGGGTCTACCTACACCATGTGCAGTGACTCAAGAAGGAAGCTCACCATCCCCTTCTCAATGGAAACTAGGGATGGACAATAAATCCTATCCTGGCCAGTGATAACTGATGATGTTTGTGCAAATTTGGCACAAAAGACTTAGAGGGTAAGTGTTTTACATGCTAATGAGTTAATCCTTGATGGTTGTTTCCACATAAAATATATTTTAATGAAAGGCAATGATGGTAGCAATCAATTTATGCCCTCTGTATTGGGATGCGATGATTCTGCTCTTTCAGAGTATGAAAAGCCAGAGAAGGAAGTACAGTCAAGCTTTCAACACAGAATTATTCAATATCATTCAGGCTTGGAAGGAGAATGCCAATAGTTACTTTGTTCAAGAAGACAATCATGATCCAATGCTCAGTCTGTGTTTGTACAAAGAGGAGCTCTATTGAATGAGTGTGGTCATATCTAAATATTCACTTGCGATAAAATTAGATTGTTTTCCTTATTCAGAATCGGCCTTGTCATACTACATTTATCAGGTAACCTCTTAAAAAGTCACCAGGAAGTCAATGGTTACATGTACACATCACCAGAGACTGAGGATTGCTCTCTCATTAAAGAGGAGAAAGTGAGGACTGCAGATGCTGGAGATCAGAGCTGAAAATGTGTTGCTGGAAAAGCGCAGCAGGTCAGGCAGCATCCAAGGAACAGGAGAATCGATGTTTCGGGCATCAGCCCTTCTTCAGTAAGGGCTGATGCCCGAAACATCGATTCTCCTATTCCTTGGATGCTGCCTGACCTGCTGTGCTTTTCCAGCAACACATTTTCATCTCTCATTAAAGAGACAGGTGGTGGCTTAACCTGAGGGTTATCATACCTCCGGGGCAGGGAAAAGTTTGAGGAGAAGAGCCCTTCTCATCCAGTGCGGAAATTGAGTTCACACTGCTGACATCCGTCCAGCCAATTATATCAACCAAACCCATAAGTTACATTATTATTTAATAGAAAGATGAATTGTGACATGAGATCTGTCTACAAGTGTGATTTATGTTAAAAATGTGCCTATGGAAAGCTTGCATTTGTAAATATGTGAAAATGCATATTACTTGCGCCTATTATTTAACACAAAGAGAATAGGGGTTCCAAATACTCTAAGTACAGATACTAACAAATAAATGTTTAAGAAAAAAGATCAATTGTTTGATTTTAAGGACAACAAATAAAACCTGTAGAGCATGAAGAACACATTCTAGATGTCTCTAATTAATTCCTCTATTCAGCAAACTGGATAGGCATTATAACCTGCCATGTCATTTACTAATTGACATTTCCCATTTTAAGAATTCATGAATCCAACTATTTATGTTCTTTTAGACCAGTCAAATAAGTGGCACAAAATAAATGAAACTGTTATCTCCTCCCCGCTTCATGGCATCTCTTTCTACAGCATGAAGTTTTAAAATTTGCCTTTGTTTTTGATTTTGGCCCCTCATAATCGAGGACAATATGCTGTGCAATAAGTGGTTGTGAGTTGCCTTTGATTTGGTCTGGCTCTGTGAGTGTAGCTTTACCACAAGTAATCTAGAGTTCTTGACTATATCTGCTGAAAATTAGGTGGTTGGAGACTGGATAGTCATTTGCAAGGTCCATTGAGTAGTTTTTTTGAGGACAGGGCTGATGGTGACAGATTTAAAGAAGGTCAGGACAATACCTGAAGAGAGAGATTACTATTTTGAATATCAACTAATGTTGGGACAAGCAGTGGGAATGGGATCGCAGGATCAGGAGGTGGGTCTTATGGACAAGTTGAGTCAGGGAGGACTTCAGAAGTGAAACAAGGGAAAGATACAAATTGAGGACTAGAGTGAAGGAAGCATTGAAGGAATTTTGGTGATGGATAGAATTCACTCCACCAACCTGCTAATGTGTAGTGCCAATTCTCTGGTTCATCCTTTGACGTCATCTTCAATTTTTGTCCCAATTCTTCATTTTGTTCTCCGTCTGAGTGGAGAAACTAACTAATTAATACTGCTGACTTCTTTTCAAAGCATGATTTAGAACTGTTCTTGAGCTCTGTATGATGTCTCAACATCTTTATCATTGCATATTATGCATTTAATTGAGTTTTATAGTATTCATTATTCATGTGTTACAGAATCTCAGCTAGAACCATTCTCCACTGATTTTTCCTGATAGTCACATTTATCAGGGTCTTGGTTCAGCACCTCACTGAAAGGGAGTGTTCTTTGTTTTAGTGCAGTGTGCCCTCAACACTGTAATAGATTACCAACTTTGATTTTTATGCTTGACCCCTGGAGTGAGACTTGAACCCAAAACCTGTGTGTCTCAAAGGTAAAAGTGCAACCAACTGAGGTACATTGAGACTAAAAATATCCCAAACATTTGAAGACCTACATTTCAGGTCGTATTAATGGAAGAAGATTTGGGTGCAGAGTATTCCCCGGACCTGCTTTTGCACTATCCCCATATCTTTGATTTGCGTGTAGCAGAAATCCATTGATACATTTGAGCTTGATTAGTGCTGCGCTTCTGACTGAATAACAGCAGCTCCAGCTAATTTCCTGGCCCTGATCAAATGCCTATCTCACGAACCCATTTTCAACTGAGGATTAAGGTAGTCTTCCTCATTTTAAATTCTGGTCTTGGAATAATGATGGGAATAAAACTTTTTAGTGGAGATAGTGGTAATGTTACTGGACTGGTAATCCAAATGCTTGAATTCATGTTCTGGGTACCTTACTTCAATCCTACCACAGCAGTTGGTGGAATTTAAATTCAATTAACTAATCTGGTTAGAGGGTTTGTTTATGTAACCCTACTTATTATCATCAACTGTTAAGAAAAAAACATTTGTTCAATAGTTCTCCTTCGGGAAGAAAATCTGCAGTCCTAACCCAACCTGATCTGCATATGGTTTCAAGGTGCAGACAGACTGGAGCAAGGGATTGTTTCCAAGTGAAGCAGGCTGGTTTGTGGACTAGGGAACAGTTATCAATGACAATAGCAACATGATTGGTTGTCAATTAACTGAACACCTTGGGCAGTAAACAGGACAGAGAAAACCAGTCAGATCAAAAGAGATACCAACAGGTCTGCAGCAGATAGAAATTCTGCCTCTCAGTTCTCAGCAGCAAGCCACTTTAAACTTGAAGAAAACCAGCTTACCTTATCAACAGAAGCTGCAACTTGTGTATAGAGATAAGGATAGATATTAGGATAAACCAGAGATCTTTCAGAAATGAAACAGCCAACCTGTGCCTCTTACAAGACACTGGAAGCTGTGTGTCTGTGTAAGGAGGAGTTTATAAAGAGCTTGCAGTTATAATCTGTAGAGGTTACATAATTTAGCTTAATATGATTACCTGTAATGAATAGTGATTGTTGCTAAGTATGGAATCCTGGTCCATGCATTCTATCAATCTGAATCTGAAAATCAGTTTGGGGGCAGGTTTGCATATTTCTTTTAAAAATGTTAACTTTTAACATGACTCTGACAACAGTGGGACTTGATAACCCTGTGATTTGTGACAAATAATAGTAAGGATTTTTATCAAGCATTTTTCTGTTTCCCCTGTGAAGGCTGATATTCTGGCTCCGCATTTCTGACACATTTTCTTTTTTTTTTGTGTCAAGTGCTAAAATTCTGAGTATTTCTTTTCATCCCTATTGTTAGGGATCATTACCGGCCAACTTCTCACACATTCCTGGACTGCCAACTTGTAATGAAAGCAATCCCCTCCAGAATAATGCAGCGCTTTAACATGGCTGCATTTTCATGACTAAAGTTACAACGTTTTCTTGTATCTTTTAACTTTGATTAGATTTTAATAATTTATCAATTTGTATGCCGTCTGTCATTGTTCAGACAAAAATGTGTTGGCTTCCGAATGATAAATGCTCGGGAGTGATTAGCTTATGTCCTAAACTAGCCAAATTAGATGTAAATAATGCAATACTCTTGCAAGAATTTTGTTACAGTCATCAATCTTTTCATACAAATGTCTTAATGCTTAGATAAAGTGGGGCTCAGAGTCCAACAGAGTGTAAGTGCCAGGGAGCATTATCAAAATTCTAATTCTACTCCAGAATTCAGATGAAAGTTTGTTCTTTTGGATATCAACTGG
Organism: Chiloscyllium punctatum; assembly: GCF_047496795.1. NCBI lineage: Eukaryota > Metazoa > Chordata > Chondrichthyes > Orectolobiformes > Hemiscylliidae > Chiloscyllium > Chiloscyllium punctatum. The sequence goes on along the minus strand of NC_092770.1, from coordinate 13,796,465 downwards.
CAATGTATTCACTGCAGGACTGTGTTTATTCATGTTCATTGCTTTCATGCCTTGGGTGACCCAAGCTTTGAGTATTGTGCTCTTCCATCCTGAAATGTGTGCCCAGATTGGGAAACAACACTGTACTCCAGATGGGGTCTGAACAAGATTCTGTACTACTGAAGCTAAGCTTCCTCTCCATTGTATCTAAGCCCCCTTGATTAAAAGACCAACCTTTCATTAACCATTTTAATTATATTTTCTACAAGTGCACTAACTCGTAATGAGTTATACCCAAATGCTTTTCCTTCTCTACAGTTCCTAGTTTTTAGTCCCTAAAAATACTATATTTGTCATGTTTTTGTCACTTTTTAAATTGTTGTCAAAATTCCCAGTGCTGGTTTGATAATGAATCACAAATAATCAGATGAATTGCCGAATTAGCATCGTGAATCTTTTCTATTCCTGACCTGTAAATTAGAAACTTCCTTTTCCTTCTGCTCACTGCAGCCAATATTTCTTTCTTAGTTTGCTTTCCAATTTCTCTGTCTCTTCGCCCAGAACGTTCCCACGGGTTTTGGAACCCCCATCATCACTCTGATGTTGCTGGGGTGGATCCTGAACCAGCAGTTGTTGATAGTGAGGCAGGCTTTGCAACTTTCCGTGACTCGCTCTGCATGGCTGCCTCCAAACTCACCATCCTAACAAGGACAGCAAACGGATTGTTGACTCTGTGAGTACAGACAGGTCTAGAAACACAGCAGGCCCCATTGCAGCGGCAGGGGATAGGGGATGGGCAGTGGGGGACAATTGATACAGGCCTGTGACTGTGTGCACACATGGTGCCCTTTGCTGGTCTGCCCACTGTACTTAAAAAGCCGAGACATCATCTGGAAGTGATTTCTGGTGGAGTAGAAACCCAGGCAATATCCCATTGGTTTTGGCCATTACTGTAGCCTTTGGTTAGTTCAGGTCCTCTTTGTGGTGCCTGGCCTGTTATACAGTGGCCACCCCCACTCAGCTGGTGGTCTCTGATAGGCACTCTGCTCATGGCGGACAGGCTGAAAAATTGCCCCTACAGAGGTTCTAAGCAAGCTAGGTGCCTCCATAGATCAATAAGCTGACCTGCTTCATGCACTAGGAAAGGTTGCCTTTGTTGGGAGTATGTCAGTGCAGCTCCCTGTTATTTCCCAGTCACCCATCCATAACCTTGGCGCCGGGATAGATCATTCTTTTCCCCCTCTATCAGAATGTAGACAGTAAGAAAAACTTAAACTTGAACAGCCATTTATGTACTGTAATGTAAAGGGTGAATGAGAATACATGATGTTTACACCATTGGCCCAGCCAGCAATACCCATGATGTTTTGAACAATCATTGGGAGGTGATGTAAGATCACTTGACTACTAAGCGATGCTTCTGTCTTGCAGCCATGCTGCAAACCTTCAGTCTGTCTGTGACCAGTTATTTAACACAACGTTTCTTTTTATAAACAAAAAGAAACAATTTTTTGGTTATTATTAGTGACTTTTGTGGGATTTGTACGGACAAATTGGCTTTTAAGTTCCTTGAGCTGGAATTTTAACTGCAGTTCTAAAGATTTCTGGTGCACCTGAGGTCAGGGACAGTTGTTGTGTCTTCTTTCTTTTCTACTTTGTACATTAAAACGAAGGGACAGGATCGATTCTTTTTACCATTCTCAGCTAGATCGAGGTGAAACATACTCATTCATGGTTGGCATTGTTTACAATAATTGTACAGAGCCACTTCATTTATATTAACCTGTAGTTATTACTCTGAGAATTAATTCTGAGAATGTTCAATTGGGAAGGTATTATTACATTTCAGACATATCACTTTGACCAGCACCATTATTATTCCTTATTCCTCGTTGCACTGTGTTGAAAGTAGTGTTTGCTATTTTTAGAATATAGTAAGGGGAATATTTTAGCAAAAACTGTCAGGTTGTCGTTGAGGAAGGGTTTTGGTGGAGCTACAATCTTAAAAATCAGATTCTCAATCTAAACCCACCTCCAATCTATCCATCACTGGCTTTACCTGAGGCTGGTGACAAGCCAGCTCCAAGAAGGTCGTTCAGGATGTTGTGAAACTTGAAAGGGTTCAGAACAGAGTTACAAGGATGTTGCTGGGATTGGAGGGTTGGAGCTATAGGGAGAGGCAGAATAGGCTGTTTTCCCTGAGTGTCGGAGGCTGAGGGTTGACCTTATAGAGGTTTGTAAAATCATGAGGGACATGGATAGGATAAGTAGACAAGGTCTTATCCCTGGAATAGGGGAGTCCAAAACTAGAGGGCATTAGGTTTAAGGTGAGAGGAAAGACTTGAAAGGGGCCTAAGTGGCAATGTTTTCAAACAGAGGGTGATGCGTGTATGGAATGAGCTGCCAGAGGAAATGGTGGAAGCTGATACAATTGCAGTATTTAAAAGGCATCAAGATGGGTATGTGAATAGGAAGGGTTTAGAGAGATATGGGCCAAATATTGGCAAATGGGACTAGATTAATTTAGGATATCCAGTTGGCATGGACAAGTTGGATTAAAGGATCTGTTTCCGTGTTTTACAGCTCCATGACTCTATAACTCTGGTACTTTAAACACAGTGAGATGGCTGGGACTGATTTCTCATAAGGAATATTTTAGAAGTGATGAAGAGTGAAGCCAGGCTAGTGATTTGACATCATATCTGAGTTCTATATTTCAGGACAACCCTCTGTGATATTGCAGGAAATGATAAATTATATGCGTATGTCATTTTCATATGTTGTCATGCAGAAGGAGGTTCTTTGGCCCATTGTGTCTGCACCAGCTCTCTCAGCATCTTGTCTTAATGCCAAACCCCTACCATTTCCCTGTAGCTGTTTGGTTCTATTTAAGCAAAGCATCAATTTGCCCTCTGAATGCCTCCATTGATTCTGCCTCCAGCACTTTTCCAGGCAGTGTACCCTAATAATTTGCTGCGTGTAAAGGTTTTTTTGTCATCTTGTGTTTGCTTCTTTAGCAAAACCCTTTAAATCTGTGCCGTCTGGCTCTTGATCTATTTATAAGAAGTAAATAACTCCCTATTCACTGTCCAGACCCTCATGCTTTTGAAAACTTCTGTCGCATCTTCTCTTAGTTTTTTCTACTCTAAGGAAAACAGTCTCATCTTCTCCAATCATTCTGCATTATTGAAGCGTCTCATCTTTGGAAGCATATTTGCAGATCTCTTCTGCACTCTCCCCAGTATAATCACATCCTTTCCACAGTGTGGTGGCCAGAAATGTACACAATACTCCAGCTGGGGTCTGACCAGTATCATATAAGTTCATAATAATCTTCCTGCTTTTGAACAAAATTCTGCTACTTATGAAGCTTAGAATACTATCTACACTATTAACAGATCTCTCAACCTGTCCTACTAACTTTAATGACTTACAATACATACAGAGGGGAGAGTATGGTGCTGGAAAAGCACAGCAGGTCAGGCAGCATCCGAGGAGCAGGAGAGTCAATGTTTAGGGCATAAAGCCTTCATCAGGACCATTCCTGATGAAGGTCTTATGCCCTAAATGCCGATTCTCCTTTTCCTCGGATGCTGCCTGACCTGTTGTGCTTTTCCAGCACCACACACTCGACTCTGATCTCCAGCATCTGCAGTCCTGATGTTCTCCTTATAATACATGGATCTAGTCACTCACTCTTACACACCCTTTATGATAAAAACCCTTCCTTTTGTACTGTCCATGTTCTTCGTACTAAAGTACCTTACACTTCTCTGCTTTAAACTTTGCCTGCTATCTAACCACCCACTCCACCAATTTGTCCTTTTGAAGATTCGCACAGTTTACATCTCTTCTGTGTCTTCTGTTGACTACAATCTTTTAAACTGTCCTGTGAAAACCAAGGGTCCCAATGTGAATCCCTTGGAAAGTCCATTACAAAAAATTCTCCAACCTGAAAATATCCATTAACTATTAAATTCTGTTTCCTATTATTCAGCCAACCTTGTATCCACATTGCAGTTGTCCATTTTATTCCATGGCATGGTAAGTTTCCTCACAAATCTGTTGTGTGATATTGTCTCAAATATTTTGTATTGGAATTCACTAATACCTTGTCAGAGTCCATGCTTAGTAGCTGTCTTTGCTGTTTTCCATTTCAACCAACCAGAAAGTTTCTGCCAGGTGTCAAAAGAAAACATTTTAAAGTATATAACAACAGTTAACATTTGAAGGAAAGAAAATCATGTAAAAGTAAAGGTCACCATAGTGTGTTCTCTCTCTTGAGAGAGAGAGAGAGAGAGAGAGAGCTGGTGGGAAGTTTAACCTGAGGGTCACCTTAACTCAGATAAGGGATCTTCATGGTGACCTCAGCTAGCCTGGAAAATGAACCCCCATTGTAAGTATTGTCTGCATTGTAAACCAGTTATCCAACTAATTGGCCCTCTGTTAATTCAGGAACAGCTTCATGGAGTTTCTCTAAACCTAAATGAAAATAGAATCACCTGAAGAACACAGGGATGATGTAAAAGTGAATTTGATCTGAGTATTTCCCTCACTCAACTTCATCAGAAACTTAGAAGTGTCTGAAAGGATCTCGGAGATTTCAGATCTTTTTATTGGATTTGGAACAGATTTATGTATTAGGTCTAGGTCATCTATTTGAAGTATCTTGTTTTTTCTTTTCCTAATTCTGTGTATCTTTATAACAGGAAAGTAAATCTGTTCAAATACTTTTTGGCCTGTCTTACAGTATATTCATGTTTTTGCTTTTGAATGAGGCAGGAGAATGCGATGATATATTTTTTAAGAAGCAGTAGTAGATGCTAAACTAAATGTGGCATGTGCAAGGGCACTTGGCCTGTTTGTGGACGCTGTCTTTCTATTAGAGAACCCAGGTTCTTGTGAGATGGATGATAGAATCAGATGCGGTAATACAAGGTAGTTGAAGGCAGTGATTCTCTGAAGAAGAGTTAGATTTACTAGATTATAGAATAGTTACTGTGAACAGTGGAGAAGAGAAAAGTCAATATTCAGACAATTATCTGTAAGTTGAAGATACTATGCTAGGGTAATCTCAGTGAAGCAAAAGTATATTTATATTGAGATTTTTTGATTTACATAGCTAACCCTAGTTTAATTCCAAGGAGGTCGTAAAAGAATCTGGATAACGGACATGGCTTGTTAGCACCTGTTTCCAAGACTGGTTCCGCAGTGAGGTGGCACACTTAATGGGTGAATTGCATTGGATATCATGCAGTGCAGACTTGAGTGTGCACATCGTGCGTATGGACCAGTATACAGAGTAGGCAGATCCCAACATCAGTTTGTGTGCAAAGCTCATTTTACAACAGTGATGCCATTTTGAAGTGCAGCCCTTTAGCTAATCCTCCTCTCTTAACCTCACACAACTGACCAGACATTCAGCAGCAGGAATACCCCTGACAAGTGCTGCTTAAAGTGATCATCATTATTTATTGGTTACTTAGAGTCATAGAGATGTACAGGATGGAAACAGACCCTTCAGTCCAAGTCACTCAGATATCCTAACCTAATCTAGTCCCACTTGCCTCCACTTGGACCATGTCCCTCTAAATCCTTCCTGTTCATATACCCATCCAGATGCCCTTAAAATGCTGTGACTATACTAGCCTCCACCATTTCCTCTGGCAGCACATTCAATACACACACCAGCCTCTGCGTGAAAAAGTTGCCCCTTAGGACCCTTTTAAATTTTCCCCCTCTCCCTCTAGTTCTGGACTCACCCACCCCAGGGAAAAGACTTTAATTATTTATCCTATCCATGACCCTTATTATTTTATAAACCTCTATAACATCACCCCCTCAGCCTCTAATGCTCCAGGGAAAATGACCCCAGCCTATTCAGCCTTTCTCTGTATCTCAAACCCTCCAACCCTGTCAACCTCCTGGTAAATCGTTTCTGCACCCTTTGAAGTTTCATAACATACTTCCGACAGGAGGGAGACCAGAACTGCACGCAACATTCCAAAAGTGGCCTAACCAATGTCCTGTACAGCCGCAACATGACCTCCCAGCTCCGATACTCGATGTTCTGACCAATAAAGGAAAGCATACCAAATGCCTTCTTCACTATCCTATCTACCTGTGACTCTACTTTCAAGGAATTATGAACCTTCACTCCAAAGTCTCATTGTTCAGCAACACTCCTCAGGACCTTACCATGAAGTGTATAGGTCCTGCAGTGATTTGCCTTTCCAAAATGTAGCATCTCACATTTATCTAAATTAAACTTCATCTGTTGATTGATTTCTTCTGGCTGTTGATATAATTCAACAGAGGTCTAATGCTTTCTGTGATTGTTCCTATAGGAAGTAATAATTTTTACAAGGAATGATGTGGCAGGGGCTGGAAGGACCTTCTGCGAGTCACTCCTAGTACTGAACATTGTGCACAACGGTAGCCGTACAACATGAAGCAGTCCTGCAGTCTGCGTTGTGATCTCTGTGATCCCCTCACCAGATCTTGAGGCTATATGGTTTAGCTCCTTTGTGCTCTGCCAGCAGTAATGCGTACATCCAATTATATAGTCAGTAACCAGAACACCATGGAATCAATAAAATCTGTACAAGATCACTTATTGAGACAGGACTCTAAATAAACATCACAAGGCTTTTCTTCAGTTACAGTGAAATAACCTTTACAAATTGAGACACATGATACTTGTGCAACGTATTACAAATTTACATAATCCAGTTAGACTATTTGTCATCTTCTAAGCATCCTGTTTACAGTTATTAATCCTAATATTTTTAATTATTGATCGTAATTATCTTTGAATTTTGGTGCATTAGACTTTCCAATACTCTCTTCACAGGCTAAAGAGATAAATCAGCTTCATTCTAAGGGCATTTTTATGCCAGGTTAATCAATCTGTTTGTGATCTCTTGACTTTAGAATCTGAAACTTTGAAAATCAATTCCTTTTTAAATAAACCTTCAGTTTGGTTGTCCTGTTAAATCCCATGGGAGGTACCTAATAAACTTATTCTACTTTCTTCCAGCTACCTTGCAGTGACACAGTTTTCTCCAACGCATGCCCGTAAGACATTTCCATGTTTGGATGAACCAGTGTACAAAGCCACATTTAAAATCGCCATCAAACACCAAGAGTCTTACTTGGCACTATCTAATATGCCAGTCGATGCCATAATTCATGAGGAAGATGGATGGATCACAGAACAATTTTCACCAACACCTCGAATGTCCACGTACTATCTGGCTTGGGCAATTTGCAACTTCACCTATAAGGAGACAGTTACCAAAAGTGGCATTACTGTAAGTTTGTGTTAGCACTTTAATAATAGAGCTCATATCACTATTAAATAACATAATGGTATTATAGAAAGTGAAAATGTTGAAAATTTGTAATAAAAACAAATATAAAATGTCATAATAGGTGATGGTTTATAGAGATAAACAAGAATTTACTGAAAATCTGTATTAAAACAAATATAAATTATCATACTATGTGATGGTATATAGAGACAAAAAAAATGCTGAAAATAGAGTCATAAAGGCATAGAGAACAGAAAACTTCCCTTCAGCCCATCATGTCCGCACCATTCAAAAACAGCCTCCTAACCATTCCAATTCCGTTTTCCAGTGCTTGGCCATAGCCCTGTATGCTGTGGCATCACAACTGTACATCTTAACATTATTTAACTGTTATGAGGGTTTCTGCCTCTCCCACCCTTACAGGCAGTGTGTTCCAGATTCCCACCACCCTCTGGGTAAAAAAAAAGCTTTTCCTCTAATCTTCTCTCACTGCTTTGCCCCTTACTTTAAATCTGTACCCGCTGGTCATTGATTCCTCTATCAAGGGATATAATCTCTTCCTGTCTACACTATCTGTACCCCTCAAGACTCTACACACCACAATCATGTCCCCTTTGCAATAAAAACGAAAGGGAAATGCTAAAATTTTCAGTATTCCCAACACCATTGGAAAAGGGGAAACGTTTAAATATTGGCGAGTTGAGTTCTGCTGAAAGTCCTTCACTCAAACCAAAATTATTTGATTGCCAGCTACTGATGAATTGGTTATACATTTCTGTTCATGCCTGTCTTTTGATGGAAAAGAATCCCACTTTACGCCATGAACAATTTGATTGGTTTCATTCCAGTTTTAGTTATTCTCTTTCGCACCTTTTCTCATTATGTTTTGATTTTTTTGGGGTTATGAATATTGGCAGTGAAATTACTTGGACCCAGACTGTCGACATATCAGTGAGTGCTGTTGAGGTCTGTGAGTGTGCCATAATATTGAGGGTCACTGCAGAACCAACAGACAGTCATGCGATGGAGAGGTATATCTGCCAGTGCTGTTGCAGTGGATGGGAAACAGCTGACTTAGATGAGCAATGAGCTTGATTACTAAGTACCAATGGATTAGCAGTTAAATGTCTTTAGAGGAAGGTCAATGGGAGTAATTAGACAGAGAGAAATGGAATTTTCTGCTGAAGTTGATAAATAATGCAGACGGAACTGAAAGTACAGGCACTGTGTGGCATGTTGGTTTCCTGACACCAATCCAAAGCTGGCTGTTCTGGGCAAATTGGGTTTGAGGCCCAGCTGCCAATTTATGGAGATGTGCAGCAAATTAAGTTTATTAAACATCATTACAGCCACTTAAAGGAGGCGGAATTGGTTTCTCCATCTCCTGTAGATTTGCCTGGGTGAAGGTGCAGCCAAACATCACCCTGGAGAGGGATTTTGCATTCACCCACGATAGAGGTGGGCTAGCTTCTTTGCATATTTGATTGTTTAAAGAAGCGAGTGAGTGGGCACCTTAAATGTTGAAACACCCCCTCTGCGAGATACCTCCTACTGTAGGCTGTCGGCCAATTAAAGTTGATTGGGTTTTAATTCACCCTTAAATGAATGGGAACTCCTTTCACCATACTAATCAAGATGGGACCCAGACAAAATCAAAATAAGTTACTACTTCCACTAAGGGTGAGGTTTGGACCCAGATATGCTCCTGGCTCTTATTTCCCAGATCCAAAATGGAGATATTGGTGGCCCCTTGGCTGACCTACAACCCCAGTAGCAGAAATACCAGAGTCAAGTACAACTTTCATATGGACATTCGTTGCAGCCATTTCTGTCCTGTTGACATGAAGGACCCAACTTGAGTTGCTTGTTCCAAACTATTGTATGAATGTGGTGGCCTGGTGCCAGAATCCCAATGTTTCTATGAGGAGAAAGTGAGGACTGCAGATGCTGGAGATCAGAGCTGAAAATGTGTTGCTGGAAAAGCGCAGCAGGTCAGGAAGGGCTTATGCCCGAAACATCGATTCTCCTGTTCCTTGGATGCTGCCTGACCTCCAGGGCTTTTCCAGCAACACATTTTCAGCTCCCAATGTTTCTATGTCTCACAGAGTTTTGTCATTTGTTGGGCCCTTTGTGCCTGACATTTTCCAGGAATCTGCCATTGACCTTGAGGAGCTTTAGCTCCAGTTTGCATCTGTATAAGTGTCTTGTGTAAAGCATGTGTTTGTGGAGCTTTACATCTTAACAGTGTCATCATGACTCGAAAGCTTTCACATTCTCACATTTCACATCTACTTTAGACAAAACAGCAGAGAGAAACAAAGACGTTTAATTCATTAACGCTGGCTGGCTGAACTATCCCATTGACCTAATACAAGGTCGTTGTCAACCATTTCCAAGCACTAAATAATACGAAAAGCTATCCATCAGCAACTAAACAAGCACCACACAATCTCCCAATCAAATAACTTCCATTTTATTTCCATCATCAATATCTGGAATGAGCAGCCTCCACAAAACTATCTGGTTTTTCAAACTGCTTCCCACCGTTTTGTCAGTGTACAGAGTAATTGAATAAACAATCTAATTCTTTTTATTCATGAGTTGTGATGCCCCAGTGGAATTCTAAAGCTACTGTCACACTCTTCTCAACCAAGTAGAGGATTGCACCAGCTTGATTAAAACATGGAACAAAGTTGTAAAGAACAAGCATACTCAATTATATGTGTGAAGTTTCTAAATGAGAAGCAGACAATGAAAAATGTGCTCAGGGAGTTAAATGGGAATTTTTCTTGACATTTTTATTACTTTCATTCCCTGTGTCTTTCAGTAACTGGGAGTTGTACAAGAAACACCTGAGGTATTTCTCTGCACTGTCTGAGCAGGAGAAAGACCCAACATCGGTCCAATGACAGCTGGGCTTGGACAGACACCAAGGGAAAGTTCTGCTTTCAGGGAGCTAGGTTGGAAGCTCAGAGCTACAACGAAAAGAGTCGTTGTCTCTGGTTTGTTACCCGTGCCATGTGATAGAGAGTCGAGGAATAGGGAGAGAGAAGTTTTAAATGCGTGGCTACAGGGATGGTGCAGGAGGGAGGGATTCCGGTTTCTGGACAACTGGGGTTCTTTCTGGGGAAGGTGGGATCTCTATAAACAGGATGGTCTACACCTGAACCTGAGGGGCACCAGTATCCTTGGGGGGAGGTTTGCTAGTGCTCTTTGGGAGGGGCATGGGAACCTGGACTGTAGCTTTAGGGTACAGGACCTTGAGTGTAGGGAGGTTAGGAACATGGCATCGATCTCGAAGGAGGGTGCCTGTAAACAGGAAGGTGGCTTGAAGTGTGTATACTTCAATGCCAGAAGTATAAGAAATAAGGTAGGTGAGCTTGCAGCATGGGTTGGTACCTGGGACTTCGATGTTGTGGCCATTACAGAGACGTGGGTAGAACAGGGACAGGAATGGCTGTTGCAGGTTCCAGGGTTTAAATGTTTTATTAGGGTCAGAGATGGGGGTTAAAGAGGGGGAGGTGTGGCATTGCTTGTCAAGGATAGTATTACAGCAGTAGAAAGGGTGATGGAGGAAGACTTGCCATCTGAGGTAGTGTGGGCAGAGGTTAGAAATAGGAAAGGTGAGGTCACCCTGTTAGGAGTTTTCGACAGGCCTCCTAATAGTCCAAGAGAAGTAGAGGAAAGTATTGCGAGGATGATTCAGGAGAAGAGTGAAAGTAGCAGGGTAGTAGTTATGGGGGACTTTAACTTCCCAGGTATTGACTGGGAAAGCTATAGCTCGAGTTCGTTAGATGGGTCGGTGTTTGTCCAATGTGTGCAGGAGGGTTTCCTGACACAATATGTAGACAGGCCAACAAGAGGTGAGGCTATACTGGATTTGGTTCTAGGTAATGAACCAGGCCAGGTGTTAGACTTGGAGGTAGGTGAGCACTTCGGGGGCAGTGACCACAACTCGGTGACTTTTACTTTAGTGATGGAGAGGGATAAGTGTGCACTGCAGGGCAACAGTTATAGCTGGGGGCAGGGAAATTATGATGCGGTGAGGCATGACTTAGGATGCGTGGATTGGAAAAATAGGCTTCAAGGGAAGAACACAAATGATATGTGGAGATTGTTCAAGGATCAGCTAATAGGTGTCCTTGATAAGTATGTACCAGTCAGGCAGGGAGTAAAGGGTCTTGCGAGGGAGCCGTGGTTTAATAAGGAATTGGAATCCCTTGTGAAAGGGAAGAGGGCGGCCTATGTAAAGATGAGGCGTGAAGGTTCAGTTGGGGCAATTGAGAGTTATAAGGTAGCCAGGAAGGATCTAAAGAGAGAGCTAAGAGCAGCGAGAAGGGGACACGAAAAGTCCTTAGTTGGTAGGATTAGGGAAAACCCAAAGGCCTTCTATAGGTATGTCAGGAATAAAAGGATGACTAGGGTAGGTATCGGTCCAGTCAAGGATAGTAGTGGGAAGTTGTGCGTGGAGGTGGAGGAGATTGGTGAGACACTAAATCAATACTTTTCGTCAGTATTCACTCAGGAACAGGACACTGTTGCTGATGTGAATATTGAGTCACAAGTGATTAGAATGGATGGCCTTGAGGTACGTAGGGAAGAGGTCTGGGGAATACTGGAAAGGATGAAAATAGATAAGTCCCCTGGGCCTGATGGCATTTATCCTAGGATCCTCTGGGAAGCTAAGGAGGAGATAGCGGAGCCTTTGGCCTTGATTTTTATGTCGTCGTTGTCTTCGGCAACAGTGCCAGAAGACTGGAGGATAGCGAATGTGGTCCCCTTGTTCAAGAAGGGGAGCAGGGATAGCCCGAGTAACTATAGGCCAGTCAGTCTCACTTCTGTTGTGGGCAAAGTCTTAGAGAGAATTGTAAGGGATAGGATTTATGAACATCTGGATAGGAATAATGTGATCAAGGATAGTCAGCATGGTTTTGTGAAGGGCAGGTCGTGCCTCACAAACCTTATTGAGTTCTTTGAGAAGGTGACCAAGGAAGTGGACGAGGGTAAAGCAGTAGATGTGGTGTATATGGATTTTAGCAAGGCGTTCGATAAGGTACCCCACGGCAGGCTAATGCAAAAACTACGGAGGTATGGCATTGAGGGTGCACTAGAGGTTTGGATTAGGAATTGGCTGGCTGGAAGGAGACAGAGGGTAGTAGTTGATGGTATAGGTTCATCTTGGAGCGCAGTTACTAGCGGTGTTCCACAAGGATCTGTTTTGGGACCATTGCTGTTTGTCATTTTTATAAATGACCTGGAGGAGGGGCTTGAAGGCTGGGTGAGCAAGTTTGCGGATGACACGAAAGTCGGTGGAGTTGTGGACAGCGAAGAAGGATGTGGCAGGTTACAGCGCGATATAGATAAGTTGCAGAGCTGGGCAGTAAGGTGGCAAATGGAATTCAATGTAGCTAAGTGTGAAGTCATTCACTTTGGTAGGAGTAACAAGAAGATGGATTACTGGGCTAATGGTAGACTACTTGGTAGTGTGGATGAGCAGAGGGATCTTGGTGTCCATGCACACAGATCTTTGAAAGTTGCCACCCAGGTAAATAGTGCTGTGAAGAAGGCATATGGTGTACTGGGCTTTATTGGTAGAGGAATTGAGTTCCGGAGTCCTGAGGTCATGTTGCAGTTGTATAAGACTCTGGTGCGGCCTCATCTGGAGTACTGTGTGCAGTTTTGGTCACCATATTATAGGAAGGATGTGGAGGCATTGGATCGAGTGCAGAGGAGGTTTACCAGGATGTCGCCTGGCATGGTAGGAAGATCGTACGAGGAAAGGCTGAGGCACTTGGGACTTTTCTCATTGGAGGAAAGAAGGTTTAGGGGAGATTTGATAGAGGTGTACAAGATGATTAGGGGTTTAGATAGGGTTGACAGTGAGAACCTTTTTCCGCGTATGGAGTCAGCTGTTACTAGGGGACACAGCTTTAAATTAAGGGGTGGTAGCTATAGGACAGATGTTAGGGGTAGATTTTTTACTCAGCGGGTTGTGAGTTCATGGAATGCCCTGCCAGTAGCAGTGGTGGACTCTCCCTCTTTATGGTCATTTAAGCGGGCATTGGACAAGCATATGGAGGTTATTGGGCTAGTGTAGGTTAGGTAGGCTTTGGTCGGCGCAACATCGAGGGCTGAAGGGCCTGTACTGCGCTGTATTTTTCTATGTTCTATGTTCTATGCTTGGTGTGTGATAGTTTGAGTGAAATATCATAGCCACAACCAAGTTTTCAGAAAGGATATGTCGTTGCATAGACATCAACCTTACAGAAAACATAGGTGGTCCAGCATTTACTTCAATTTTCTATGATGGTAGTTTGAGTTTGCCATGGAGAAAAAACAAGTGGAAATATCACAATGTGGTAGTTTATTGGAAATCTAGAAAAAAACAAAAAATAAGACTTTTCGTCTCGGTTTCACTGAAAATTGGAGATTATTTAGATGGGCTGATTGGAGGAACAGATTGAGTTTGGAAGTATATGACTCACTTGGTATGAAGTGGCAGGAGCTGGAAATGTAACCCATATTGAAATAGTAATGATTGAAGGATTTGAAAGCATTACGCACTTGATCTGTCCTAGTGAAAATGTGAGGGTTTATCATTTCTCTTTATGCCAGTTCATTAGCCAACTTTTTATTTATATTGCTGTTTTCTCCCATGCGTCCTGTTCTGACACAACAAACAGTTGAGTGACGCAGTAAAGATAAAGTGAAATATTGCACGACATACCAATGCAGGTTCATAGTTCCTTGAAAGTGGAGTTGCTGGTAGATAGGATAGTGAAGAAGGTGTTTGGTATGCTTTCCTTTATTGGTCAGAGCATCGAGTAGAGAAGTTGGGAGGTCATGTTGCAGCTGTACAGGACGTTGGTTAGGCCACTTTTGGAATGTTGTGTGCAGTTCTGGTCTCCCTCCCTTCAGAAGGATGTCATGAAATTTGAAAGGATTCAGAAACGATTTACTGGGATGTTGCCAGCATTGGAGGGTTTGATATACAGGGAGAGGCTGAATAAGCTGGGGTTATTTTCCCTGGAGCATTGGAGGCTGAGGGATGACCTTATAGAGGTTTATAAAATCATGAGGGGCATGAATAGGGTAAATGGATAAGGTCTTTTCCCTGGGTCAGGAGAGTCCAGAACTAGAGGGCATAGATTGAGGGTGAGAGGGACCTAAGTGGCAACTTTTTCATGAGGGTGGTGCGTGTATGGAATGAGCTGCCAGAGGAAGTGGTGGAGGCTGGTACAATTACAACATTTAAAAGGCATCAGGATGGGTAGATGAATAGGAAGGTTTTCAAAGGATATGGACCAAATGCTGGCAAATGGGATTAGATTAGGTTGGGATATCTGGTCGGCATGGATGAGTTGGACAGAAGGGTCTGTTTCCCTGCTGTACATCTCTATGACTCTATGCCCATGTTATAGTCAACAGGTTTATTTGAAAACATAAGCTTTTGGAGTTCTGCTCCTTCCTCAGGTTTAGGATAGCTACCTTTCTGCTTAAATTTTGTGTCAGTGTTCCTTCCCTCTTCCATACAACTCCTGAGGAAGGAGCAGAGCTCCGAAAGCTTCCATTTTCAAATAAATCTGGTGGGCTATAGCTTGGTGTTGTGTGATGCTTGATCTTGTCCAACCCAGTCCAACACTGGCACCTCCACACACACTAAAGACAGAGTAACAGCATCAGTTTTATTCTCTTGTTTGATGTATAAATAATCAGCTATTTTTCACTTATCCATCAGTCTCATGGGATACACTTGTACTTTTCAAGCCAATAACGGTATAGTTGAATACTTCACAGTTTTAAAGGTTAAGCAACACAGAATACATTTAGAATCCTTAATGCTTTTGGGGAAAAAATGTGCCCTGACTTCAGCAAGGAGGAAAAAAACACATTCACCTGACTATTGTTTTGTCCCTACATTGTTGTACCTCCCGATCTCTGGAACCGGAGGTGACCCTCAGTTATCTGTGAAGGGTACAAGAATGTTTAGTTTTGTATCTGAAATAGCTTTCCATCGCCTGCTTGTTTTGATCCACATTTCTACAAAGTACTGGTTCCAACCGGAATTATAATGATTGCTGACAGAGCTGATTTTTAATTGCAGTATCACTCTTGTCTTATTTAAATTTTGTGTCAATGCCTCCTGTTTGTGTTCTGACCAGTGCAATGCTGGATGACAGGATTGCAGTCTTTTCTGATCTGCTAAGATCACCTCTTTTAAATTGAGCTTGAAACACTGAATGATAACCAGACCAGTTAACTGAACATTGGACAGACATACCAAGCATTGATTATGTCCTGTACTTGTTATCTCAAGTATTCACCTAAAACATTCTATCTCTGTCTGTTTCACTATGTATGCATGGATGGATAAGGAACGGTTTTATGTGGATTATCATTTTGTTCAATATTTTTTCAGTGTGATTGATTCGGACAACCTTGACTATTTATTGTTCTTTTGTGAAGGTGAGACTGTATGCCAGGCCAGATGCTATTCAAAGAGGATCTGGAGACTATGCTTTGAATATAACAAAGCGGCTTCTGGAATTTTATGAAGATTACTTTAATGTCAGCTACTCTCTGCCAAAATTAGGTATGTTACATAACTACATTTCTTCAATTATAACACTAGTCAGTTGAATATGCTCTGGATCTCTTTAAAGGCTGTCTTCGGTAAAAGCTTCCATGTCACTTGTAATCTGTTGTGATGTAATCTGACTGAAATGTATAATTGTGTCACACAAACATTGGCATAGCACTTATACATTGTGTCATTGTAATAATGTACAAGCCTGTGGTCTTTTCGAGTGCTCAGAATAGTGTTATTTTAATAGGAGAATGGAGCTGTGCCAGGGGTCTGGTTTTGACTGTCTGCGTGGAGTTTGCACGTTCACCCTTAACTCTGGGTACTCCAGTTTCCTTTTGTAGTCCAAAGGTGTGTAGGTTAGGTGGATTTGCCAATGCTAAATTGCTCTGGTGGTGTCCACCGGTTTGTAGGTTGGATGGATTAACCATGGGAAATGTGAGGTTATGAAGATGTGGAGGGGTCTGGGTCTGGGTCTGGGTGGGATGCTCTTTAGAGGGTCAGTGTGGACTTGATGGGCTGAACGGCCTAGGTAAAAACAATGACTGCAGATGCTGAAAACCAAATACTGGATTAGTGGTGCTGGAAGAGCACAGCAGTTCAGGCAGCATCCAATGAGCAGCGAAATCGACGTTTCGGGCAAAAGCCCTTCATCAGGAATAAAGCACGGCCTGTTTCAGCACTGTAGGGATTCTGTGATTAATTTATTCCCTGACAGAATTTAAGAATCCATAGAGCGTTAGCCTC
Organism: Chiloscyllium punctatum; assembly: GCF_047496795.1. NCBI lineage: Eukaryota > Metazoa > Chordata > Chondrichthyes > Orectolobiformes > Hemiscylliidae > Chiloscyllium > Chiloscyllium punctatum. The sequence continues at coordinate 13,779,842 of NC_092770.1, read as the reverse complement.
ACATCTGATGTTAGTTCTGCATGGGATATTCATTTAGTTCTGCAGTGGAGATTTTAAATAATTATATCTTTTGTACAATGTTAAGCCTTTTAAAATTTCAGTTTTTGCTGTAGGTGTACAGAAGGCCTCAGAGCAAGAGGGTGTGGGAAAAGATGCTGAGAGATGAAGGAATGAGAAAGGGGGAGAGAGAAGTAAAGGAAAATGGGGGTGGAGAGGTGCAGGAGAAAAGGAAGAATTGAAAAAGATTCCACAAAGTGAAGTGAGAGTCTGAGAAATGGAGGAGGATGTGAAGAAAAGTGAGGAGTGAAGGAAGAGAGTGAGAAATAGATCAAAACAAAAGAGAGCAGGAAATACAAAGTAGGAGATGGTGAGCAATGAAGTCAAGAAAAGACAGAAGTTGAAGAGACAAGGACTAAGTAACAGAGGGAAGTCACCTGGAATAAAAATTGTGATTATGTAGCACCTTTCATGATCGCAGAATGTTCCAATGTGCTTTGCAGCCAAAGAAGAAACTTGGAATTGAAAGTCCCTTGTTCTGTCATATAATTCCCAGAAGCCTAAAGTTTGACACAACGTGTGAGAGCTTCACTGAGTGGATTTCTTGCTGTTCTGTGTATGTACCTGTGGACTTTGTTTGCGGCAGCTGGCTGTGGTCTGACATTAAACAATGGCACCCTGAATGCACATTCTCAAAACGATCAGTTCCTACCTTTTACAAACAATGTAACAAAATAACACCTAGCCTTTTCGAAGGACGGGTGGAGAATTTGGTTGGGTTGGAGGCAGTAATTCTGTTTTCCAACCGTGGGTTAAAATTTCCTGTTACATTCTTTTTGACTTTCTCATCCTTCACGATGTTTTGCATGAATCAACAAGTAAAGTATACTCATGAGCACCCCAACCCACTGTAGTTACTACCATAGAGACCATTGCTTTTGGCAAAAACAAGAAACAAGTGTATTGACAAAGCTGACATTATAGGTAAGGCATGTAACTAGCAAGGTAGATGCCTTCCTGTAACATCTTCACTTACTTTGTACTTTCATAACTAAAGTTACTAACTGTTAGAGGTGAAGCTTCTCCATGTACTTCAGCTCATGAGAGATTTCAGTTGTGTGCAGTCAGGCTTGTTGTTAAACATTTAGTGTTATGAACGAAGCCTGACTGGGCCAATAAGCCCAGTGTCAGAACTAACATCAGAAGTGAGGCTAATGATCTATGGACTCTTAAATTCTGTCAGGGAATAAACTAATCACCTGATACATGCTCTGGGGGTGTCGACCACACACATCATTTGCAAATGATATTATAAGAAGAATATTAAACAGGGGAGGGTTCATAAGAGATTTACCAGGATGGTTACTGAGAATGGAGGATTTGAGTTATAAGGAGAGGTTGGATAGGCTAGACTTGTTTCACTGGAGCGTAGGAGGTTGAGGGTCACCTTATAGAGATTTATAAAACCATGTGGGATATAAATAAGGTGAATGGAAGGTGTCTTGTCTCTAGAGTGGTGGATTTCAAAGCTGGCGACATATTTTTAAGGTGAGAGGAGAAAGATTTAAAAGAGACATCAGGGGCAATCTTTTTTTTAACGCAGAGTGTGGTTTGTGTGTGGAATGAATTTCCAGAGGATGTAGTTGTTGTGGGTACAGTTTCAATATTAAAAGACATTACGCTATATACATGGATGAAAAATATTTGGAGGCATGTGAGCCAAGCGCAGACAGATGGGACTAATTTAGATTGGGATTCTGATTGGCATGAATTGGTCCAACTGAAAGGTCTGTTTTCCATGCTGTATGAGCCTGGCTCTGACTGTGCAGTGGTGTTAGGGTGATAAAAGCTGGATGAAGATTTGAATATTGATGCATATGATCATCTATTACAAATAGATACGCACTCTTGTTTTATTTACCATTCCTCGTAACGACCGTAACTCTGATCCATTTGTTTACAGCATTAAAAATGCTTGAGAAACTCAGCAGTCTGACAGCATCTGAGAAGAGAGAAAAACAGAGTTAACATTTTGAGTCTGATATCACTATTTTTCAGCACTCGATATCATAACTCGAAGCGTTAACTTTGTTTCTCTCTGCAAAGATATTGCCATCCCTGCCGAGTTTCTGTGTCTGTTTCAGATTTACAACGTCTGCAGTATTTTGCTTTTGGAACAAAGAATTCAGAAAATTTACAGCCCAGGAACAGGCCCTTCAACCTTCCAAATCCACTGTCTAATCCTATTGCCCAATTCCTAAGCATCTGTATCCTTGTGCTCCCCACCTTCTCGTGCAACTGTCCAGACCAACCTTAAATGAATCTACCGTGTCTGCCTCTACTACCTTTGCTGGCAATGCGTTCTAGACACCTATCACCCTTTGTTTAAAGTACTTTCATGTGTATCCCCCTTAAACTTTTCTCCTCTCACCTTGAATGCATGACCTCTCGTTATTAAATCCTGCATCCCGGGAAGAAGCTTTTTCTATTCACCCTGTCCATACCCTTCATGATTTGTAAACCTCAATCAGCAGCAGCACCCCACCTCCTTTTTTCTAATAAAAACAATCCTAAACTACTCAACCTCTCGTCATAGCTAGCACCTTCCATATGAGACAACATCCTCGTAAACCTTCTCTGCACCCTCTCCAAGGTGTTCACATCCTTTTGGTAATGTGGTGACCAGAACTGTACACCATATTCTAAACATGGCTGAACCAAAGTCTTGTATAATTTTAACATGACTTGCCAGCTCTTATACTCAATACCCTGTCCGATGAAGGCAAGCATGTCATATGCCTTCTTGACCGCTCTATGCAGCCACCTTCAGGGTACAATGGACCTGACCTCCCAGATCTCTCTGCTCATCAACTTTACCCAAGGCTCTTCTGTTTACAGTATAGTTCGCTCGTGAATTAGGCCTTCCAAAATGCATCACCTCACATTTGCTCAGATGGAACTCCATCTGCCAACTCTCCAGTCTATCTATATTCTCCTGTATTCTTTGACAGTCCCCTATGCTTTCTGCTACTCCACCAATCTTCGTGTCATCTGCAAACTTACTGAACATACCACCAATGCCCTCTTCCAGATCATTTATGTATATCACAAACAACAGTGGCTCTAGCACTGATCCCTGTGGAACACCACTGGTCACCTTTCTCCATTTCAAGAAACTCCCTTCAACTACTACCTTCTGTCTCCTGTTGCTCAAACAGTTCTTTATCCACCTAGCTAGAACACCTTGCACACCATGTGACTTCACTTTCTCTATTAGTTTACTGTGGGGACTCTTATCAAATGCCTTACTAAAGCCCATGTATATGACATCAATAGCCCTTCCTTCATCTATCAACTTGGTCATTTCCTCAAAGAACTCTATTAAGTTGGTAAGGCACGATCTCCCCTGCACAAAACCATGTTGCCTATCACTGATAACCCCATTTTCTTCCAAATATAAATTGATCCTATCCCTCAGTACCTTCTTCAGCAACTTTCCCACCACTGACGTCAGACTTACTGGTCTGTAGTTACCTGGAATATCCCTACTACCCTTCTTGAACAGGGGACAACATTAGCAACTCTCCAGTCCTCTGGCACCTCACCTGTGTTAACGGATGCTACAAAGATATCTGTCAGGGCCCCAGTTATTTCCTCTGTCTTTTATTCCTCTTGTTTAATTTGATTACTAGTTTGGGACGTGGCATCTTTGGAACATAATTGCGAGGTCATTGTGTAGGCCAGTTCACTACATTGTCATCAGTTTGGGTACTTCTGCTGTACCCAGTTCCTGGAGCAAGTCGGAACAATCTGTACCACAGATTCCATCATACTGGCTGGCAAAGTGTGAATAGGCCGAAATCAGAGCCAATTTTCAATGGTGTGATAAAACATGGAACAGTAAAGTCAGTCATTAATATTGACTGCTACAAATATGAAAAAAATGCTTGCTGAAACAAAACTCAACAGTTATGTACATCTGTACCAATGTTTTGCACTGAATGATGAAGAAATTTCAAGAACAGACTTCCAGGTTTCTGTATGTGTTACAAACTCCTAAATGTGAATAGATACTGGGGGAGCTTCTCAGGCACAGGAGCTGTTTTACATGCGCCAGGGGAGTTAAAACCCCTCCAAGTTAGGTCGGGGTCAGAATTCCGAAAGCATACCATCTTTTTCTGGCTCTAATTAGACAGGTTTGAAGGTGAATGGAGATCAGCTCCATAAGTCCGCTGGGTAAGCAATTAAATATTCAGAAGTACATTTTTTTTTAAAGAACCAGGGTAAGAGCAGTGCGTGCACGGCAGTGAATGCTTTCTGAGTGAATAGGACAAACGGGGGAGCCTTTAAATAGTGAAACCGAAAAGTGGTGACAACGGCTAAGTAGGTAAGAGGTTGCTGTTCATTCCACTCATTATTAGAGAATGTTTCTCGGAAGTCATTTTTCCAATTTTGATTTAAGTGTTGGACATTTATCTGTTGGTGAAAGAGTGTTGAAGTTTGTTGTTGAATCATAGGTATCAATACCATTCCACCATATGCCATGATACGAAATATTAACTGAAATCTTCTGGGCAAGTTAACAAATTGGAGCTAATTAAGATACTCACTCAAAACTAATATTTTTGTTACATGATATGCATTTTATTAGTTAACCAAGAGTAACTTATAGCTGTAACGTTAGCATATGTACATTTTCAATCCATTCAATCTGGCCTAGATTGGTGAGATGAATATTTTGTCTTCTTAACAAAGGGAAATTAATTTGAGTGAGATTTTGCTGCCAAGGTCATCTAGAACCAGAAGAACCTTAGGACAAAGACAATGTGATGGAAGAAGTTTTGATCAAGATTAAATTGACATGAGGTTCTAACTTAAAATTATGTCTTTTTACCCCATGATGTTCAGTTTTTGGGCACTTATAATGGCCAGTTTCCATCAATTCAATGTTTGCTGAAGTCTGCTCATAACCTCATCTGTGGCTGGTATCCATGATGTGCAAGAGCTGATTTTGGACTGGAGTGGACAAAGTCAGAAGTCAAATGACATCAGGTTATAGTTAAACAGGTTTAGTGACTTCACCTGACAGTGGAGTAGCGTTTCGAAAGCTTGTGATTTCAAATAAATTTGGACTATAACTTGGTGTTATGTGACTTCTGACTGTGGCTGGGATGGAACAGCAAGTGTGTCAGTAGAGATTTTCTTGCTCAGATTTCTCACTTTCCTATTTATTATGTAGCAATCTTAAAATAATAAAGTGCTTACGAAGCAAGGGGAAATGTTGAAAATGAAGACACAGTCAAACCAACTGAAGTAATATTTTCATGAGTATATTAGAGCAGGTAGTAAAGTTTGGGTCTGAGGATGTACTTTTTGCTACTTTTGTTTGATGAATTCAGGGATGCAGACACTTTTAATATTTTCAATTGACCTGTTTTAGCAGGCAAATTATGTGAATCAATTTGAGGTAACAGGTGCAGCAAAATGTCTGTCCCTTTAACTATGTTTAACTCTTTAAGCTTAAAAAGAAATTCAGATTAAACTTGTCGAAATTAAATGAAAAGTGAAGAGTTCTTAATTCTTCCTGATGAAGGGCTTTTGCATAAAACGTTGATTCTCCTGCTCATCAGATGCTGCCTGACCTGCTGTGCTTTTCCAGCACCACACTCTCTTCTCTAATCTCCAGCATCTGCAGTCCTCACTTTCGCCTAGTTCTTAATTCTTCTCTCAATTTGTAATGAGATTCAGATTTTTGTTCGATCTGCTTGTTTGGCTTCAACAAGCTTCTGAAAATGTTAATAGAATGTTGTTTTCAAGCTCATTGAAAGTGTGCTTAAAAAATGAAATTTCTAATATTCATAGTAAGTGTTTAAACAAAATCTTATAAGAAATTTAAAACTTAGACATTCAGCAACACATGATCAAATTCACTCATAATATTCACTCCTTAAACAGTCTTTTGTATCTTTGATGTCTTCAGATCTTTGCCTCTCCCAAAAGCTCGGGCTTATATTCCACTATGTCACTTGAGGCATGACTGTTGAGCCAGGCTTTAGTATAGTTGGTAAAGTGGGGCAATGTTAGGGGTGGGGGGGTTGGGGGAATGGGTGAGTAATGGTTGGTGAGGGGAATTTAGGACAGAGCTGTTGGGAAACTGAAAAGGACATGAAGGGAGAGAGGGGTGAGGTTAACAGCAACCGCATTAGAATTGAATTGAATTGAACTGAATTGAGTTTATTGTCACGTGTACCAAGACACAGTGAAAAGCTTTGTCTTGCGAGCAATACAGGCAGATCACAGAGTTAAGCAGCATAGATAAGTAAATAATAGGTAAACAGCGGCAAAAACAAAAACACAGATACAGACGAATGTTAAGAGTTTGTGAATCTATTCAGTATTTTAACAACAGTAAGGTAGAAACTATTTCGAAACCGGCTGGTGCATGTGTTCAGGCTTCTATACCTTCTCCCCAATGGTAGAGGTTGTAGAAAAACATTGCCAGGGTGGGATGGATCTTTAAGAATGCTGGCGGCCTTTCCTTGATAGCGGGCCTGGTAGATGGATTCTGTAGCTGGGAAGTTTGTGATTGTCCAGGCCGAGTTCACCACTCTCTGTAACCGTCTCCGACCTTGAATGGTACAGTTGCCATACCAGGGAGTGATACATCCAGACAGAATGCTCTCAATGACGCATTCTGTGACGGTGGTGGTGGACTCGTCCAAGGTACCTGCAGACTGTTTGAACATGGCCCAATCAGCTGATTCCAGACAGTACAGGAGTAGATCCTCTGCCTCCTCCGACCAGCACTGGACCTGTATCCAAGAAGGGGTCTCCTGCTTGAGCTTTTGCTTGTAAGCTGGGAGTAGAAACACAGCATTGTGGTCGGAGTTCCCGAATTTGGAGCACAGCATTACCCCAAAGGCAGCCTACTGTGCTGGTGGCTCTTTTCTCGGCTTTGCCATGTTATACCAAATCCCCAAAATGAGACAAGGGAAAATACATGTGGGGAGAGCAGCCCAAGAGAATGGAATGATAGATAGGAAAGTGGAAAGGTGAAACAAATGGCAACACAAAGCCATCAGAGACTTTTAAGAGAGTGATCATACTCTCAGATTTACCAGGTGCAACATCATAGGAGATCAATAAACAGATGATAATTTATTCTCCAATCCGCCTTCATTGTTCTATAAATAAAATAAACATTGCTTAGAAATAGCTCTGTTTCATTACTGATGACAGTGCGTTGCACTTTGATCATCTCTTTTAACTGTGAATCTGTATTGTTTCAGTAACTCGAGGGGCTCATACATTACTGCACTTGTTTTTATTTTATTCCCTGCATTACGATTTGGCAATCCCACAAAGCAGTGCTGATTATTATTCTCATGGTGCAGATTAATGATACTCTTGAGTGCTTCATGCTCTTGTGAGTTCAGGAGACCTGGTTCCAAGCTGCGGTGTAATCTGTGGGCTCCGTGGGATATTTTATGCTGGCTTGTTTACGTTTTAAATAGTATTCCTGCTGTAGGTTGAATTACCCTCTCGGGAAAACCGTACTTTCAAAGCAAATTGATGAACCCGAGAGCACATGGTGTTAACACAGTCTCTCTTGATTGCATTTTTATTAATTCATTAATAATTAAAAATATTCTACAGCTTCTGAGCTATGTGAAATATAAGCATGACTGTTCACTAAATTAAAGTGTCTCTTAAACTAAGCTATCCATTGTAGCCTCATCCAAAGTGTTTTTCCTCACACTATTGATTTGAATGAAATATATCAATTTGTGCATGGGCAGATAGCAAGTTGCATTATTATAGATTAATACAGTATGTATTAATTCACCAAAGAATGTATAACACTCAGAGTTGACTAAAGATTAGATTAGATTCCCTACAGTGTGTTAAATGATAGTTCCATAAGGAGTTAGTGGGTTTTAGTTTGACTTAAGTTTTTTGCTCAGTATGAAAGAGGTCACAAAGACATCACCTCAGTCCTTGATAAGGCAAATGTGGGAACAACCAAGAACAACTTGCTGTTAAAATACAAGACATCTTACAATAGGAACTACATTTGTTGCTGGGTCACCGACAGAATTAGCTCTAACATGTCATCATCTTTTCCTCCAGAAATGAAATAGGTAGCTGCAGATCAGCGTGATGATATAACAATGTGATCACACAATGTACTGTCAATGGACTGTCCTTTCCAACTCGTGTCTCAGTTGATACTTTAACTCCTTTAAGGGAACTGACAGAACTTGTCTGATGGTGGGGTGGGGGAGAGGTGCATCTAATATACAAAGAGACAAACACAGAGCAGGAGTAGGCCATTCAGCCCTTCAGATCTCCTGATCTGATAGTAACCTCAAATCCACATTCCTGATTATCCCAGTAACCTTGATCTCCTTGCTTACTAACATTCTGTCTACTTCTGCCAGAAAACTATTAGACTCTGCTTCCACTGCCTTTTTTAGGAAGAGAGTTCCAATGACTCATAACCCTCTGAGAGAAAGAAAATCGCCTCATCTCTGATTTACTTTTGAGTAGTGACCATTAGTTGTAGAGAAGAGGAAATATCCTTTCCACAGGAGAGCCCAGAGGACATTTATATGTTTCAGTCAAGTCATTTATTACACTTCTAAACTCTAATAGGTTGTAAGCCTAGTCTGTCTGACCTTTCCTCATAAGGCAACTTACCTATTTCCAGATATTAGTTTGATAAACCTTCTCTGAACTGCATCCAATGCATTTGCATTGTTCCTTAAATAAGGTGACCAGTATTGTTCACAGAGTACCAGATGTCCTAGGGACTGTTGCTGAACAAAGAGAGACCTTGGAGTGCCGATTCATAGCTTCTTGAAAATGGAGTCATAGCTAGATAGGACAGTGAAGAAGGTGTTTAGTATGCTTTCCTTTATTGGTCAGAGTATTGAGTACAGGAGTTGGGAAGTCATGTTGCAGCTGTACAGGACATTGGTTAGGCCAGCTTTAGAATATTACATGCAATTTTGGTCTCCTTCCTATTGGAAAGATTTTGTGAAACCTGAAAGAGTTCAGAAAAGATTTATAAGGATGTTGCCAGGGTTGGAGGATTTGAGCTATATGGAGAGGTTGAATAGGCAGGGGCTGTTTTCCCTGGAGCGTTGGAGGCTGAGGGGTGACCTTATAGAGGTTTATAACCTCATGAGGGGCATGGATAGGATAAATAGACAAAATATTTTCCCTGGGGTGGGGGAGTCCAGAAGTAGAGGGTATAAGTTTAGGGTGAGAGAGGAAACATATAAAAGAGACCTGAGGGGCAACTTTTTCACGCAGAGGGTGGTATATGTATGGAATGAGCTGCCAGAGGAAGTGGTGGAGGCTGGTACAATTGCAACATTTCAAAAGCATCTGGATGGGTATTTGAATAGGAAGGGTTTAGAGAGATATTGGGCGGGTGCTGGCAGGTGGGACTAGATTGGGTTGGGATACCTGGTCACCATGGATGAGTTGAACTGAAGCATCTGTTTTCATGCTGTACATCCCTATGACTCTATATGGTCTCAGTAGTAACCTGATGGGAAGGTGCATGGATGGACTTCACAGCTCCCTGCAAATTAAAGCATTAAATTGGATAGTACAAGCCTTCTCTAGGACCTCAGACTCCAGGTGGTAGCACCGCTCACTGAGAGCCTCCAGTCATTCAGAGGATAGGTTCTCCTTCCCGTTGTCAAGTCCACCTGTCAGACAACAAGTGCTGCTCCTGGCGTGCCATCCTGCACTTTTCATTGAACCAGCAATATCATCTGACAGAAATTGTCAAATAAGGTTACATTAGGTAATGAGGTTTCAGATTGTGATTGAATACATTTCTATGCTGCTGATGGCCCTGAATGACATGACTGTGTAGCTTTGATTTACTAGATCTGTTCCCATTTAATACTGTCACTCAAGATGAAGTTAGGACTTTGTCTCCACAGGACTGTGTAGTGGTTACTCCTTTTGATACAGTCATGGGCAGTTGCATCTGTGATAGATATATTAATGAAGATGCCATCAAGTAAGTTATTCTCTCTTGTTGCCTCCCCCCCTCCCACCTGTTGCAGGTCCATTCTAGCAGCAGTGCTCTTTAGGGCTTGGTCAGCTTAGTCAGTAGTGGTGCTCTTGAGCCAGTCTTAGTGATGTAGAGGAGACCACATCGGGAGCAACGGATACAATAAATGATATTGGTGGATGTGCAGGTGAAACTTTGATGGATGTGGAAGGCTCCTTTAGGGCCTTGGATAGAGGTGAGGGAGGAGGTGTGGGCACAGGTTTTACAGTTCCTGCGGTGGCAGGGGAAAGTGCCAGAATGGGAGGGTGGGTCGCAGGGGGGTGTGGACCTGACCAGGTAGTCACGGAGGGAACGGTCTTTGCGGAAGGCGGAAAGGGGTGGGGAGGGAAATATATTCCTGGTGGTGGGGTCTTTTTGGAGGTGGCGGAAATGTCGGTGGATGATTTGGTTGATGCGAAGGTTTGTAGGGTGGAAGGTGAGCACCAGGGGCGTTCTGTCCTTGTTACGGTTGGAGGGGTGGGGTCTGAGGGCGGAGGTGCGGGATGTGGACGAGATGCGTTGGAGGGCATCTTTAACCACGTGGGAAGGGAAATTGCGGTCTCTAAAGAAGGAGGCCATCTGGTGTGTCCTATGGTGGAACTGGTCCTCCTGGGAGCAGATACGGCGGAGGCGGAGAAATTGGGAATACGGGAAGGCATTTTTGCAAGAGATAGGGTGGGAAGAGGTGTAATCCAGGTAGCTGTGGGAGTCGGTGGGTTTGTAAAAAATGTCAGTGTCAAGTCGGTCGTCACTAATGGAGATGGAGAGGTCCAGGAAGGGGAGCGAGGTGTCAGAGATAGTCCAGGTAAATTTAAGGTCAGGGTGGAATGTGTTGGTGAAGTTGATGAATTGCTCAACCTCCTTGCGGGAGCATGAGGTGGCGCCAATGCAGTCATCAATGTAGCGGAGGGAGAGGTGGGGAGTGGTGCCGGTGTAATTACGGAAGATTAACTGCTCTACGTAGCCAACAAAGAGACAGGCATAGCTGGGGCCCATACGTGTGCCCATGGCTACGCCTTTGGTCTGGAGGAAGTGGGAGGATTCAAAGGAGAAATTGTTAAGGGTGAGGACCAGTTCGGCCAAACGAATGAGAGTTGTCAGTGGAAGGGTACTGTTGGGGACATCAACCATTTCATCCACCGACATTTCCGCCACCTCCAAAAAGACCCCACCACCAGGGATATATTTCCCTCCCCACCCCTTTCCGCCTTCCGCAAAGACCGTTCCCTCCGTGACTACCTGGTCAGGTCCACACCCCCCCTACGACCCACCCTCCCATTCTGGCACTTTCCCCTGCCACCGCAGGAACTGTAAAACCTGTGCCCACACCTCCTCCCTCACCTCTATCCAAGGCCCTAAAGGAGCCTTCCACATCCATCAAAGTTTCACCTGCACATCCACCAATATCATTTATTGTATCCGTTGCTCCCGATGTGGTCTCCTCTACATTGGAGAGACTGGGTGCCTCCGAGGAGAGCGCTTTAGGGAACATCTCCGAGACACCCGCACCAATCAACCAAACCGGCCTGTGGCCCAACATTTCAACTCCCCCTCCCACTCTGCCGAGGACATGGAGGTCCTGGGCCTCCTTCACCACCGCTCCCTCACCACCAAACGCCTGGAGGAAGAACGCCTCATCTTCCGCCTCGGAACACTTCAACCCCAGGGCATCAATGTGGACTTCAACAGCTTCCTCATTTCCCCTTCCCCCACCTCATCCTAGTTTCAAACTTCCAGCTCAGTAACTGTCTCCTTGACTTGTCCGGACTTGTCCGACCTGCCTATCTTCTTTTCCACCTATCCACTCCACCCTCTCCTCCTTGACCTATCACCTTCATCTCCTCCCCCACTCATCCATTGTACTCTATGCTACTCTCTCCCCATCCCCACCCTCCTCTAGCTTATATCTCCATGCTTCAGGCTCACTGCCTTTATTCCTGATGAAGGGCTTTTGCCCGAAACGTCGATTTCGCTGCTCGTTGGATGCTGCCTGAACTGCTGTGCTCTTCCAGCACCACTAATCCAGTATTTGGTTTTCAGCATCTGCAGTCATTGTTTTTACCTTTTTGACTTGACAGGGTTGGGTCTGCCATTGTTATTTCTGGTGCCTAGCTCAAAGGCAGGTGGTTTGTTTAGCTTCATTCCTTTCTTTAGACTATGCAGTAGTTTTCAAACAAGTTAGTGGCGTGCTACGCCATTTTAGGGGCCCATTGAGTGTAATCCACATTGCTGTGAGCCTGGAGGCACAGGTAGGTCAGACCAAGTAATGATCGACGTAGGGGGAAACTGGGTGGATTTTTATGACAATGAACAATGATTACATGGTTGTCATTAACTGGTTTGAATTCCAGATTTTATTAAATTCAAATTTCACCATCTGCTCTGATGGAATTCAAGACCATGCCTCCAGACATTAGCTTGGGGTTCTGGATGACTAGCCTAGTGATATTACCACAATTCCCCATTGGTTATTCTTTAAAATAAAACACCTAACACTGTATTTCTAAATACTGCTGTTGCTGCTATTCTGTTCATTTTAAACCCATGACCTTTGCTGCAAATCGTCCAGCTCAAGAATGTTTCAAGAATGAGGATGCTGAAGTTCAAGCAGACAATTTGCACCTCGCATCTGGAAAATTCCTTCATAGAAACCATTATCAGAGTCAAAGTATAAATCGCAAGGGAGTTAATTTTACTGATCAATGGCTGTAAAATGCTGCGGCTATGTTAGAAATGCCAGTCGTATAGTTTGACCTTCGATGGCACTTCTGAGCAGCTTAATAAAGAATAATTCTACAGTCCTTGCATTTGTGAACTTATGCTTTTGGCTTATGCTTCACAGACAACATATGTTTTACTCAAGGAACTTAATTCTGCTATAGAGTCATAGCATAGCAACAGGCCCACCATGTCAGTGCCAACCAACGAACACTAAACTACGCTGATCCCATTTATCTGCCCTTGGTCCATAGCCTGCAATGCCCGAGCATTTTAAATGCTCATCCAGATGCTTCTTAACTGTGATGAGAGTACTTGCCTCCAACACCCTCTCAGGCAGCACGTTCCATTTTTCTGCCACCCTCTGCAACTGGGAAGAGATTCTCATGATCTATTTACATTAAACCTGTACCACGTGATTTCATATGCCACAGAGTGCTTTCATCAGCAGAATCCCCAAGATCAAACTGATATTGAATAGTTCCTGCTTTAGACTGTATTCTAAGTATTTTTTTGGACAGTAATGGTGTGCAGAGATATCGGGAAAAGGCAGGATATTAGCACTTTACAATAAAGTTAGTACAGGCAAGATGGACCAAATGGCCTCCTCCTGCACCTTAATAATTTTTGCAAATACTGTGAATTTTTCTTATCAACCTGTCCCAACAATGTTGACTACTTGCTCCGATAGTCAGTCACCTGTAAGGTTGTGGTTCCATTCCCCCTCTGAGTTACTGCCTCTCATTAACCAAGGGGCAGCACAGTGGCTCAGTGGTTAGCACTGCTGCCTCACAGCACCAGGAACCCGAGTTTGATTCCTGCCATGGGCGATTGTCTGTGTGGAGTTTGCAAATTCTCCCTGTGTCTGTGGGTTTCCTCCAGGTGCTCTGGTTTCCTCCCACAGTCCAAAGATGTGCAGGTCAGGTGAATTGGTCATGTTAAATTGTCCATAGTGTTAGATGCATTAGTCAGGGGTAAATATAGGGTAGGTAAATGGGCCTGGGTGGGTTACGTTTCGGAGGGTTGGTGTGGACATGTTGGGCCGAAGGGCCTGATTCCATCTAATCTAATCTAACCATCCTTCTCCTGTGTCTGTGTGCCATTGCCCAGCTGTTACAAGTGCTTCCATACAACATTACTCCTTTACCTCTTCTTTTAAAGTGGCAACATCAAAGGAATCATATTCATCATGTCCATCACAGACTCTGCACTGAGGTGAAAAGGCTTTTATTAATTATGTTGGTGCACTTTTATCAAAACCTCTGATTCTTAATTTCAGAGACCTCAGAAATTCAACTCAAGTTGAATTAGAGAGGAAAATAATAAAGGCTGTTCAGTACATCTTTTGTACTTTTTATTGAAAGCCCTTACCCATCAGCCAAGGAAACTTCACCTTCTTTGCCAAATCTATAAATTCAAATGGCTAAAATCATTCGATCAATTACTTCTCATGTATGAGGTGCTCAGTTGTCATATCACTGTGCTGGTTCTTACAATAGGACCCGTACTCCAGGCTAATGGTAAGGTCCTGGGGAATGTTGTCGAGCAAAGAAACTTTGGGGTGCAGGTTCTTAGTTCCTTGAAAGTGAAGTTGCAGGTAAACAGGGTGGTGAAGAAGGCATTTGGTATGCTTGCCTTTATTGATCAGTGCATTGAGTATCGGAGTTGGGTGGTCATGTTGTAGCTAGACAGGACATTGTTTAGGCCACGTTTGGAATCCCTGCTATAGAAAAGATGATGTGAAACTTGAAAGGGTTCAGAAAAGATCTACAAATTTGTTGCCAGGGTTGGAGGGTTTGAGTTATAGGGAGAGGCTGGATAGGCTGAGTGGTGACCTTAAATAAATTTATAAAACCACGAGGGGGATGGATAGGATGAATATCCAAGGTCTTTTCCTCAGAGCAGCGGAATCCAAAACTAGAGGGCATAGGTCTAAGGTGAAAGGGGGAAGTTTTAAAAGGGACCTGGAGGGCAACTTTTTCACACAGAGGGTGGTTGCACACAATACATTGCCAGAGGAGGTGGTGAAGGGTGGTGCAATTACAACATTTAAAAGGCATCTGGATGGGTACATGAATAGGAAGGGTTTCGAGGGATATGAGCCAACTGCTAGCAAATGGGACTAGATTAATTTAGGATATCTGGTTAGTGTGGAGAAGTTGGACCAAAGGTCGGTTTTCGTGCTGTACATTTCTATAACTCTATAACTGGAAATCATACGATGTCTGAAATGGGTGCTGTGCACAAATCGCAAGATGTGTGAGTCTGACCAACAGTTGATCCTTGGGGCTGATACTAACATTATTTGGGTGAGCTTCAGTCATCTATTGTGGGCTCACCATTTTATAAGATGCTTGTTGGGTGGTTTGTCGTGTTGGTAGCAGGGTTAAAAATGAGTTCAGGAAGGGAGCCAGGGTAACAGTGATCCTTGGAAATGCTGTGGTTTGTGATGCAACTTTCCTGTTCCTGCTGGCTCCACACTCAACTTTTTTTAAAAAAGAGTCACAGATTTGGTGGCAGTCACATGGCATTTGTAGGAAAGCTGAGTGGAACAGCTTAAGGACAGCTAATTTCCTGTAAGATTCTAAAGCCAGAGTTAGGCCCTTCTTAGCATATGTTTGGGGCTTGAACTGTGTAGAAAACTTGACAAATAGGACAATCCAACACTGGGTTGATTGCTCTCATATGTTAGTATGTGAAATTAGTGTCCTTTACACCAATTTTCTACTTGTAAAACAGCTGAACTGCTGTCTATAATTTTCCTGACTTCCTTAATACAACAAAGAGTTGCTCTCACTCGCAAAAAAATGCAAAGGCTATAAATATGAAGTACAAATAGAAAATGCTGGAAGTATTTAATGTGTATTTGCCTGCAGTAGCATATCTTTACCTGATGTGGCACTGTTTATGTTATCCTTCGTAACGTAAGAAATTGGACATGGCTGCATGGAATTGAAAGATCCAAACAATGTTTAGTACGGCTCACTAATATAAATAAATATTGCACTCATAGGCATTTCCGTGTCTGAGCTAATATCAAGTTACTTGTTACAAAGAGTAGCATGTTTTCATCAGCATGTCATGTTTCAAATGAGCCACCGTAAGATGGTGTTTGAGACCCTTACACCTTAGATCGTCATGTTATGATACAGTGATGATATGAGCATATCCACTAAAGTTATACTGATACATTAACTGGGCTTTGACTCTATACTTAGCAAATCAAGTCCTCTAGTGAATAGAAAAGCATCATTGACATTTCAGCGCAATGACCTTCAATAATACTCCTGAAAAGATGCCAGTCTGAAACATCAATACTGTTTCTATCCACACATGCTGCCTGACTTGCAGAGTGTTTCCAGCATGTTCTCTCTCCAGTTTAATTTCTCTTGATTGTCCTCCGAGTTGTTACCACACTATATTCATAGAGAGTGGAGGGTAATCATTTGAAAACTCAGCTGGCAGTTGCTATGCCTTTATGCCCACATTAGACATTATTCTGGCTGGAGGTTGAGCTGTTCGATCTTTCTCTGGTGCAGTGAACCACTTTGCTTCATGCATCCTACTTTATAGTCCCACTTACAATTGGTTAAAAAATTTAACACATCTGACAAGAAACCCAAACTCTCAGCTTGTGCCAGAATGCATGTTGAGAACCAGGTCGATAGCAAGCAGTTGTAGAAGAGACCTGGAATATTGGCTGCTCCCTTGTCCAATCAGAACAATAGCATTCTCTTGTGAGGTACTGGCCTGTCTCATCCACTAGTTTCTGAATCCAAAAATGATGCTTCTTCCTATCACTGAAGGTTATTTTATTTTATATAGAGGCCATGTCTTTTTGGTGCCTCTCAACTGTGCACCCAGGGTGTAAAATTCACTGGCTTTTTGCACTAAGTGGCATTCATTTGTCAGCCTTGCTCTCAGATGTTGGACAATAAAAAGCATTATAAATGTACTGACATCCTGCTAATAGTACTGAGGTACCATTTGCTTGTTAATGTTGTGTGCTGACAAGTGGGGCTATATTTGGATTTCCAGATGTATTAGCCTTAATAAGTGCGCACACATTTTAATAAACTCCTAAAGTATAATGCCTTCCCTTGAAAATAGTCAGTTCCAATTTACAGTAAAATAAAAACTTTTTGACGTATCATCCACCACAGTGCTTGTAAATTATCTCTCCTTGTCTTTTCTTCTCCCTTACCTCACTTTTTGTCTCATTTTTAAAAAAAATTATTTGATGTGACATTAGGTGGTTTATTACTTATTTTTCTTCTGTACCTTGCACCAAAAGTGCTGAGAAAGCTTGAGAACACATTTGATAATTTCATGATATTTAACACAACAGTAATTGATTTTTGTTATTGAACTTGGTAGATCGATTCAAGGATATTATTTGCTGAATTTGCTATTCTTGCTGTTTAGACAATGTTCTTCTGGATAAACATGCTTAGGGCTCAGCATATTATATTCACCCGTTGAATAACTTGCAGACTCCATCATAATCAGAAACCAACAAGATCTACAAATTCCAAATGCATAATTTAATTCAATTTTAATCTGTTAATTCCTGTTTATTGGAATGTTCACTGGCTGCCTGAATTTTCTCAACAAAAACACTTTGAAAGATCATTGCACTGATTTTGACCAAGGTATCTTAGCGGGTGCTGGTCATATATTTATACTACATAGACTCCACTGGTGGGGAGACTAGAATGCCACATTAACAGGCCATTTGCTTCATTCTTTCATCAAATGGGGGTTTTGCTGGCTAGTCCAGCATTTGTTACCCATCGCTAATTGTTGTTGAGAAGGTGGTGGCGAATTACCTACTTGAGCTGCTGCAGTCTATGTGGTATAAGTGCATGCACAGTACTGTTCGGAAGGAGAGATACAGGATTTTGATCCAGTGACAGTGAAGGATTGGCAATAAATCCATGTCAGGATGGTTGGAGAGGAACTAGTCAAAGTTGGTGGCCTTGCATCTGCTGCTCTTGTCCTTCTAGGTAGTGGGTTTGGAAGGTGCTTTTGAAGGATATATTGTGAGTTGCTGCAGTGTATCTTTTAATTAAAAACATTGGTGTCACTATGTTGTGTTGGTGTTGGACGGAGTGAATGTAGGTTTGGAACTGATCAGGTGGACTGCTTGCCCTGGTTGGTGTTGAGCTTTCTGAGTGTTGTTAGAGTTGCACTCATTTAGACAAGCGGATTCTGACTGGTGCCTTGTAGATGGTGGATAAGTCTTGGGGAATCAGGAACCAAATTACTTGCCACAGAATTCCTAGCCTCTCACCTGCTCATGTTTAGTACTGGAGAAAGTGAGGACTGCAGATGCTGGAGATCAGAGCTGAAAATGTGTTGCTGGAAAAGCGCAGCAGGTCAGGCAGCATCCAAGGAGCAGGAGAATTGATGTTTTGGGCATAAGCCCTTCTTCAGGAATGGGCTGAAGAAGGGCTTATGCCTGAAACGTCGATTCTCCTGCTCCTTGGATGCTGCCTGACCTGCTGCGCTTTTCCAGCAACACATTTTCAGCTCTTGTTTAGTACTGGCCCAGTTCAGTTTCTGGTCAATGGTAATCCGCCGGATATTTATCAGGGAGGAAATCAACATTGCATGTCAATGTTTGTTTACTTAAGGTGGTTCACTGCTTGGCATTTGTCTGGTGAGCATGTGCCTTGCCAGTTATCAGCCCCAGCCTGAATATTGTACAGGTCTTGCTGTATGTGGACATTGGCATCATCAGTATCAGAAGAATCACAAGTGGTTCTGAATTCTGTGCAATCATCAGTGGATGGTAACACTTATGACCTTACATTGTTAGGAAGGTTATTGCTGAAATAGCTAAAGTTTTCTGAGGGACTATCATAAGGGATTCTGCAATAATGCCCTGAGTCTGAGGTGATTGGCCTCCAACAATGACAACCATCTTATTTTATGCTGGGTATGACCCTGAACAGTAGTTATTTTCCCCTTGATATCAATTGATTTCAATTTAGCTAGGGCTCTGTGATATCAAATTTGGTCAAATGTTGTCGTGATGTTAAGGGCTGTCACTCTCACCTCATGTCTGGAGTTCACTTTTGTTGTCCATGTTTGCATGAAGGCTATAATGACATCAGGAGCTGTGTGGCCCTGGCAGAACCTAAATTGAGCTTCAGTGAGCTGGTTATTGCCAAGCAAGTGCTGCTTGATAGCATTGTTGATGGCATTTTCCATCACTTTACTATTGATCAAGAGTAAACCAATGAGACGGTAATTGACTGGGTTATATCTGGGAGAAAGTGAGGATTGCAGACGCTGGAGATCAGAGTCGAAAATGTGGCACTGGAAAAGCACAGCAGGTCAGGCAGTATCCGAGGAGCAGGAGAATCAACATTTCAAGTGTAAGCCTGCATGTCTGTCCTGCTTTTTATGGACAAGATATACTTGGGCAATTTTCCGCATTGTCAGGTATACGCCAGTGTTGTAGCTGTACTGGAGCAGCTTGGCTCTATTAAATACTCTCCCTGAGAGCACTGCAGCACAATTCCCAATGGAATGAAACTTCCCTCGGGAAAGCTGAGGGGTTAAGTGGTAAGAGCAGAAGAGATACATGGCACAGGCTGAGGGGCAACTGCGGAAGTATGAATCTTGGTCCTGAGACAAGTGCTGAAAACGCTTAACTATTTGAGTTTGAAATGTTAGCATGCACGAGAAAAGGTTTGAATCTGAATTTGTTCTGATGGTGAACTCCTATTTGACCTGAAGCCGTGTGACAAAGCAGAATATGCAGGTGCTCAGGTATAATAATACTAACAATATGGCTGACTCTGGTGATCTATTGAGATAGGGTCCATCGAAGTAGGCCTTTGTCTGCAGTGTTGATTTGTGTGGGATACAAGGGGATATATTGACTTCTCTTTATTAATATTTAACCTTAAAGTTCTCATCATAGCCTCTACTGAACACTGATTGTGATTCCTGTCAGTTAGCTGTTTCAGCATCATAAAAGAGGAAGGGCTAATACAGAATTGGACAGCAGCCTTGCAGCTGTTCATATGAGTGGACAAACATTAGATTACTTTTAGATTAGATTAGATTACTTACAGTGTGGAAACAGGCCCTTCGGCCCAACAGGTCCACACCGCCCCGCCGAAGCGCAACCCACCCATACCCCTACCCCTACATCTACCCCTTACCTAACACTACGGGCAATTTAGCATGGCCAATTCACCTGACCTGCACATCTTTGGACTGTGGGAGGAAACCAGAGCACCCGGAGGAAACCCACGCAGACACGGGGAGAATGTGCAAACTCCACACAGTCAGTCGCCTGAGGCAGGAATTGAACCCAGATCTCTGGCGCTGTGAGGCAGCAGTGCTAACCATTGTGCCACCGTGCCGCCCACATTCAAAACTATTTATTGATGATTGAAAGAAATGTTCAGTGAAAATATTTGTGATGCGTTGCCAGCACAAACAGTCATTAATATACCTGGTGCCAACATTAAGCAGTCACCTTTTGGCTCATCTGTGGCACTTGAAGCCATTAATTCTGCTAGTACCTTGTGGAAAGGCAGTTTATTTATGAACATATTCTTGATGTGTTCCATGATGTCTCTGATCAGAATAACATTTCCATGCACACCTTATAAATTGTTTGTCAAACTCTAAACAGTGTTTGTATTAATATTTAGGGAGTTGCAAATCAATTAATCCCACTCATTGAAAAGTGCACAGCAGATATTTTAATTGAAGAATGCTAATGCAGGGACTCTGAGAACTAGCGCTGTCCTAATTAGGTATAAGAACCGTAATGGAGTGACATTTTCAGTGGAAGGAATGGATAGATTGTCATTTAATAAACATCAATACCAGCATCAGCCAAGGGTGGGTGTTATTGCTTCAGTTTTATCAGTAGAATTTATTATCCAAATGAGTGCTGAACATTTTTAAAAAACTGGGTTAAATTTGGAGTGGTGGAGTTGTTTGACATTTTATATAGGAGTCAAAACAACTGATTCATTTGTGAGTAGTGCTATGTTCATTATAATGTGGTGTTTAAAAAAATGTTTTCTGTTTAAAAGCTTTAAATGGGTACATCACTGGAGGGTAGAAGAGTTGAGGTGTAAATTATCAAAAGCTAAAGACTTGTCTTCAAAATGTTGATGAGAAAATTCTTGTGCAATTCTTTTCTGAGTTTTGGAAGGGAGTACTTGGTGCTGAGGGTTGCAAACCATGAACTTGGATTCATCCTTGTCCTGTGCTGAACAGGTTATGGGAAAAGGTGGGGAGCTGCTGTTGTTGGCCTCTGTCTCCTGTGGCCCAAGACTTGATCGCTGTTCAGTGAACCACTTGGAAAATAGAAAATGCATATGGCGGTGTCAAATTTGAGATGTTAGAAACAGAGGAGAATCATGCTATTCCTCCCCATTAATGAACAATGTATAGATTCACTATCCGTGGCTCACATTTTAAGAATAATCATCTAACTCTTGCTTCTTTGCCCTGATGTTTATCATGACACCAGTTGTGATGGTGCCTGCAACTGCTTACAATTTAAGGCTTTGAAATTCTCTCCCCAAAAATTTACACCTCTTTTCCTTTTTCTTCCTTTAAGACACTGCCGAAAGCCTATGTTTTTTTACCAGGCTTTTTATACTTGGCCCTGATATTGCCTTCTATGGGTATTGTGCCAAATTTTGTTTCATAATACTCCTGAGAATGTACCTTGAGATATCTTCTTATTGTAAAACTGCTATATAAATGCAAATTCATGTTGATGATATTGTGTTGTGAAACTACTTTTCCATGTGTAACTGTACTGCAACGTGCGTCACATAATTTTGCAAGTGTTAGAGATGAATGGAGCAGATACGGAGAACACTGAACGTTTTGAACCTGGCATTGGAATGTTTGATAATTGAAGAAAAGTTGGAGGACTAAGGGGAAAATGTTGGAGCAGTTGGATTAATTAGATAGTTCTTACAAAGAGTCGCAGAGACTGGGCAGTGAAGAAGGTATTTGGCACACTTGCCTTCATCAGTCAGAGCATTGAGTACAGAAGTTGGGATGTCATGTTATGTTTGTACAGGGCGCTGATGCGGCCACATCTGGACTACTGCATACAATTCAGGTCACCCTACTGCAGGAAGGATGTTATTAAACTGGAAAGGGTACAGAAAAGATTTACAAAGTTGTTACTGAGACTGGAGGGTTTGAGTTATAATGAGAGGCTGGATAGGCTTTTTCTACATGGACCATTGGAGGCTGAGGGGTGACCTTATAGCAATTTATAAAATCATGAGCGGCATGGATAAGGTGAATAGCATACGTCTTTCCCCCAGGTTAGGGGAGTCCAAAACTAGAGGGTATAGGCTTAAGGTAAGAGGAGAGAGATTTAAATGGGACCTGAGGGGCAGCTTTTTAACATAGAGTGTGGTGTGTATAGGAATGAACTTCCAGAGGAAGTGGGGGATGTGGGTACAGTTACAATGTTTAAAAGAGATTTAGGCAAGTAAATGGATAAGAAATATTTGGAGGAATATGGGCCAAGTACAGACAGGTGGGACTAGTTTAGTTTTGGACTATGGTTGGCATGGATTGTTTGGGCTGAAAAGTCTGTTTCTAACTTTATGATTCAGTGCCCTGGCATAAGGCACAAGGGAATGCATGACCCAAAAATCAGGGGTCATCCATTTAAGACAAAGGCAAGGAGAAATTCTTTTCTCACAGAGGATTGTGAGCCCTTGGACCTAAGTTTCCTCAAGACATGGTGGAAGATTTTTAATAATAAGGAGGTGCTGGTGTTGGACTGGGGTGGACAAAGTTAAAAATCACACAACACCAGGTTACAGTCCAACAGGTTTATTTGGAAGCACTAGCTTTCGGAGCGCTGCTCCTTCATTAGTTAGCTAGGTGGGGCAGGATCATAAGAGACAGAATTTATAAGCACAAGATCATAGCGTTATCCAACCGATACGATGTATCATATAAGTTGCATGAAACTATGATCTTTTGATGTAAGTTCTATGTCTTATGATCCTGCTCCACTAGCTACCTGATGTAAGAGCAGAGCTATGAAAGCTAGTGCTTCCAAATAAACCTGTTGGATTATAACCTGGTGTTGTGATTTTTAACCAGATTCTTGATAATAGATGGGTGAGGCTATCACTGAGAGAGCAGGAATGTGGAACAGTCAGATCAATTATGATCTTATTGAATGGCAGATTGGATTTATGAGGCCAAGTTGCCTACTTCTCCTTCTAATTCGTATGTTTGTATGTATTCGCACAAAAGGGTGAGTCCTGTAAAGGTGGAAATAACATCAGAATGGCTCACTTTTCATATTTCAAAATGTCAACATTTATGTGAAATCAGTGAAGAAATCCAACAAATGCCATTTGCCTTGTCTTTCAGCAAATAGAAATGCAGGCAACATGTTCATATATAATGGAGTACACCAGAGAGAAGTGTTTCCTCTGTAATTGTGATGCACTGATATCAATGACATTGGCATCAAAATGCTGTAACAGCAAATTGACTATACTACTCAGTGTTAATATTGCAGGATGTGTGGGATGGAAGCCCTGATAATAATATTAAGCACTATGCAAATTTCAGCACAACAGTAAATCCGCTGATTAATAATGCAACAACAGCAGTCAGTTGTCAGATGCTTCAGTGACCGTAAAACATTTTGCACACACTGGGCTGAATTTTACCAAAAATTGATGAAGTGTCAATTTCAGTGAGTTTCAAGGAGGGTTTCAGTCAGTAAGCTTCAGTGGGTTATCACAATTCATTTTGCATGCCTCATGCCCTAACTGCGTCATGTTCACGCCATTGAACACGCACCAGCGGCAAAGCTACTCTAGGCTTGTGCTGCTGGTGCTATATTTAAAGCCTGGCCATGTACCAGGTCCAATGAAGGCGGGTGGGGGTGGGGATGGGGATGGGGCGCAGTAGTACATTGGAAATGCCACTGGGCTAGGTTACCCAGCTTAATGTTCTTGGGACATGGGTTCAAATCCCTACGTGGCAGATTTTCAATAAAAATCGGGAATAAAAAGTTAGCCTCATGTCAACCATGCAAAAACACTGTCAATTGTTTGACTGCTTCACTAATGTTCTGTAGGAAAGGAAATCTGCTATCCTCACCTAGTCTGGACTACAATGTGACTCCAGATCCACAGCAATGTGATTGATTCTTAACTGTCCTCTGGGTGATAAGGAATGGGCAATAAATGCTGTCCTGGCCAGGGATGCCTACGTCTGGTGAATGAATGAAAAAAAGTATAACCAGGAATTACCATTCACAGTAAATGTGGAGAAGAAATGAAGAAGAACAGCTTCTTAAGGCACTTATGTTGCACAGATGGCACTACATTGGGAATTGAGCCTGGATTTCCAATGACGGGATTATCGTTTTTGCAGAGTAGATGTGAGGGTGACACACAGACCCAGTGGGAATTGCATTGTAGCAGACTCCGAAGATATTGCCAGCAAATTGAAGATTCTGTTTGCCAATTCTCCTTCGCCTGGCACCCTTCAAAAGCATCCATTTGTTAGATTATTACAAATCTCATGTAACTCCTGGGTAACTGTCAAACTAACCCCCAAATAACCACATACCCTCAACTGTACCTCATCCAGACCATAGCCCCTGACCTTACCTCATCCCTTCACAACCCCCGAAGTCCCAGTGCATCGACACCCATCACCAAATCCAACACCCTTCTCTTGTCAATCACTAAGGCCTGACACCCATTCCCATACCTGTGACCTAACATCCCTGCCCCCTCCACTGGACCCAACCCACCTGCCCCACTCTGGGTCCCGCTTTCCCTTCCCTGCCACTAGACCTGACCCCTTTTCCATGTCACCAGAGCCTCGTTACATTTGTGGATTGAGGATTGAGAGATTCCATACACGTCCCCAGTGGATCCTCAAGAAACAGCCAATTGCGTAACCCTAGTGACAGCCCCTGGGATAGGATGGTCACCCCACCCTTTCAATTTGCTCCACCCAATGACACAGTTCTGTGACGGTGTTTTGGAACATTGTCATTCAATGCTGGCAAACTGCCTCGCTCACCTGAATGACAGACTCTGGGCCTCCTGTATGTCTTTCACATCCCATCCTGAGGGAGCTTTTCACTGCAGCCTCTTCATGTATAGGCTGCTCAGTAGCCACTGGAGATTGCGGCTGGCTTTAATCGTCCTCCGTTTCTCTGTGCACAGCAGCCACATGGAAGATAAACTGCTGCTGCACTGATTCACGGTTTCATTTGGCAAATAATATGGCAATGTCAGAAACAGAACAACTCTTAATATAATGAGCATTCGGCATTCACATCAAATACATCATGATAGTTTAGTGTAGTTTTCCATACATTGGGCATGAAGGACTCCAATGAGTCTGTGTGGACCTTTGACACAGTAGGCCCTTATTTTGATGTATGCAGCACAAATCTTGTAGCGCAAACACAGTAGGAGATTGTAAGTAGGGTCTGATTGCTGAAACATTCGCAGCACCCCACCCCAACCTATGTGCTCTTGCACTTTACGAATATTACGAATTGCTCAAGGTGAGACGAAATCAGCCATATGCACTTGAATAGTCTCTGGATTTTGGATTGCCTTTATGAATTGGAGCCTACAGGCAAGACCTTTTGAGTCATCTTTGATTACCTCTGCTTCATAGAGATGACTGTCATCAATCTGTATTGACCAGTGACATAGTCAAGATTGCTTGTGACCAGGATTTTTATTTAATACAATAGGTCACAGCAAGTATTTCATATGAAGAATCCTCTGCTTACTTATGTCTTTGACCTGTACCATGTAAGTCCCAAATTAATGCAACTAATAGGCCTCCGATTGTTGACAAGTAGAGCCCCGTCCTTGGACAGAAAAGAAACACTCAATCTCAGTCTGGGCGAGGTGGCAGTCATTTTTCATCTCCATTATGTATGTGCATTATCCCCACGATATGGAGGTGCTGGTGTTGGACTGGGATGGACAAAGTCAAAAACCACACGGCACTGGACTGTAGTCCAACAAGTTAATATGAAGCCACAAACTCTCGCAGCCCCACTCCTCCTTTGGGCAGCTGAAGAAGAAGCGGGGCTCCAAAAGCTTGTGGCTTCAAAT
Source organism: Chiloscyllium punctatum (assembly GCF_047496795.1). Classification (NCBI taxonomy): domain Eukaryota; kingdom Metazoa; phylum Chordata; class Chondrichthyes; order Orectolobiformes; family Hemiscylliidae; genus Chiloscyllium; species Chiloscyllium punctatum. The sequence continues at coordinate 13,753,919 of NC_092770.1, read as the reverse complement.
AAACCTGCCGGACCATAATCCGATGTAATGTGGTTTTTGACTTTGCAGTTTAGATGAGGGTGAAAGGCAACACAGGAAGCATTTTGCAGATTAAGTCACAGTCTAACATGATCATCTCTGTGACACCTCCACCCCACCCAAATGTTTATGTTGCTCTCTTCCTTGCACTCCTGTCAACCCCATCACTTCTGAGCTTCCCCATGTTCTCACCCTATTCTTTCATTTAAATCTTCATATCTCCCTACATTACTCCTGAGTCCTAGGCCTACAGCTTAGTTATGTGTCATCCTGAAGCCCTGTCCCATGTTGAAGCCAATGTGGTGGTGACTATTGCTAATTACCCTCCAAACCCCTTACACACATGATGTAATCCATGTCCTCCAATGCATTGTTATCTCCCACCTTGTATTTTGATGTTGCACCCCTTCATCGTTACTGTCCTCTTTGCATCCAGCATGTGGCTTCCAATTCCCACAATTTTAACTTCTTACACCACAGCAGTGGTGCCTGATAAGCCGCCTCATACCGAACACGAGGACTGACTGTGGTCCATCCCTGACTGACTTGGAACGACAGTCTCCACTGATGACTGACTGGTGCCCTGACTGGTCTCTGTGCAGCACGTGGGCTGACTTAACCTGATGCACTGGACCTGAGGATTGCCCCTGACCCACTCCAGCAACTGCAGTGATACAGATCCTTGAACCATAAATATCCCGAACAGCTGATTGAATATGTTCAAGCTTCTGTACTGGGTTCAGACAATGCTCTTGATTGGCTGCGGTGGGGCCCTCTGATTGACAACAATCAGCTTGACTTGGCTGTGGACTGCTCCCCTTAGACTTTGAAACATAGTTGTTTGTTTTCTGTGCGCTTGCCATGTAAGGTGCTGGTACATGCTGCAGACATGAGACTGACATAGCATGGTGATGTCAAACACCTTGACTGACCATTGCTGGAAACCATGACAAGCTGTCTGTATATGCTTAAAAGCAAGGAGTGATATGAATACTAAGATAAAGTGAAGTCTGCAGATGCTGGACATCAAAGTCGAGAGTGTGTTGCTGGAAAAACACAGCAGGTCAGGTAGCATGCGAGGAGCAGGAGAATCGACCAGGCCAGAGCCCTTCATCAGGAATGAGGCTGGGAGCCTCGGGGGGGGTGGAGAGATAAATGGGAGAGGGTGGGGGATGGAGAGAAGGTGGCTAAGTGTGCAATAGGGGGATGCAGGTGGGGGTGAAGGTGATAGGAAGGTGGAGCGGATAGGTGGGAAAGAAGATTGACAGGTGGAACAGGTCATGAGGACGGTGCTGAGCTGGAAGGTTGGAACTGGGGTAAGGTTCGGGGAGGGGAAATGAGGAAAGTGGTGAAGTCCACATTGATGCCCTGGTTTTGAAAGGTCCTGAGATGGAAGATGAGACTTTCTTCCTCCACGCATCGGGTGGTGAGGGAGTGGTGATAGAGGAGACCCAGAACCTGCATGTCCTCGGCAGAATGGGAGGGGTAGTTGAATTGTTTGGCCACGGGGCATTGGGGGTGATTGGTCAGGAGATGTTCCCTAAAGCGCTCTGTGAGAAGGTGTCCAGTCTCCCCAGTGTAGAGGAACTGGTCCTCCTGGGAGCAGATGGGATAGCATTTTTGCAGCAGGTGGGGTGTGTGGAGGTGTGGGAGTCGGTGGTTTTGTAAAAAATGTCAGTATTGAGTCAGTCCTTGTGGATGGAGCTGGAACCTACCTCTGCAAAAATGCTATCCCTTATTCCCAATTCCTCCGCCTCCACCGCATCTGCTCCCAGGAGGACCAATTCCACCACAGAACACACCAGATGGCCTCCTTCTTTAAAGACTGAAATTTCCCCTCCCACGTGGTTGAAGATGCCCTCCAATGCATCTCATACACGTCCCACATCTCTGCCCTCGAACCCTACCTCTCCAACCTCAACAAGGACAGAACACCCCTAGTCCTTACCTTCCACCCCACCAACCTCCGCATAAATCGCATCATCTGCCGACATTTCTGCCACCTACAAATGGACCCCACCACCAGGCATATGTTTCCCTCCCCAACTCTTTCTGCTTTCCGCAAAGACTGTTCCCTCCTTGACTACCTGGTCAGGTCCATGCCTCCTAACAAACCACCCTACCCTCCTGGCACCTTTTCCTGCCACCGCAGGAACAGCAAAACTTGCGTCCACACCTCCCCCCTCACCTCCATCCAAGGCCCAAAGGTGCCTTCCACATCCATCAAAGTTTCACCTGCGCTTCCACACACATCATTTATTGTATCCTCTATATTGAGGAGTGGACACCTTCTCGCAGAGCCCTTTAGGGAACTTCCCCAGGACACCTGCACCAATCAACCCCAATGCCCCATGGTTGAACATTTCAACTCCCCTTCCCACTCTGCTGAGAACATGCAGGTCCTGGATCTCCTCAATCATCACTCCCTCATCACCTGATGCCTCATTTTCCACCTCAGGACCCTTCAACCCCACGGCATCAATGTAGACTTCACCACTTTCCTCATTTTCCCTCCCCCCACCTTACCCCAGTTCCAACCTTCCAGTTCAGCACTGCCCTCATGACCTGTCCCACCTGTCAATCTTCCTTCCCACCTATCCGCTCCACTCTCCTCTCTGACCTATCACCTTTACCCCCACCTCCATCCACCTATTGCACTCTCAGCTACCTTCTCCCCAGCCCATCCACCTCTTCCATTTATTTCTCCACCCCTGATGCGCCCAGCCTCATTCCTGATGAAGGGCTCTGGCTCGAAACATCAATTCTCCTGCTCCTCGCCTGCTGCTGACCTGCTGTGCTTTTCCAGCAACATACACTCGATAAATACTAAGGTGGCAGTTCATTTTTAATGAGGTGTGAATGTGCAAAAAGGCAAAGGAAGGCAGGGATGCTTTGAGCATTCAAGTCGGTGAATGAACATGAAGACAACAAGCTAAGAGCTCTGAGATGCATTCTCTTTCAATGCATGGGGTTGATGCCTTGTCCCTGTGAGCAAAGTGGCTAACAGCAACAGCATGCTGAAAGACTTTGGTGCACTCTACAGTGGCATGAAAAGGTGAACTCTATTACAAGTGGATTGGAGTTGTGCCAAGATGGTGAGGCAGATGCTTGTTTGATATCCATGGCTGAAGAATACATACGGTCCCACGCATGGAGGATACCTGGAATATTGGGAAATACTGACCAAGATGGAGGCCTGAGCGAGCAAGCAACAAGCTGGGGCTGCCAGGTACCTTCTCGGCAATTGATGCTGTGTAGATTCCACTGCATGGTGACTAGCAAGCTCTTTATAAATGAGGTGAGATTAGGTAGTAATGAGATGTCAGTAGGTGTCTCGCCACTTATGAGTGTGATTCTCATCTCTTCATTAAAACCTTGAATGGAAAACCAAACCTTCTACCTTGATGTTCAGAATTTCATTTTTCCATTCTTGCCATTGCTCACATTGTTCAGGGACTGCACAGATCTGCCCACTGTCTTTCTAATTGCTAAATGAGAAAGTGAAATGTTCGTGGGATGGTGGAGGGGAAGTGGGTTTTGTGGGTGTAGAATAGACATTGAACCAGTCTTTAGTGTAAGCATCCATTCCTGGCCTTCTGGAAGGAGACATATGCTAAAATTTAAAAGAAAATTCAACATGCTTATTCAGCCAATATTTGAATACTTCACATTGTGAAAGTAAGCTTTATGTCATTGCAATATAATAACATCAATTTGAATAAGTCACAAACGCAATGAAGACTTGATACTCAGCCAACATAATGCTGTCGCCCTTCCAAAGAGCCCAATGGCTGTTATACTTGAATGCTCCTCCATTTGTTTATCATAAGATACCTTCAGGCTGTTTTCTGCAATGACAGTTTTTTGAGAGTTTGCCATGCTCAAGCTTTGCAGGCAAATATTAACACTTAAATACATTGCAGCTGCACAGTGTATACTTTAGCATCTTTTCTACCCGGTCGCATCTTACTGCTAAGTAATGACCTTTCAGTTTATTTCCCAGTTGATATGGCAACCACTGCCGCACTCATTGATTCATCTATACTTAGCTGCTTTTTTATTAAAGGGTGACGTACAGCATTATAAATTTATGACACCAACTATTGCTGCCAGAACACTAAATCTACACATCAAATTGCTATATATATGACTGTTGAAGTTTTTGTAAATCTATGCCCCATGGTGTAGACCCTGGTAAAGCAGACTGCAGAATCTACTCCCTAGTATTGTGGACTTCTCTCTTATTTGAGGATTCCATTCCTTTGAGTCCTTATGCTGTAAATGTGACCTGAGGTAAAATGTCCTCTTTTCTTCAGTGATGTTCGAAGATATCAGATCTTGCAACTTTGCCCAGTGTAAGGTGGACACTTTCTGACTGCCTGCCTGCCTTTTATGTGACTGACTAAACTGACATTAGAAGAAATATGAAGTGAGGCTAGTCTCGTATTGCCAATCTGATAGTTTCAAATTGGAAACTCAGGCGATCACAGTACTTTCTGGAAAGTAATGTGTCTGCTTGGTCATTTTTTTGATTCAGTGTAAATGCTTGAATAGACAACAATGAAAACATGCCAGGTAATACTGGCAAATAGTTAACACATTTGTCAAAAATCTCTCTCTGTGCTGTTTTAGCTAGGGTGAGGCATTAACCTGTTTTAATAGAGTGATTTAAATTTTCTACATTAAAAGAATACATTTCAGATGAATATGAAAGAAGTGCATTGACTATAATCAATCTGAGTTGTAGGGAGAGTTTGGACAAGCTTGGACGTTTTTCTTTAGAGCGTAGGAGACTGAGGGGGAACCTTATAGAGATATATGAGATTATGAGAGACATGGATAGGGTGAATGCACTCAGTCTTTTTCCCAGGATTGGGGATCAAGGATAGAGGACACCAGTTTAAGGTTAGAGGGGAAAGAATAAAAGGGAAGCAGAGGGGCAACCTTTTTACACAGAGCGTGGTATTCCTATGGAATGAGTTTCTGGCAGAAGTGGTTGAGGCAGGTACACTAACAACATTTAAAAAGCATTTGGACAAATACGTGGATAGGAAAGGATTAGAAGGACATGGGTAAAGTGCAGGGAAATGTGGTTAGCGTGAACAGATATTTTGGTCGGCATAGGCCACTTTGGGCCAAAGGGCCTGTCTCTGTGCTGTAGGACTCCATGACTCTTTCTGTAATTGTGTGATTTTCGGGACAATTTACTTCTTTAAACCTTGATTCTACTTCAGTTCCTCAGCCATGTCAGTGTTTTATACACCAAGATCCATTTGTCAAATGAGTCAGCAAAAGATTTTCAGAGATTTGTGGATGTTTTATTGTAAATTTATAGTAAAGTACTCTTATGATCCCAGCTGATGTTACTACTGAAATCTGGTTTGATAAATCCTTTTCAAAAATTTAATGCGAAGATCTTTCAATGAAACACAATTATGCAATGTTGCAGGTTGGTTTTAATAATAGAGCCTTTTTATGCAAAAAAAATGAAGACAAAATAGAATATACAAAGCCACTTAATACATAACATAGTCTGAAAGATTTCAAAGCATGTGATAACAATATAATCCCATCCATCTTTACAAGATCACTTTGCAATTCAAACACTGGGGAGAGTTGTCTTCTCTATTACATCTACCGGTTTGACTTATCTGTTTCTTCCAATTCCCAGTCTTGAGATTTAGAGGGCCTTTTTTTTTGATTGGTCACACAATTGACCTTAGACTTTCTCAATTTCAAGAACTCCTTCAAGGTTCTAACCAACCTCTTCTGGTCTGGAACTTCCATCTAAAATCTTTACACTGAGGTAATCTATTATTTTCTGACCTTTCTAAACTAAATCCTTACTCCAGGAGGAGGAATAGTTTTCCTATCAATTGTGTGGGTGAATGTAAGTGTAAAGCAGTCATATATTACTGCACCTGGGTCTGCTTCCAAGACTTGATAGCACTGTGCATTAAGAACTCAGCATTATTTCAAATCAGCCTGTTCAGAAATGCTGAAATACACTTCTAGAGCAGGTGGGACACAAATCCAGACCTAGTCCACAGTGGGGATATGACCACAGCACCACAAGAGCTGATATTTTGTACTTCAAATCACCCTGTTCAGACTTGTTCTTATGTGCTATGTCATTTGATGACATCAGTGTTTATGAAATTTCACAGAGGAGAAAATGGTAATGAATTATCATCCCTGAATCAAAGGTAAGTAACACTTTCATTTACATGGCTTTACTTTTGTCTGCTTTGACCAGGACACTGAAATGTCCAGTTCAGCCAATCGATGATATACATTGCTGTGACAGATCACTATCTGGCAGGGCATAATTGAATGTATCTAAAACGAAGATACTGGAGGACTGACTTAAGTCTCTGTAGCTTACACCATGTTTTCTTGCTGTCACCCTTGTCATATTTGCCCTCAAATCCATCTGTTTCATGAGGTTTTTCACATTGTTGACTCTTTAACATTGGTCATTTCCTAATATTTGGAGTCACACTGGAATCGTCCAGGAATTAATCCCTCTGAATTTCTGAAAGTAACTTGTCAGTTTTCACCCCAGTCCTGCATTCACGTTGGCTTGGAACTCAATTAAAACTGCCCCTCCCCACTCATATCATCTTGCAGCAATTTTACTCTTATATGTGTCCCTGAAACAAAACTCCTTTGACTTGAGAGTTAATAATCATAGAGTCTTCCATAGAGAAAGTGAGGACTGCAGAGCTGAAACACGTGTTGCTGGAAAAGCGCAGCAGGTCAGGCAGCATCAAAGGAGCAGGAGAATCGATGTTTCGGGCATAAGCCCTTCTTCAGGAATGAGGGTGTGCCAAGCAGGCATAAAAGGTCTTTTTTAAGAGCTTCAGGGCAGAGGAGATGACCTGGGGGGTACAGTGAGAGAGGGACTCACTGAGATACTTGTAAAGGGAGGAGGAGAGCTTCTTCAAGGTAGGCATCCTTGCAAGAGGATTCGCAGTAGGTTTTATCTTAGCCTTCTTGGCACACCCTCCTCATTCCTGAAGAAGGGCTTATGCCCGAAACGTCGATTCTCCTGCTCCTTTGATGCTGATAGAGTCTTCCATCCAAAGTCCCATTCATTTCTAGTTTCTCTAGTCCCTGCTGCAGAAGGATCTTAGGTGTCTGTAAGGTAGATGGAAAAATGAGAAGAGGTGTGGTTTTCCACCCACCATATTACTACAGAACTCCCAACATATCCTGTAAAGGTAGCTAGAAACAATGGTCTCCCGAAATGTTTTTTCAGTGCAATAGCCATTGGTTCAAAAAGAAAAATTAAACACCCAGCAAAACCAAAAGTCTGGCTATGTGCATGATCCAATAGTTTAAATGGCAATCCAAACTCTGGAGTTATTATTAACCTTTTATGTAACCTATCCAATTCCACATTTTTCTTAGTATTCTGAAGAAGGGTCTCTGCACCCAAAACATTAACTCTGTTTCTTTCTCTACAGATGCGGCCAGAACTGCTGAGTTTCTCAAACAATTTCTGTTTGTGTTTTAGATTTCCAGCATACACCATTATTTGGACTTTAAAAAATATTTTTACTATGTACTGATTGTCCATCTCATTAAACGCATCATACATTGGCCATGCCTTGTAGGCCTCCAGCAAGTTATTCTTTTTGTAAACTCTGCCCATAAATTAGATTAGAAACTGCCCTTTTCGGTATCCGTGCCTTTTACATTCAGTTTGAAAAATAGTTTATTCATCATTTTACTCCTTCCCAATAAGAATAAAACCAAACTCATACCTTCCTGCTCCTTGGATAGGGTCCATATCTCTGCCTCATTCCTCCACTGCTCGTATGGATCTAATTCTGAAAATGCAAAGTGGATAATCATAATTCATGATCCCGCAGTATGACTCATATTAAAAAGCCTTCCGGAGCTTTGCTTCTGCTGGAAACAGGAATAACCTTCTACTTTCTATTTCTTCCACACTGAACAGATTAATGTTAATCCTCTGCTACCATGGTTTACACTGCAATATTGATAATGTTGAATTAGGCAGCAGAAGGCATTTAGACATTTACAAAAGTTTCAGTGTAAATCTGCAGTGTATTACAAACATGAATTTTCAGCTTTATCTTCCAGACCCTTCCCCGGACTTAATATCAAGGCACTGTCCCTAACCCTAATGCTAACTCTAACCCCTCTTCACTTTACATTTATTGTTCGTATTTGAAGTCAGGTGCTGAGTAACCAAAGTGAGCATCAGTGAGTAGTTTATTGCTGAACAAATGCAGTAGCCATTAGTTCGCAAAGAGCAATTAAACACCTGTCAAAACCAAATGTATGTCTTTGTACATGATCTAATAGTTTAAATGGCAGCACAAACTCTGGAATGATCAAGTGCAGCTTGATAACACTGTCACTGACCGCTTCCATCACTTTGCTAATGATTGGGATTAGACTGATGGGGCAATGATTTGCCGGGTCGGATTTATTCTACTTGATGTGTACAGCACTCACCTGGGTAGATGCCTCTGGTGTGGTTGCACTGGGAAAGCCTGGCTAGGGGTGAGGCTAATTCTGGAGCTCAGGTCTTCAGTACTGTGGCTGCAACGTGCTCAGGGCATATAGGCTTTCCAGTTTGCAGTGTTTTCGGCTGTTTATTGATAGCACTTGGTCTGAATCGAATTGGCTGAAGACTGGAAACTGAGATGCTGGAGAGCTCAAGAGAGCTCAACTAAAACCTCCTGTTATGGTAACTGGGTTGTGCTCCTGTACTCAAAATATGCCCCCTGCACACATCACACAGCCTGACTTTCCAGGTCAACAGCAGGTCTTTGTGATCACGCTGGCTTTAGTTTAAGCATCTTCATTCACCACAAAGTGCATGTAAAATGCAATCTCCTTGTCTTTGTCACTTGTTATCACTGTTCCCTTTGTGCCAATACTCTGCTCTGAATCTGAGTCTGATACTCCCAGAAGGTGCTCCCTGAGTGAGGTGGAGATGTATAGTTGGTGGCTGGAGTGGCAGACTCAGAGTTTTGAAGCCTGAGACTTCTCTTGGTCCATGAAAGCACCTTCTATCAATCCATCTCTTGCAATATATATGGACTCAAACCCAATCTGAACCAAACACATGCAAAAACTTAAACATGACAAACTAAACACTACCCACTAGAGAAATAGTGACATCCATCACCCCACAAGGACCAAGATTATTCTCCCCACTCAAACCTTATCAATTCCATGTGGCTTACATCAACTGACAGGCCATTAACATTCTGTAGAAATCTAGGTTTCTCTCTTCCTGAAATAGCTGTCAGATTTGGTTTTGATCGATTTTTGTTTGGCAAGGGTTATGAGTAACATGGGTAGATGGAGTTAAGAATTGGATCTGTCATGATCTCCTTGCATAATAAGAGCTGACTCAAAGAGCTGAAGAACTTCCACCTGTTCCTGTTTTTCAATCAGCCCTGTATCCTGAAAGAGTGAACTGAGTGCAGATTGAAAAGAATTCTAAGAAAGTTTCTTGTATAATTTGTGAAAAGCAGTCGATAAGTATGTAGATAAGTAAGCATTTCTCTCTCTTCCTAACACTATTCATGCATCATTTTGTAATATTTTAAGTCATGTTTTGTAATATTTTGAGTCATGTAAACTCAATTGCATTTTTAATTTTATTGTTGACATCAGCTCTGAGGTGCGCTGAGACTATATTGGAGAATGTGGGTGGATTAGCAAATTATCTACCCTCTGCCTCAGCAATTAGAACATTTGCTGAAACAAAATTGCAGTTAGAAGTCACCCACATAGCATATGGGCTTAAAACTCCCTTATTAACTGAAAAGTAGGAGAATGTGACCTACTAATTTTAAGAGAAAAGTATATGGCTGTGATGTTTATAACTTATAGAATTTCATAAACTCAGTTATAGAGTCATACACGGTAGAAACAAACCCGTTGATCCAACCAGTTCATGCCAAACATTACCCCAAACTAAATTAGTCCCGCCTGCCTGCTCCTGACCCATATCCCATCAAATATTTCCTAATCATGTGGGCGGCACGGTGGCACAGTGGTTAGCACTGCTGCCTCACAGCGCCAGAGACCCTCAGGCGACTGACTGTGTGGAGTTTGCATGTTCTCCCCGTGTCTGCGTGGGTTTCCTCCGGGTGCTCTGGTTTCCTCCCACAGTCCAAAAATGTGCAGGTCAGGTGAATTGGCCATGCTAAATTGCCCATAGTGTTAGGTAAGGAGTAAATGTAGGGGTATGGGTGGGTTGCGCTTCGGCGGGGCGGTGTGGACTTGTTGGGCCGAAGGGCCTGTTTCCACACTGTAAGTAATCTAATCTAAAAATCTAATCTACTTATCCAAATGTTGTAATTTTACTCACGTACACCACTTCCTCAGGAAGTTCATTCTGCATCCAAACTACCCTCTATATAATCAATTTGCCCCTCATGTTTTTTTTAACTCTCTCTCCTCTCACCTTAAACATGTGCCCCCTAGTCTTAAAATCCCCCATCCTAGGGAAAATACAACTGCCATTAACTCTACCCAAACTTCTCGTTATTTAATAAACTTCTGTAAGATCACCTCTCAACCTCCTATGCTCCAGTGAAAAAAGTCCATGCCTATCCAGCCTTTCTTTATAACTCAAACATTCCATACCCAGCAACATCATTAAAGATTTCCAACAGCAATTGCCTAGTTTTAAGATCATACTTTCACAAATTGTGTAGAATGTATTCGCTGCTGAATTCTGCATATTGAGGGAATGGAGTTAGCTCTGCCTAAGTGACTAATAAATGCTTTCCTGGCAATTTTTCATCATGGCAACAGGATGTTGAAGTTTATCAATCAAATTTGTTTCTGTATTCACAAATGTTGCCACACCTGCTGAGTTTCTCCAGCACTTTCTGTTGTTTTACCAAGGTACCTGTAAGTGTGTGGAAATCTCTGTTTTCACTAAACACTTGTTATTTACATATAATGGGAGATTTCCTTCTATCAGCTGAGTCTGTAGTTAGAGTAAACTTGGTACAAGACCAGATGGTAGAATAGGGTGTTAGAGTACCAACTCTCTCAATTCTTTATAAGTCTTGTTCATGCTGCTATGAGATGGAACAAATAGGGAGTACTTTACCTTGGGGAGGAAACAAAGGTCACAAAGCTGAGTGAAGTCAGTCATATGACTCATAAATATCACCCCCCCCAACAGAAGACCATGCTAACCCTTCCTTATCATCACAACACGTTGCTGCTCCTTATTTATGCACTGTATTAATGCCCTCTACACCTGTAATCAGAGGTCTTCTCCAGTTCTTGATCATTCTTTGTTTAACAATCTTCTTCTTGACCCCTGCATTGAACTTACCTCTTGCTAATTTTTACCTGTGTTCTTTTCACAGGTAGAATTGCAATAATGCTTAGGATTAACATTTTCTGTTCTAATTGACATCTCATATATCTTCATAAAGTTCCTTCTTATTTGGCTACTTACGAGGCTGAAGAGTTGATTGAATTTTTAACTGAATGTGATGGGGAGGGATTGGCAGGATGGAAGTGAATGCTGTTTTATCGATCCTGTCCAATGTTACATTAAAGTTCATTGGCAACACTCCTGTACCTCCCTGTAGCTGGTTTTGCAACAAAGCTGGTGGAGAGACAGAACTGAGTTTTCCACCCTGTCAGGCAGAGTTGGTAGGTAAACTCAAGGAAGGCAAACAGAGGAAACTAACCTTAGAAGGAGAGGAACTTCAAAATAAGGAAATTTGTTGCAGTAACTGAGTAGTGACATTTGATAAGAAGAGTGAGAAAATAGATTGAGGTCCTTTAGTGCTTACAGTTATCCACTGGATAATGCATCATCACAGATGGTGCATTTCAACCTCCTGTCATGCTAATTCCTGAGAGAGGTACCAATCCTGCCTTAAATCCAATACATTTGACGTATGTTAATGTTGTTCCTACCAATGTACTGGAAACAACTTTTAAGAACATAGACATTAATAATTCCTGGCAAAATGTAGTTCGATTGAAAGAAAAACAAATTACTTGTTTTTTTTTGTGACAGATCTGTTAGCAGTACCGAAATATCCATATGCTGCTATGGAAAACTGGGGACTGAGTGTGTTTGTAGAACAAAGGATATTACTGGATCCTGGAGTTTCCTCCATTCCCTATTTACTGGATGTCACCATGGTTGTCGTACATGAAATCTGTCATCAGGTATATAAGCTGAGTCAAAACAAGAATGGCTTACAATTTTGTTATCACAGTATTAAGTCCTCTTTCCAACCTTGTGGAGAATTTTGAACACCCTGATGTTCTGATTTTGTGCCTAAATACCTTTTGTTTACTCCCAGTGGTTCGGTGACCTTGTGACTCCGATTTGGTGGGAAGATGTATGGTTAAAGGAAGGATTTGCTCACTATTTCGAATATGTTGGCACTGATTACCTTTACCCAGACTTCAACATGGTAAGTTCATAGCCAATATTTTTGCGAGCTATTGCACACCTCACTGACTAGCTGCAATTTTGTCAGAATCAAAGGGCAGTCTATTTATAACAATACTCCAATACTCTATTTATAACAATGCACCAATCTGCTGTGCATGTAAGTGTTACTACCTATTATACGATAATCACTTGAATCAAGTATGAAATTTGTTCAGAAAGACATTCCGTTAATATGTTTTTTTTTTGTTGGAGCAAGTATGATGTTCAAAAGATGCCTTCTAATTTTTTTAATCCCAAAGCAATTTTTAGCACCAGCATTTATCCTGAAATTTGTATTTCCAGCCAATAATTAAAAGTTTTAATAAATATGATAAATATGTTAAAATATAAATAAAACCTTTGGACTGTATATAAAAATTGGATGGGATAGGTTTGTAATGCTTGCACTAGATTCAGTTTTACATAAAATTGATGAAGAAGATCAGTCACCTGTTAAGATCTTGTGGTGCTGTGATAGTGTACACCACTTGGCCAGAAGGTATGAGTTCATGTCACCTGCTGTGGAAGTATGTCATAACATTCCCAAAAAGGTTGAGTTGGAAGACTACCTTTGGTCAGAAAAGGCACTTAAGTACTTGTAAGGAAAGGTAAGTTGTTGCATATTTTTAAAATCCCCTGTTTACAATCAGCTTTTTTCAGTACTCATGAGAGATGGCTAACCTGAAATGTTAACTCAGTTTCTTCGACCACAGATGCTGCCAGACCTGCTGGGTATGTACAGCATTTTTTTTTGGCTATGAACTATGGTAATAGTGTTTAATGTACATTGATACCATTTGGAAATTTGTATTCTTAAAATAAAAACCGATGGATTTTCACTTAAGTCTGTGAAGGTCAATTTTTTAACAGGTCAGAAAGTCACTTTGTACAGTGCTCTAAAACATTGTTTGCATGAAAGCATGCAATTCAGTCAAGTGCATAGCAGGATATCTGTAGTGTTAATTGATGAAAGATTTACACTCCTGACTTTTTGTGATGTACAGAGAAAACAGACCAGGAGCCCTAAGGTTTAGTTCTGATTTCAGTTCTGAAGAATCATATCCATGGTTCAGGGAAACAGTTTTTCCTCTAGCAAGAGGACTTTTTTTTTTACAGTGAAATTTCCAATTGGTGAGAGATTTTTGTATAGATGTTTTCAAGTTGTTGAACTGAAAAAGACGTTTAGGTCAGCAGAAAAGAGATTCTGCCCAGCAGAATTGGAAATAAGTCAAAGCTGTTTCAGTTACTGTACAAGGGGAACTAGAATGAGTCAGTTTGTTAAGGAATTGAGTGTTGCAATCAAAATGATAAATCTCTGGGATTGAGTATCTGGAAAGGATATTGCTGAGAAAAAGATTGAAATCTTGATTTGTTTATGATTATATCTTTCTGAACTGTCATATATATTTGATTTTTGTTTCTTTTTTTGTGCAATAAACTTGTATTCTTGTGTTAAAGAACATTGGCAGCCTCTTGTGAATATGTCCAAACACTAACCATCATGGTAACCAATCGTAGAAATTAAATTTATAATCCCTCAAACCAGGTTTCATTCTGGGATATGAATTATACAGTATTACAATCAGCTGGGGTCATAACAAGATGTTATGTTGTTGGTTTGTTGGAACTGTTAACATTGAAATAAATCTTTATTACATTTTTACAATAAGATTTGCAATCTTCTCCTCAGTGTTCATTTTTTAATTTTGCTTTTTTATATGATCAAGATAGAGAGTTTCTTATTGTGTAATTTATGGTTAACAAAGATATTCACTTGATAATGATCTTTTGAGCCAGTGTAACAAATTTGTGCACTTGTAATCAACTAAGGGTATTTATTGCCAGCTTTTAAATGTTGTTGTTTCTAGTTCAGCAATATAAATACATTTGACAAGGACCTTCACGTGTTTTTAAAAGCTGCTAAGTCTCGTTCAATTGACTGTGAATCCATAGAGAGTTAATCTTGTACTTGTGTGAAAATTTCAGGAGAAACAGCGATTTCTGACGGACGACCTTCATGAAGTGATGCTGCTCGATGGCCTAGCAAGCTCTCACCCAATATCCCAGGAGGTCCTGCAAGCAACAGACATTGACAGAGTCTTTGATCGGATTGCTTACAAGAAGGTGCTGTGGCTGACTCTGTTTGAGCAGAAGACTACTTTTTTTTTTTACAGATTAATATTTTTTGTCAATTTGAAATTGTCTTTTCTGGATGTTGAAACTTAACTTTGTATTATTTTGTACTCCAGTTTCTGTTGAATGGGTGGAGATATGGAGGACAGGGTCAGGAAGTTGTGCAAACCCTATTTAGCTGCTGTACTATGTCCATTTCTGGACACCCCATGACGTAGTGTCATTGGATAGGATATAGAAGAGATGTACTAGAAAGGATCTAGAGGTGACTGATTGCAATAGCTGATGTCTTGATATCCAAAAAGGTGCAAATTTAATATAATTGAAGGGAGAAAGTGTCATAACAATTTTTTTCGCTCTCTATTACTGTTTAGGATTTGCAAGAGGGGCATTCCTAATAAGCTGGTGGATAATTAGAAAATACTTGAGGGAGAGCAAAAAACATGCAGGGTTCTGGAAAGAGAGGGGGAGTGGGGCTAATGGAACAGTCCTTCAAAACAGCTAGTAGAGGATTAATGGGCCAAACAGCCTATCTGTAGTGTTTGATGTAATGGACTTTACATGGCAGCCCGGTTCCTATCAGCTGCTAGTTGAACACGTTGGGGGCAACCGACTCAATATCCTAACGGCTGTCCTGTAGCAACATAATGTGGGGGGAGAATATTAATTTAAGGTGACACTTCCGCCCATTTCTCAGGAGCAAGTCCCACTTTCGAGAGGCTGCTGGCCAGCTGGATGATTGGCAGCTCTGAAGCTTCAGCTGTTCACCTGGAGAATATTACTTAAAAGGATGATGGCGGATAGGCAAAGACAAACATTTAAGGAGCACTTGGAGGAACTGCAATCATTGTTCATTCCTCTCTGGTACAAAAATGAAACGGGAATGGTGGCCTGACCATGGATAACAAGGGAAACTAGAGATCGTATAAGATCCAAGGAAGTATGTACAATTAGTTTAAAAGAACCCTAGTAGACGAGGATTGGGAGCATTTTCGATTTCAGCAAAGGAGGACAAAGGGATGATTAAAAGGGTTGTACAAAGGTGAACTTGTGAAGAAATACCTACAGAAGCTTTTACAATCAGTTTTATATATTAAGAGGAAAAGATTATTGATGATAAATGTAGATCCCTTTTGGTCAGAATTAGGGCAAGTTATATTGGGAAACAAAGAGGCGGGCAGACCAACTAAATGCATAGTTTGGTTCTGGTTTCACACAGGATGATACAAATAAAACTTTGGGGTACTCAGGGTCTAATGAGAGGGAGGAACTGAAGGGAATCAGTAATGGATGGAAAATTGATGGGATTAAAGGCTGATAAATCCCTAGGGCCCAATAATTGATATTCCAGAGGAATTAATGCAGTGATCTTCGAAATGATGAGCGCATTGATAGTCACCTTTCAAATCCTCTAGACACTGGAACAGTTTTCATTGATTGGAGGGTAGCAAATTTAACTCCATGAATTAAAGAAAGGGGAGATAGAGAGAAAAGAAGGAAATACAGATGAGTTAGCCTGACATTGGCAGTTGGGAAAATGCTAAAATCTATTATAAAAGATTTTGTAGCCAAGCACTTGGAAAATAGTGGCAGGATCGGACAGGTTTGGCATGGATTTATAAAAGGGAAACCATGCCTGACCAATCTATTGGAATTTTCGGAAGATTTAAGTTCTGGCGTTGATAAGGGGGAGCGAGTGGATGTGGTTTACTCTGACTTTGAGAAGGATTTTGATAAGGTCTCAGATAAGAGGTTAACATGTAAAATTGAATTGCATAGTATGGATTGGGGGTAGTGTAGTGACTTAGATTGAAAACCCGTTGACAGACAGGAAACAAAGACAAATAGGGCAGTATGGTGGCTCAGAAATTAGCACTGCTGCCTCACAGCACCAGGGACCCAGGTTCGATTCCAGCCTCTGGCAACATTCTGTGTGGTGTTTACATATTCTCCCCATGTCTGCGTAGGTTTTCTCTGGGTATCCGGTTTCCTCCCACAGTCAAAAGATGTGCAGGTTAGGTAAATTGGCCGTGCAAAATTGTCCATAGTGTCTAGAGATGGGTAGGTGAGGTGCATCAGCCATGGGAAATGCAGGGTTATAGATTAAGAGGTGGGTCTGGGAGGGATATTTTTTGGACGGTTGGTGTGGACTTATTGGGTCAAATGGCCTGTTTCTACACTGTAGGGGTGTTCTATGTTCTAAATGCATCTTTTACCAAGTGGGAGAATGTGACTAGTGGGGTGTTGCATGGATCAGTATGTGGACCCCAGCTATTCACCCCTACCATGGGCAAGACACTGCTGGGTGGGACCCTTGAGCAACTGATAATTAGTGTGTATTGTCTAGGGGGCTTTGAAACCATGATTTCTCAAAAATGTGATTGCTGTGAAGTTGCTGAGCATGGGTGTCCTCCTGAGGCAACATCATCAGGTAGGTGTGCATCAGTGAGGAAGCCAGCAAAAGCATTGGCTGCAGGAAGAAGACTGTGCAACATGTGGGTCTTCAGAAATAGAGGGCGACAAACATTTACCTGTGCCTGGTGGAGTGAGAATTTGAATCCAAGCAGGGGTTGTTTGCTGGTGATTAAGCTTAACAACACTCTTACTTCCTTTGCCTCTGCCTTATTGACTGCTTCTGTTGACATCAGTAACCTCAGTCAGGTTTCTCCATGCACACTGATTTGGCAGGTCACTATTGCACTGATGCATTTTTCATGATGAGTTGTCAGGCCATTAGCTTCCTCATAGACGCCAATAAACAGGAAGACAGATCACCAGGTCTTGTTCTTGTTGCTGGATCCTCACAGATACAGGGTAGCACAGATTGATCACATATATTGTTGTTTCCTCTGAGCCGTAAAACTGGATCAGTCAGTGGTCTAAGAACAAATGGAAATTTACAGTGAAAGGGTAGAGCAAAATATTAAAGAGCTTTTATGTTCAAGTATCAGGCAGTTCTTTTTCACTTAAAGAACACATGTTTAAAAACATACTTGAAATAATCTCTGTTTGAACTCATACTGGCTAGTTATTTATTTCAAAGAAAACCATCTTTGTTTTAAATCCTAGGGTGCGGCATTGATTCGAATGGTAGCTAACTTTATGGGACAGCATGTATTTCAAGTAGGATTACAGGTGAGTAAAGTCTTGAAAAGGTATATTGTTATGTCTGGCTACCGATGAACCACCTTGCAATTTTATGGATGTATTGCTAATATAGGTGTCCACCGTTTAAGATTCTCATTGTTTAATGAACTCTCCGTCACACTCTCACTGTCTAATGAACTCCACATTACACTCTCACTGTTTAATTAACTCTCTACCACGCACACTGTTTATTTAACTCTCTATTACTCTAACACACTTTAAAGAAACACCCGTCACTCTCACACTGTTTAATGTGCTCTCTGTCACTCTCACACTGTTTAATGAACTCTATCACTCTTACACTATTTAGTGAACTCTCTGTCACTGTAACACTGTTTAAAGATCTCTGTCACTCTCACACTATTTAATGCGCTCTCTGTCACACTCGCACTGATTAACGGGCTCTCTGTCACTCTCGCTGTTCAATGAACTCCTTGTCACACTCATAATGTTTACAGAACTCTCTACCACACACTGTTTATTTAACTCTCTGTTATTCTAACACTGAACCACTCGTCACTCTCACATTGTTTAATGAACTCTCTGTCACTCTCACATTGTTTAATGAACTCAACCACACTCAGTGTTTAAAGAACTCTCTGCTACTCTCGTACTGTTTGATGAACTCCCTGTCACTCCCACGCTGTTTCATGAACTCCCTGTCACTCTCTCCCTGTTTAATGAACTCACTGTCACTCTCACGCTGTTTAATGAACTCCCTGTCACTCTCACGCTGTTTAATGAACTCTCTGTTACTCTCACATTGTTTAATGAACTCACTGTCACTCTCTCACTGTTTAATGAACTCACTGTCACTCTCTCACTGTTTAATGAACTCTCTGTCACTCTCTCACTGTTTAATGAACTCACTGTCACTCTCTCACTGTTTAATGAACTAACTGTAACTATCACACTGTTTAATGAACTCACTGTCACTCTCTCACTGTTTAATGAACTCACTGTCACTCTCTCACTGTTTAATGAACTAACTGTAACTCTCTCACTGTTTAATGAACACACTGTAACTCTCTCACTGTTTAATGAACTCACTGTAACTCTCTCACTGTTTAATGAACTCTGTCACTCATTTTGTTTAATGAACTCCCTGTCACTTTCTCACTTTAATGAACTCTCTGTCACTCTCACATTATGTAATGAACACTCTGTAACTCTCACACTGTTGAAAGAACTGTCTGTTACTCCCACACTGTTTAATGAACTCTCTGTCACTCTCTCACTGTCTGATGAACTCCCATGATCAATGGTTAGCATGTTTAATTAACTCTATCATTCTCTCACTGTTTAATTAACTCCCCATCATTCTCACATTGTTTAATTAACTCTCTGTCACTCTCACACTGTTTACTGAACTTTCTAACATGCACGCACACACTGTTTAATGAACTCTGCACTACTCTTGCACTGCTTATAAACTCTCTGGTGTTTCCAAACTGATCTTGAAGTACACATGTATTCATGTAGAGATGCTGGCTAAAACCTATCATATGATTGATTGTAGTCAGCTGCTTTTCAGAAATATCCTGAAGCACCCCATTATCTTTAAGAATCTCCAACCCAAATGACTGAGGAAACCAATAGTATTTCCTTTTTCACTCTGCTACTGATGGTGCATGGAGGTTATGTTTTCAGTTGTTAAACTGCTTTTCTGTCATAACCAATATATTTTAAAAGCTAATTGGTGGATTTCAACAATACGTGAAACATAAGTAGGTAATGGCCCAAAGAAGAACTGATTGTTTTTGGCAAAGTTGCAGAACCTCATTTGGATCCTTGAATTAGGAAGTCATAGAGATATACAGTGTGGAAACAGACTCTTTGGTCCAATTCATCTATGCTAATCTACTCCCATTTGCCAGCACTTGGCCCATATCTCCCTGAATCCTTTCCTATTCATATATCTCATCCAAATGCCTTTCAAGTGTTGTAATTGTACCAGGCTCCATCACTTCCTCTGGCAGCTCATTCCATACACGTACCACCCTCTGTGTGGAAAGGTTGTCCCTTCGGTCCCTTTTAAATCTTTCCCTTCTCACTTTAAACCTATGCCCTCTAGTTCTGGATTCCCCCACCCCAGAAAAAAGACCTTGTCTAGTTACGTAATTCACGCCCCTCTTGGTTTAATAAGCTTCTATAAGGTCACCCCTCAGTCTCTGACGCTGCAGCGAAAACAGCCCCAGTCTACTCAGTCTTTCCCTATAGCTCAAACACTCCAATCCTTGTAAATCTTTTCTGAACCCTTTTGAATTCTCCAAATTACCATTAACTTTGGGAGACAGGATGTTTTTAGAATTTTCTGAGTTTTATTTATGATGTTAATTATTTTAGTATATTTTGGATTGTTCTCTGTTTAGTGTTTTTGATAATGTTAGTATGTCAGTCGTCATGGCTGCTGTGGTTGCATTTGGCACAGCTGTCAAATTATGAGCAGAGTTTTTGAAGCAGATTGTTTGGACATGGATTGGATTGAGCCGTCTCAGTGGGATGGAAAGTCTTGCCGAAAAAGTTTTAGTTTTCAGTTTTGTAGTTAAACAGCAGATGGAAATGTCTCATGGCAGAGCTGCATGATTATAATAATTTTGAATTAACAAAATGTCGCACTCAACTGAGTGCCCTGTTTACTTGAAATATATACTTTGTTTGCCAGAGACATACATGGCATTTGCCTGAGTCAAGAAAATTGAATGAGAGATGATAAGAGGTTGTTGCAGGATCACTGGAGATTAAATTGCTAATACCTTGTTTAGAATATTTTATTGTTTGCCAATACTTTACACTGTTGAACATCTCTATCCTAGCAAGGTCATTTAGAGGTAAGTAAAGAGGATGTCGCTCCCCGGTGATAAGTCCATGATGCCATCAGTAAGCTGGTCACTGGATGAGCAAGTTTGCTTCAGATGGTTGAGTTACCTTGAATTTCCCACTGCAGGACATGCAGATCTTTATGTCAACTCAAGCATGACTACAGCTTAACTTTTAAAAAGAAGCCTGGTTATCTTCCCCTCAAAGCTGGGATATATGAACATATGTTCATAAACCATGACCTCAAGCCAGTGCCTTCTGCTAGATCCAAGAACTCATAGATATCACGTCAAATAAGAGGAAATTCAAACTAAGTCTGCAGCTGGGCGGCACGGTGGCACAGTGGTTAGCACTGCTGCCTCGCAGCGCCGGTGACCCGGGTTCAATTCCCGCCTCAGGCGACTGACTGTGTGGAGTTTGCACGTTCTCCCCGTGTCTGCATGGGTTTCCTCCGGGTGCTCCGGTTTCCTCCCACAGTCCAAAGATGTGCAGGTCAGGTGAATTGGCCATGCTAAATTGCCCGTAGTGTTAGGTAAGGGGTAGATGTAGATGTAGGGGTATGGGTGGGTTACGCTTCGGCGGGCCGGTGTGGACTTGTTGGGCCGGAGGGCCTGTTTCCACACTGTAAGTAATCTAATCTAATCTAATCAAACTTGATCATCCTGTATTTTAGCCAGGTGGGTGTGCAACATTCTGAGTTTGTAAGTGAGCCTCAGTATCAGCTTTCTGATGATTGTTGGCATCATGCACCTGTCGCCGGGGCTGTGGAATCATTTCTGAGCTAGCTCCAAACAACTTTGCAAAGATTGACATGTTCACCAGTGTACAGTTCTGGTAAATGGTGCTGTTAGGGTGTTTCAGGATTTTGACCCAGTAACAAATAAGGAACGGCAATATAATTTCAAGTCAAGATGATGTATGCATTGGATGGGAATCTGCAGGTTGTGTTATTCCCTTGCATTTGTTGGTGCCTTTGTCCTTCTAGTTGGGGGAGATTGTGGGTTTGGTAAGTGCCTTTGAAGGAAACTTGGTAAGTTGCTGCAGTGTAGTTGGTACACTTTGACAGCGATGGAGGGACTGAGTATCTAAGCTGGTGGATGGTGTACCAAGCTCTCTTGCAACTTTGTCCTTGGTGTTGTCAAGGGCTTTTCAAATATTGCCATCCAAGCAAATGAAGAGTACTCCATCACATTCAACTTGTGTCTTACAAATGGTGGGCCAGTTCTTATCTTGCTGATAGCTGCCTTTGGACCCATTGCTTGTTTATCAAAGGTAGCCTCCTCTAATCCCTGGTCTTCTCATCTATGAGGGAAACAAGGCAAATAATAATCATGTTCTTTAATCAAATTGAAGATTGTTTACTTCGACACAAAGATGTGAAGTTTAAACAGGCAACAAAAATAAAACTTAAATGATGTACAAAAAGCAAAATAAAGATTGGGAAAGACAAATGGGATTAAGGAAGAGAGATAAGAAATGAACAGAAAATATTTTAAAATTACGTATATTATTAAAAGTCTCCAATATTCTGAATAAAGAAGACTCCACAGTTATAAAGTTAAATTCTCAAGGCCAGAGAGGTTGTTCATCAATAATTATCACTCACTACTGTAGTTCAAAATTCATTCAAATCCTGAATGTATCAACCCTAACTTGTTCAGCCATGCTTAGCGTGGAATGAGTGGAAATGTAAAGCAAGTTCATGGTGGTGCAGCAATTTCAATGCGGAGTGTATAAGGACCAAACTATCCTTCACAGCAATGTCTTGATTTGTCCATTTAGCCACACTTACTGAAACATCAGAAGTTACTGCCAGATTTTATTCAGTAAAGTGGGGAGTGCTGTCAGCCTCATTGTTACTCATATTGCAAGTTTGGGCATGATTAATATTTCCGAGAGCATGTAATTGTTAACATGGGTCTGCCTAATCTATTCTGAATGTAATTTATAAATTGTTAATCTTTCCCAAATGTGTAATAATCAGTCAAAGTAAATTGTTGCTCACCTGTAGTGTGAGTGTAATAGTCGCAAGCAATTTGCTTCTTTTCTCCTAGCACTGTAGGGATTGTTTTAACAAAATAAAAACCGTGTGCCCAGCATAAAATCATACACGCATAGAACTACTGAGTCGTTAATTAAAATGCATTAATGAATATGTTGTGTGCATGATAAAGAGGAGTGTCAACTAAAATTAAGGAACAGAACTATGCATAGTTACAGATTTCCCCTATCAATTTTATTTCATGTTAGCCACACAGACATTTACTTGAAGCAGACTAAAGCTGCTTTGAACAGTAACCTATGCTCATAACATCATTGACTGTGAAATTCTGCTTTGTTGTGCTTATTTCTTTGCAGCTGCGGATGCAAAAATGGAGTCTGCTGAACATGAATGTGCTTTTGGTTTTATCTGTGCAAATTGGCATTTTAGTGAGACTTGTAGCATGCTTGCAAGGAATATCCACTGGGACTATAAAGAGTCGACAACAGCATATTTAACATTGAAGTTCACATTTTCTGCAACTGTTGAAGTTTGTTAAAAGTTAATATTTCACCATTGCCTGCTGTTCTGTAACCCTCTTTATTGTCAAAGTTTTTTTTACACAAAATTAGCTCATTTACTATTTAGATTAGATTAGATTACAGTGTGGAAACAGGCCCTTCGGCCCAACAAGTCCACACCGACCCGCCGAAGCGCAACCCACCCATACCCCTACATTTACTCCTTACCTAACACTACGGGCAATTTAGCATGGCCAATTCACCTGACCTGCACATCTTTGGACTGTGGGAGGAAACCGGAGCACCCGGAGGAAACCCACGCAGACACTGGGAGAACGTGCAAACTCCACACAGTCAGTCGCCTGAGGCGGGAAGTGAACCCGGGTCACTGGCGCTGTGAGGCAGTAGTGCTAACCACTATGCCACCGTGCCGCCCACCATTTACATTCATGACAAACTGATACCCGGATGCATGAATCTCCAAGTGGACAACTTAGTTTGAGAAGTAACTGTAACAACTTGCAAAATTCATTGTGAAGTTTGCTTCCACTTGGTATTTATTGCAATATCACTGACATGGCTACGAATAGGTTTTCAGTTTTTGACAGACACAGTGACCAGAGCAGTTGCTAGCTAAGCGTAGATTTAATGATTGCATTTTCTTGCAGGCAGTGACAACTGAGAGAAAGTGACAGCAATTATCCCCAGAGAAACTGTGCAGTTACCTGTTGTCAATGCTGGTGGAGGTTGGTGTTAAAAGTCAGATCAGATTTGAGGAATTAAAATGGAAGAAGCCTGATACTTGCGCAGATGTCTCAGTGCTTACGTTGTTGCACCAATTAAAATTTGGAGTATACACTACTGCAGAGTACTGCCTTTTCTTTGCTTTCCTGACCATCATGGATTTGGAAAGACCAACCTACTTTTCTATCACACCAAGTATTTTCAAATAGTCCTTTTCAGTAGCATTGGCTTATCTTTAGCTTTTCTGTGCCATATATTTTATAGAACCACATTCCTCAAAGTGCCCTTTCCCTTTGAGGTTTTGCATCAATTAGTTAATTAAGGTATAAGAGATATTTAATGGAGGAGGTAATGGTCTAATGGTTTTATTGCTAGACTATTAATCCGGAGATCCAGGTAATTTTCTAGAGACCTGAGTTCAAATCCTGCCAGGACAAGTTGAATTCAATAAAAATCATCTGGAATTAAGAGTTAAATGTAGACCATGAAATCATTGCTAATTGTCAGTAAAAACCTGTCAGTTTCCTTCCAAAAGGACATTGGTGAAACAGTCATTCTTGTCTGATGCAGTCTACATTTGGCTTTACCCCATAGAAATTAGGTTGACTCTTAACTACCCTCAAGGCAATTAGGGATAAACAATAGATGTTGGCACGCTAGATTTGTCTTCATTCTGTGAATGAATGAAAAAAAGGTTATGAGTTTTTAAGGATTAGCCAAATCCAGTCATAGAATCATACAGTACGCAAATAAAACCTTTGCTCCAACTCGTCCATGCTGACCACGTTTCCTAAACTAAACTAGTCCCACTTGCCTGCATTTGGCCCTTATCTCTCTAAACCTTTCCTATTCATGTACTTCTCCAAATATCTTGTAAATGTTGTAACTGTATTTGCATCTACCACTTCCTCTAGCAGTTCATTCAACATATGAAACATCCTCTTTGCGAAAAAGTTGCCCCTCAGGTCCCTTTTAAATCATTTTCCTCTCACCTTAAAAAGTATGCCCTCCTAGTTTTGAACTCTCCAACCCTTGGGAAAGATCTTGGCTATTCACCTTATTAGTGCCCCTCATAATTTTATAAACCTCTATATGGTCACTCCTCAACTTCCTACGCTTCAGTGAAATATGTCCCAGACTATCCAGCCTCTCCCCACAACTCAAACCTTCCAGACCCAGCAACATTCCGGTAAATCTTTTCTGAACCCCACTCCAATTTAATACTATCCTTTTATAGCAGGGTGACCAGAACTGTATACAACTTTTAATGGGTAAATGTAGTTAAATATTTCTAGTGTAAGATTTAATGTGTAAGAGTTTCAGTGTCAAACTACATGATGATTGGTTGAATGATTTTGAAGTATTTGTGACAATGAGTAAACTGAATTCCCAACTCCGCATGACTTAACTTGCTGTTTTTTAGTAGAGTAAATTATTTGTTCAGCCATGCCTCAAGAATTTTCATAATTCCGATTTTTCTTTGTCCAATCTAGGACTTTTTGATGGAACACATGTTTAGTAATGCAGGAAGAAATGACCTTTGGAACAAACTTACAGAGGTAACTTTTTAAAGGAAAAGTATTGTGGTTTGAGGGAATGATCTGAAGTATGTATTATAGTGACACCAAAATGTCCTACTTTTGAAAATATACTTTATTCATTTAAAAAATCTTTATATACATATATAGTCACCAGAACAGTTCAATTCTGTACAGTCTTTGCATAATGTTGAGAACAAACCGAAGTCCAAGACATTTCTTGTTTAAGATTATATTTACATGCATTTGAAGAACTGGGAGGGTCCGAAACCTGATTGGACCCCATTTAAATTCAGCTGAAAGACCTTAGATGGTTGTCTTCCTCCACTGTGCCTTGGTGACAGCTGTCCCAAGCTTTAGTCTGTCCCAGCACCTAGTCCTGGACCTTGGGATGTGCCAGTCTGCAACACTCCATCAAAGTCAACTCCTTACTCTGGAAGACCAACAAGTTTCAGGCAGACCAAAGAGCATCGTTCACCGATTGATGGTCTGCCGTGCACAGTCAATGTCTGTCTTGGCGTGTGTCTTAGGGACCAGACAATAGAGCACAGAGTCATTCGTCATGGAGCTGCTCGGATGAACCTTGACAAAATTCAGGAGGAGATGTGTGTCAGTCTCTAACCCCTTGCTGCCACTTCAAGGATGGCTTGCAGTGGTGCAGAGAGTCCAGGTATACATGAAGGATCTCCCAGGTAGTACCCACTCACCACCAGCCAAGTGATATCTTGGTGCTTGTTGGAAAGCTCTGGTGATGAGGCATCCTGCCAAATAATTTGCTCAGGGAACCAAACGACAGGATCCATTTAATCCTTTTCCCGCAGGATCTCGAGGATACAATATACTAACCACTTGCTGATGGACTTATGAAAGGTGTTTTTCTTTGTAAATTTCTCCATAAAGGACAGGTGATATGGAAGACCAGTCCCATCCTTCGCAACACCAGGGACAGGTAGAACCTCAGTAGACAGTGACAATTGGTGTTTGTGTACCAGGGATCCACGCACAGCTTGATGCAGCCGCACACAAAGGTGGCATCAGGATGAGATGGTGTTGGGTATGTTCTCCCTCCTGTGGTTAAGGTCCATTTTAGACCTGTAGAAGAAGAGGAAGATGAGTTGTGTGACTGCAATGGCACAGGTTCTGGGAATGGGCTAGACCAGCGCCACGTGCTATAACAGAGAGTGCTTCACATCTGATGACCAGGTTTTACCCACAATGGAGACAGAGAGACTGGTACTCCCAACAGCCCACTTTCTACCTAACCTTGACCATATGCTTCACCCAAGTTTTGGTACACACTCTGGTCTCTCAGAAACATATTCCCAGTACTTGAGGTAATCTGTCCCGACAGTGGTGGGAATAAAGGTTAGGTTGGCCCAGTTCCCAAAGAATATGACCTTGCTCTTGCCTCGACTTAACTTGGTTCCCAAGGCAAGTTCGAACTGGTTACAGAAGCTTCTGAGTCTGTGCACTGACAGCAGATCTGAGCAGGAAACAGCGATATCATCTATGTAAGGGAGGCTTTGACTTTCAGACCTCCATTGCCTGGAATAGTAACCACTCTCAGGGTCATATCCTTCCTGTTAGATTTGGCAATCCTCCACCACTACCCTCTTGTCTTCTACCTTGTCGCCTGTTCTGTATCCAAATAGCTAGTTCTCCCTCTATTCTGTGTGATCTAACGTTGCTAACTGGTCTACCATGAAGAACCTTGATGAACATCTTACTGAAGTCAATATAGGTCATGACCACCGTTCTGCCCTTATCAGTTCCTCTTTGTTACTTCTTCAAAAAACTCAACCTAGTTAGTGAGACACGACTTTTCACACGCAGAGCCATATTGACTATCTCTAATCAGTCCTTGCCTTTCCAAATACATGTAAATCCTGTCCCTCAGGATTCTGTCCAACAATTTGCCCACCACCGATGTCAGGCTTACCGGTCTGTAGTTTCCTGGCTTTTCCTTACCACTTTTCCTAAATAGTGGCATCACGTTAGCCAACCTCCAGTTTTCTGGCACCTCACTTGGACCTATAGATGATACAAATATCTCAGCAAGGGGCCCAAAAATCACTTCCCTAGCTTCCCACAGAATTCCTGGGTACACCTATCAGACCCTAGATAGTTACCCACTTTTATGTGTTTTAGGATGTCCAACATTACCACCTCTGTAATATGGACATTTTTCAAGGTGTCGCTGTTTATTTCCCCACATTCTATATCTTCCATATCCTTCTCCAGAGTAAACACTGATGGAAAATATTCATTTAGTATCTTCCCCCATCTCCTGCAGCTCCACACATAGGCAGTCTTGCTGATCTTTAAGGGACCCTCTCCCTCCTTACCCTTTTGTCCTTAATGTATTTATAAAATCTTTTGTGATTCTCCTTAACTCCATTTGCCAAATCTGTCTCATGCCCTCTTTTTGCCCTCCTGATTTCCTTTGAGTATATTCCTACTGCCTTTATACTGTCTGAGGAATTTACTCGATCTCTGCGGTCTACACCTGATATGTGCTTCCTTTCTTTTCTTGACCAAAACCTCAATTCCTCTAGTCATTCAGCATTCAGCCTTGCCCTTCACCCTAACAGGAACATACTGGCTGTGGACTCTCACTTTCTTAAGGTTTCCCATTTTCCAACCATCCCTTTACCTACCAACATCTGCCCTGATCAACTTTTCAAAGCTCTTGCCTAATACTGTCAAAATTAGCCTTCCTCCAATTTAGAACTTTTAGATCCAGTCCATCTTTTTCCACAACTTTTCATGAAAGAAAAGCAAAACTCTGGACTGAATCTTATGTGTTTTTCTCGAAGTCTGAATATCATTGATTATTCTTTTTGGAGGGTTTTTGTTGTGTGACGTATTGAGCTCTCTCACCGTATCTTACCAAACTCCTGCATTAAAGACCTATTCTGCCACTCTGTCCCTCATGTCCGATTCTAGTTTCTTCTTAACACACATCATTCTGTAATAGCTTACCAGCCAGCGGATATCCACTGAAAGATGGCATCCCATTTTAAAAGACCATTGTGCACCTGGGCAAGCACTGTCATTCCAAAGGTGTCGGCTCATTGAACCTGAACTTGGCAGAGAAAAGGACAATGGCACCACAATTTCCCATCAGGGACCAGGAGACCCTTGTGAATGGGAGGTGAAAAGGAGAGAAGATCTCTTCCTGAAAGACTAGCAGAGGAGGCCATGCCACCAGAGCCTGCCAGTTTGCTCCAAGGTCTCCACCCAGGTCAGTACAGTCTCCAGGATTCAGAGGAATGGCCAGCACATGTCAAAAGAAGCTAAAGAACTTCTCCAGTGCCACACTCTTCTATCATCTACCTCACATTCGCCATATTCCTGCTCCTGCACCCACCTCCCATCAAGCCTCGTGCTCTGCCCCTCTCACTATTGCTTCAAGGTCTTCCCTTACTCACTGTGACCACCCTCATCCCATTTCCCACACGACTAACCCTGCGTGACCTCCTGATGTGCGGCTCCTCACCCCCTACAAGAATCTTCACCCTTGCGGGAAAAGAGCAAGATTGCAGCTGTGGGGGTGAAGACGAACATATCGGACAATCAGGTATGAATTGCTCTCTGTTGCACTCCTGCACTGACATTAATCCTGCTGCCAGTCTTAATCCCTGCTCACCTCTTCTAACCACTGGCTGTGACATCTGTCTCTTGCGTCTTGCAGGAACACACTCACCTCCATGATGTTTTCAGGACCACCTCCTTGACCTTCAAGAATGGGAGGATTGAGGCCTCATGCACCCTCCCTATCGCCAGCAGCTCAGATACTGACACCTTGCTGAGAGAGTGTGGTAGCACAGTCGGGGAAGCTGATCCACGCTCCAGGTGGCCCAGCCTCACAAGGAGACACGGTGATGCCAAGGGCCACCTATCTAGAGGAGGATGCACACACACACACACACACACACACACACACACACACACACACACACACACACACACACACACACACACACAGGCCCCTCTGAAATGTCCTCCAGACGTGGCTAGGCCCTCCACCTCTACCCTACCTGCCTCCCTCTGACGCTTGGAAGTTAAAAACCAAGGAGAGGCAACTTGCCTCTGGCAAGGAGACCAATGGCAGGTCTGGCCTGTCCAGACACTGTGCCCTTGGAGGTAATCTGATCAAACCTCCAGGACCAGTGGGCTCCATTGTCAAGTGGTCTCTCTTCAGTCCAGCTGTGGGGCAGTGGGTTAGGTATTCAATAAAGAGCAGGGATGCTATATTGGCATGGTATAACACACTGGTCAGGCTACCAGCAGGAGATTTGTTACAGTTTTGATCATCACATTACAGGAAAGATATAATTGTGCTAAAGAGAGTTGCAGAGAAGTGTTCCCAGCGACTGGAAACTGTAGCTCTGACAAAAGATTGGACTGGCCAGGGATTGTTTCCTTAGAGGTAAAGGTAAAGTCACCATAGTCTTAACGGACTATCGGGCTGCTCTCTCAACAGCGAAGGCTAAGGAATGATTCAACTGAGTTGCTTGGACAGGGAATATCCAGAGAACAGGTCAGTTAGCAGAACTAAAGGCCATAATGAAAAGCCATTTCATCTAAAGGGTGGTTGGTGTGAATGTGTTGCCTAGTTTGATGGTTGAGACAACTTAATGCAAAGCTACAGTTGAAAACTGTGATTACAAGGAGTGGCTTGATGCGCACATGATGGGCTGAACGGCCTCTTTCTGTGCTGCAACATTTCTTTTATTGAAAACCTTCTCGTCTCTACCTCTCTCTCTCTTCCTGTAACGTGCATTGTAGAACCTTCCACGTTTTCGGCTGTCTCACCTAATATCCTTTGTGCTCCATAATACTCCTGTGAAACACTTTCAGTTGTTCAAGGTGCTATATGAATGCAATGAGTATTTGTTGCTGTAAAACCAGGTAAGGTTGATTCAAACACAATCTGGTTATTAAACCTGACTGTCAGTGTATCATACGTCAGTGTAGTGTGACAGATTTCTTATTCATTTTGCCTTCAACCAAGCAGAAAGTTTAATAATTATACAAGCCCAGCTGTAATGGTATTGACTGACCCATTGAAGTTGAGATTACTTTCAGCTGAAAATGTGTGGTGCTTCAGAAACCAGTTTCTTTTTATGTTTATATAGACATTGCAGAAAATTGGGAAAACCATAAATATCAGAGAAGTGATGGACCGTTGGACATTACAGATGGGCTATCCTGTTGTCACCATTGGTAGGAATGAGAGCAGTGGTGATACTTTAACAATCAGCCAAGAACATTTCATCTATGATCACACTGTGAAATCTGTCAATCCAGCTTTTTCAAATAACAGGTAACAGTTTTCAATTCCACTTTACATGCACAGAGAGCTATAAAGAAAACAGGACACAAGGTGTAAAAGTGAATGTTGACAACTGCACAATATAAACAGTACCCATTTGAGTCACTAGTCGAATATCAGGCTGATGTTTGGGTCGTGGACCTAAGCATGCATGTGGCAGGACATTAGGTCGAGTCTTCCCAGTGTTGGGCAGTTCATGAGCCATTTCCAGGAATACCAATCATTTAGGGGTGGCCATTGGCCTGAGGTTATGTGAGTTGTCAGTCAGAGTGCCTGAAGTGACTAATGTCTGGCAAAGCCATGGCAAATGATTGCGTGTTGCTGAGATGGATGAAGGAGTTCCACAAAGTGGAGGCGCCAGACCAGCTAATTCCTCATGCCCTTCAGGTGACAGACCAAACAATTGCCATAGAGACTGCTGTGAGGGAAAATTGTGGCACTCTAACCTATCTAACCTAACAGCATTGCTCCCATGTACCTCCAGCAAAATTCTGTACAAACAGAACAGGCTACATGTATAATTAATCATAATTATTTACGATCTTTTGACATGCTATTACATATCTCTGTTAAAAGGACAAATAAGTATTGACATTTCCATCACAAATGTGTCTTTCTCATGGATATTAGGTTTTCTAATATCGTGGAAGGCTAGCATGTATAATTCACACCAGAAATCAATGATCTGAAATAAAGACAAAACTAGTAAAATGTTATTAATTCACCTTCAATTCAGCATGTGCTCTGTTTAATGTTTGAAAGTGATTCAATTCTTTTTGCATTCTGCTACAGAAAATGATCAATAGCACTTGCAGCTCAGTTAGTATTTTCAGTTTTACCAGCAGATAATGTGTTGTATTGCTGTGTACATGTTTTGTAAATTCCGCAGCAAGATCGCAAATTATCTTGTGTTGTGATGGAATTGAAAATTGATTGGAATTTTACAGTAGGCATTTAGAGTTTGGAATAGTGTGGTTTTCCTGCATTCCCAGCAAATATCAAATGCAAGACAGCAAACTGTGAAGGAAAACACATGTCTCCCATTCCTAGTGACTACTATGAGGTATTCTATTTGCCTAGGCTCCTGAATGGCTATAGAAAGTAGCAATCAGATAGTGAACAAATTTGAAGTAAGTGAGGGGCGGCACGGTGGCACAGTGGTTAGCACTGCTGCCTCACAGCGCCAGAGACCTGGGTTCAATTCCCACCTCAGGCGACTGACTGTGTGGAGTTTACATGTTCTCCCCGTGTCTGCGTGGGTTTCCTCTGGGTGCTCCGGTTTCCTCCCACAGTCCAAAGATGTGCAGGTCAGGTGAATTGCCATTCTAAATTGCCCATAGTGTTAGGTAAGGGGTAAATGTAGGGGTATGGGTGGGTTGCGCTTCGGCGGGGCGGTGTGGACTTGTTGGGCCGAAGGGCCTGTTTCCACACTGTAAGTAATCTAATCTAATCTAATAAAACTGAAGCTAGGATTTAGAATATATGTTGATTTACTGCGTGAGATTATTATGAATCAAGCTGCAGAATCTTCAATTTGTTTTGTTTACACAGCCAGCAGTTGAGCATTGCTTGCCTCATTTGAAGGGTGTCATCAAATTAACCACAGCATATTTGATTTGAAGGTTGAAACTAGCCTTTGTCTTGTGCTCCAGTTTTATATATTTGATCTGAGGAGAGGAATATTGTCGGTGGTATTGCTGTGTGAACAGGACAATATCTCTATACACAACAGAGATACGAATTTGGCATGAGTTGTTCAAGTGTTTGTAGAATAACATTGTCAACATTTCTACCCTCTTCTGTTTTATTTTTCCAGCTATTTATGGGAAATCCCACTAACTGTTGCTGTCGGAAATTTAAGCCATATTTTATCAGAAACAATGATTTGGATTAATAACAAAACAGGTATTGCTACAATTTACTAATGTACTATTCCACTGCATAAATCTGTATTTTGAGCTTTCAGAATTTCAGGCTTGCATCTTGTCAACTGTTGCTAAGGAATTTTGATGATGAAATTGGTTTTTTATGTCTTTGTTATGCAAATAATCCACCATCCTTAGATTTGCATTTAATCCTTTTCTTCGGTGTGTTTCTGTCATGTTGTAAAGCTCTTAACTCTTAAGTAAATCCTGACATGGCTATCTACATGACTGTGATTTATTGTGTTACTCAACATGATAATGAATTACAGCTATTTAATACATGCATTGATTAACCTTGTGTTGGAAGCAAGTAAGGTTGAGCAATATTTACTTAAACCCTGGAGGCTATCTGATCTGATTCTTGCTGATGAGCTACTACATTCAATTGTGAGAGAGCAAATTCAATAATTCATTTGGACAGCAAATTAGGTTGATTGAGCATATTTTTGCCCTTCTCTCTCACCCGCAAGTGCTGTGAATGGAGCATGTTGTTACGATGGTGGGGCGATGTTTTGAAATCTTGATCCTTATGCGAACCACCATCATAGTTTGGCCAAGAGCAAGCAGTGAACAAGCTTGTTTTATAGTGAAAAAGTTTGATGGCTTGCAAATTGACCATGGCAGAGCTCGCAGAGTGGTGTCAGAAGAGGTTGTGGTGAGTTCCAAAAATATCAGCACTCTGCGGAATCTTTGGAAATGAAGAGGAAGAGGCATATCTGCCATAGGGCCTGCAAGTGATCTCCAAGCTTGTACAACCCTGGTCTTGACTCTTCTTCTCATTGCGAACTCAGTCAAGCCCCTAACTCTGAGTTGACATCTGACAAAAGTTGTTTCCTCTATGCCTGGCTACCTTCAGGCTCTCAATTTCTTTTATATTTTCAGTCCATCAGCCTTGATATTTGTGCTGATGCTCAAGGTATGTGAATGTGGTGAAGATTGGGTGTTAAAATGACCTGGGTGTCACTGTGAACACCCCATATTTCCACCCACTTTGAACATTTAAAAATAACATCATGTGAAGACATGTTATTTATATCTAGTAAGTTCTTACTTCCTGTCTCTTAGATACTTCTTCATCTTTTAACAGTTTATAAAATTACTACTTGTTTATTAGTTGATTATGCAATCTATGTTCAATCTCCTATTCCATTACAGTCCGCCATTATCGTAGGAAATCCTTTCATTTGGGTTCAGGTGAAAATGTTCTCGTTAGTAAAACCCATAGGGTAACATTGCAGTGGTAAACATTCTTTAACCATGTCCAAATCAGTCCGAAAATACAGCTGAAAAGTGGAGATGAATGTTCAAATCATTTTACTCAAGGTATCTGTGAGCTATAAAAATTGGAATTTTGACTATACTGCATGATGAATTATAAATCATATTCTTTCAGACCTTTAACTCGTTTAGTCCAGAGCCAATCTGCTAAGTAGCTCTAGGTCCTAAAGAACAACAATGTAAGACTATGTGGTTCTGTCTTTACACTATATATATCAAGTCATGGCTAGCTGGTTGCACTCTTACCTATGAGTTAAGACATTTGTTTGTTCCAGACCCAATTGAGCACACAAATTAGGGCCGATATTCTAATTTAGTGCTGCAGTGTCAAAGGTTCAATATTTCAGAGGAGATGTTAAATCAAGGCCCTGTTTGCTTTCTCAGGTGAATGCAAAAGAACCCCTGATACTAATGTGAATACTGGATTAGTGGTGCTGGAAGAGCACAGCAGTTCAGGCAGCATCCAACGAGCAGCGAAATCGACGTTTCGGGCAAAAGCCCTTCATCAGGAATAAAGGCAGTGAGCCTGAAGCGTGGAGAGATAAGCTAGAGGAGGGTGGGGGTGGGGAGAAAGTAGCATAGAGTACAATGGGTGAGTGGGGGAGGAGATGAAGGTGATAGGTCAAGGAGGAGAGGGTGGAGTGGATAGGTGGAAAAGAAGATAGGCAGGTCGGACAAGTCTGGACAAGTCAAGGAGACAGTGCTGAGCTGGAAGTTTGAAACTAGGATGAGGTGGGGGAAGGGGAAATGAGGAAGCTGTTGAAGTCCACATTGATGCCCTGAGGTTGAAGTGTTCTGAGGCGGAAGATGAGGTGTTCTTCCTCCAGGCATCTGGTGGTGAGGGAGCGGCGGTGAAGGAGGCCAAGGACCTCCATGTCCTCGGCAGAGTGGGAGGGGGAGTTGAAATATTGGGCCACGGGGTGGTTTGGTTGATTGGTGCGGGTGTC
This sequence comes from Chiloscyllium punctatum, assembly GCF_047496795.1. Taxonomy (NCBI): domain Eukaryota; kingdom Metazoa; phylum Chordata; class Chondrichthyes; order Orectolobiformes; family Hemiscylliidae; genus Chiloscyllium; species Chiloscyllium punctatum. The sequence goes on along the minus strand of NC_092770.1, from coordinate 13,719,057 downwards.
TCGGAGATATTCCCTAAAGCGCTCTGCTAGGAGGCGCCCAGTCTCCCCAATGTAGAGGAGACCGCATCGGGAGCAACGGATACAATAAATGATATTAGTGGATGTGCAGGTGAAACTTTGATGGATGTGGAAGGCTCCTTTAGGGCCTTGGATAGAGGTGAGGGAGGAGGTGTGGGCACAGGTTTTACAGTTCCTGCGGTGGCAGGGGAAAGTGCCAGAATGGGAGGATGGGTCGCAGGGGGGTGTGGACCTGACCAGGTAGTCACGGAGGGAACGGTCTTTATGGAAGGCGGAAAGGCGTGGGGAGGGAAATATATCCCTGGTGGTGGGGTCTTTTTGGAGGTGGCGGAAATGTCGGTGGATGATTTGGTTGATGCGAAGGTTTGTAGGGTGGAAGGTGAGCACCAGGGGCGTTCTGTCCTTGTTACGGTTGGAGGGGTGGGGTTTGAGGGCAGAGGTGCGGGATGTGGACGAGATGCGTTGGAGGGCATCTTTAACCACATGGGAAGGGAAATTGCGGTCTCTAAAGAAGGGGGCCATCTGGTGTGTCCTATGGTGGAACTGGTCCTCCTGGGAGCAGATACGGCGGAGGCGGAGAAATTGGGAATACGGGATGGCATTTTTGCAAGAGATAGGGTGGGAAGAGGTGTACTCCAGGTAGCTATGGGCGTCGGTAGGTTTGTAAAAAATGTCAGTGTCAAGTCGTTCGTCACTAATGGAGATGGAGAGGTCCAGGAAGGGGAGCGAGGTGTCAGAGATGGTCCAGGTAAAACTAATGTGAAGGAGAGCAATGGAGTTATCCCTAATGCCTTGGACAATATGTATGCACCAACTAACATCAGTAAAACAGATAGCTCTGCCATTATCATGGTTTCTTGAGGGACCTTGCTCTTTACAAATTGGTTGCTACATTTCCTATATTACAAGTGACCAGACTTTACAAGTTTGTTTTTTTTCTTGCTTCCTTTTTCATTGAAAGTAACAAGATTGCAGAAACTATTCAATATCAATTTGGGGATATCTGAATACTACTTTTGAATTAATTAATCTTGAGTCTCATTTTCTATTTGGCAGAGCATCACAGAATCCACTTCTTAGACAACAGCAGTTGGCTTTTAGGAAACCTTAATCAAACTGGCTACTTTCGGGTCAACTATGATTTGAGGAACTGGAAGTTGTTAATTGACCAGCTGATGACCAATCCTGAGGTAACTCAAAATGAATTCCGGTGCGACTTATATTGTTTCTGGTGTGGTTTTCAGTGCTAAATCGTTTCTTCATCTGGTTGACCCTGACAGGTGATCTCTGTTGGCAACCGAGCAGGTCTGATTGATGATGCTTTCAACTTAGCTAGGTATGTTTTGCGTTTAATGTAAAACTAAGAACTCTGTAAACTCCACAATTACAAATACTAATCTAACACTACACAAACATGGGATAAATTGAAATCTGTTAATGGGGGTTTGAAAAGCAACTTGCCAGTGTAGTATGAATTGCACTGGTGTTGTTTGTTGTGCTGTGCGATATGGATTATTAGTATTTTACTTTCCACTGATTTAAGACAAATAAAATGATGGTTTTGCTGCAGGAACTTTGTGCTATATTTGTCTGTGCATTAAGCACTGTGATTATTTAGATTGTGAGAAGCTTTTGCTCTTCCTAATATATAAAACTCAATTTTAGCTACACTGGTTCATTTCTCCTGTGGAACATATCTTTTATTTTGTTTTTAAATCAGCCTATTGTTACAACACAGCATGAACCCTTCTGTTAATTAAACCGAACACCCAGAAAAGCTCAACTTGCCTAGTAATCTCTTAAAATATGAGGGACAGACAACTCCCAAATTCTACCACTTAAAAAAAAAATCAATGTATTCCTTAATTTTAAAAGTGACTATTAAGCACCAACTATTCATGACTCTAAGACCCCCTTTGTCTTAACTGCTTATTATCTGCCTCCAACTCTATAATAAAATACTGTTTCAAGAAAAACACTTATTAAAATTACAGCAACTTAATTTCAAAACCATACAGCAGCTGTCGTCATCAGTGCCTCTCTTCTTCAAACTGAAGATCTCCCTTGGTCATCATCTTTCTTTCACTGCAAATATTTTTTATATTAAAAGGTACCTTTGATAGACAGTGTTTCATTGGCAGTTACTCTGTCTGACTTTCAAAATGCCTGCCTTTTTTTATCTCCCCAACATTGGATCATTGGTTCGATGTTGGAAAAACAATAAATTCAAACTTGATTGGGTCTTAGCATCTTGAGGCATAATTTAAACCAATTGGTTAAATCAAATTGTTGTCAAAATAGCAATCAACTCAGGTATCTATTTCACAGCTAAACATTACAAATTTTCAATTTTCCAGTACACTCTGAGACTGCTAGTTAGTTATATTACAGGTGCTTATGAGGTCTCAGTGCAAAACAACATTCACTCTCTCTAAAGGCACAATACACACCTTCAACTTCATAACATTATTCAGAGTTAGTATTACACATCTCTGGAGCAGGTGAGACCTGAACCCATGGTTGCTACCACTGCACCAGGAGTACAATTTTTACCCTGCAGCTACAGCTTTGAACCTTGAATATTGCATATAGTATCTCAATCAGCTTTTAAAAGCTTTTTTGTTTTGCTATTTATAATTCTGTCTGTGTAACTGATCAATTAGTTAGCCTAAGGTTTACTTTGTAGGTAACACTTTCAAGGAGTAACTTTAATTAAAGATAGGTTATATAGCAACTAAGTATAATTCAGTGTTATGTTGTCATTGGCAATGCTGTTGTCACATTAATTGTAAATTGGCCGAAAACTGCAGTTCAGCTGCAGAATCACTTTGCAATCCTGAATTTATGCCTTGTGATATAGGAATACTGAATGCATTTGTTTGACATTTCTCGACTGTTTGAGTCTTCACTTAAGTTCAAATGGTGGTGTTGAGTGTTTCTGCATTTGTTGTCAACTAATCTAATTGCAGGGCCTCTTTGAATTGGCACCCTCCATGAATAGAACATTAATCTTACCAAGGCTATGTTAAGAAAATGGCTTCAGGTCTCAATCTTTCTCACTTTGGAATTTGTTGTGCAGATCTTAGAATCATAGAATCATATGTTGAGTCTGCACCTAACACATGAGAAACACCTGACCTTCAACCTAATTCCATTTACCAGCACCTGGCCCATAGCCTTATGTTGTTATAATGTACTAAGTGCTCATTCGCGATCTTTTCAAAAGATGTGAAGCAATTTGCCTCCACCACCCTCCCCGGCAGTGTGTTTCAGACCATCACCACTCTCTAGGGAAAAAGGTTTTTCCTCACCTGTCTCCTAAACTTTCTGCCTCTCACTTTGAACTTGTGTCCCCTTGTGACCGACCCTTCAACTAGGGCAACGGCAGCTCCTTATCATCTTTGTCCATGCCCCTCGTAATCTTGTACACCTCAATCAGATCATCCTTTAGTCTTCTCTGCTCCAATGAAAACAACCTAAGCCTATTCAACGTTTCCTCATAACTTAAATTTTCCATCCCTGGCAGCATCCTGATGAATCTCCTTTGCAGCCCCTCCAGTGCAATCATGTGCTTCCTGTAATGTAGTACCTCAACTGCACACAGTACTCTAGCTGTGGTCTCAATAAAGTTCTGTACAACTTCAACACAACTTCACTGCTTTTGTAATCTAGGCCTCGACTGATAAAGTCAAGTGTCACATATACACTATTCACCATCCTACCTTCATAGATGTATGGACAAAGATTCCAAGGTCCCTTTTTCCACAGATTATCTTAGTGTAATGCCATTTACTAAATACTCCCTTGTCAAATTATTCCTAATGTGTATCGCCTCTCACTTTTCAGGGTTAAATCCTGTCTGCTACTTATCTGCCCATTTGACCATCCCGTTCATATCTTCTTGTAGCCCAAGACACTCAACCTCATTGTTAACCACTTGACCAATCTTTGCATCATCCACAAACTTACTAATCCAATTCCTCACAGTCATCTATGTCATTTATATGTATCTCAACTTTAAAAGTTGCAGAGTTTATAGTCAATATAGAAAAGGCTGGATGAACAGAGCTAACTACAGATTTAGTTAGCTGCATCCAATTACTGTCTCCTCCAAAAGAATTTTAACTGCTCAGGCTGCTAGCATCAGTACATGTGAACTTCTAGTCAGACACCTTCTAGTCAGACAAACAACAGCGTATCCAGCATTGATCCCTGTGGAAGACCACTGGTCACTGGCCTCCAGTCTGAAAAACCATCTTCTGCCACCACCGTCTAACTTCTACCATCAAGCCAACTTTATATCCAATTGGATAGCACTCATTTGATCTAACTTTACTGACCAGCCTACCATGTGGAACCTTGTTGAAGGTTATCCAATATAGAAACATAGAACATTACAGCACAGTACAGGCCCTTCTGACCTCGATGTTGCACCGACTTGTGAAACCTATCTAACCTACACTATTCCATTATCGACCATATGTTTATCCAATGACAATTTAAATGCCCTTAAAGTTGGCAAATCTACTACTGTTGCAGGTAGGGCATTCCACGGCCTTACTATACTTTGAGTAAAGAACTTACATCTGAAGTCTGTCCTATACCTATCACCCCTCAATTTGAAGCTATGTCCTCTCATGCTAGCCATCACCATCCGATGAAAAAGGCTCTCACTATCCACCCTGTCTAATCCTCTGATCATCTTGTATGTCTCTGCAAAGTCACCTCTTAATGTTCTTCTCTATAATGAAAACAGCCCCAAGTCCCTCAGCCTTTCCTCATCAGACCTTCCCTCCATACCAGGAAACACCAGAGTAAATCTCCTCTGCACCACTCTGCTTCCGCATCCTTCCTATAACGTGGTGACCAGTATTATATGCAAGACTCCAAGTGCGGCTGCACCAGACTTTTGGACAGCTGCAAAAGAATCTCAAGACTCCAAAACTCAATCCCTCTACCAATAAAAGATAACACATCATATGCCTTCTTAACAACCCCATCAACCTGGGTGGCAACTTTCAGGGATCTATGCACATGGACACAGAAATACCTCTGCTCATCCACTCTACCCAAAACCTTCCCATTAGCCCAGTGCTCTGTATTCCTATTATCTCTTCCAAAGTGAATCACCTCACACTATTCCACATTAAACTCCATTTGCCAGCTCTGCAGCTTATCCTATGTCCCTCTGAAACCTGCAACATCCTTCCACACTGTCCACAACTCCCTTAGTGACCTTAGTGTCATCCGTAAATTTACTATCCCATCCTTCTACACCCTCATCCAGGTCATTTATGAAAATGACAAGCAGCAGTAGCCCCAGAACAGTTCCTTGTGGTACACCACTAGTAAATGAACTCCAGGATGAACATTTCCCATCAACTACTACTCTCTGTCTTCTTTCAGCTAGCCAATTTCTGATCCAAACCACTAAATCACCCTCAATCCCATGCCCCTGTATTTTCTGCTAAAGAGGTTGATGTGGTGTATATGGATTTCAGTAAAGTGTTTGAGAAGGTTCCCCACCGTGGGGAACCTTCTCAAACACTTTACTGAAATCCATATACACCACATCAACCTCTTTAGCCTCATCCACCTGTTTGGTCACCTTCTCAAAGAATTTAATAAGGTTTGTGAGGCACGACCTACCCTTCACAAAACCGTCTTGACTATGCCTAATCAACTTATTCCTTTCTAGGTGATAATAAATCTTATCTCTTATAATCTTTTCCAACACTTTATCCACAACAGAAGTAAGGCTCACTGGTCTATAATTACCAGATTTGTCTCTGCTCCCCTTCTTGAGCAAGGGGACAACATTTGCTATCCTCCAGTCTTCTGGCACTATTCCTGTAGACAATGATGACATAAAGATCAAAGCCAAAGGCTCTGCATCTCCTCCCTAGCTTCCCAGATAATCCGATGATAAATCCCATTCAGCCCAGGGGATGTATCTATTTTCACACTTTTCAGAATTGCTAACACCTCCTCCTTATGAACCTCAATCCTGTCTAATCTAATCACCTGACTTTCAGTATTCTCCTCGACAACATTGTGTTTTTCAGGTGTGAATACTGATGAAAAATATTAATTTAGCGCCTCTCCTATCTCCTCAGACTCCATGCATAACTTCTCACTACTATTCTTGACTGGCCCTAATCTTACTCTAGTCATTCTTTTATTCATGACATACCTACTGAAAGCTTTAGGGTTTTCCTTGATCCTAGCTGCCAACGATGTCCCATGTTCCCTCCTAGCTCTTCTTAGCTCTCTCTTTAGATCTCTCCTGGCTAACTTGTAACTCTCAAGCTCCCTAACTGAGTCCTCATGTCTCAGCTTTACATAAGCCTCTTTCTTCCTCATTGATAAGAGCTTCAACTTCTTTAGTAAACCACGGTTCCCTCACTCGACCACTTCCTTCCTGCCTGACAGGTACACACTTATCAAGGACACGCAGTAGCTGTGCCTTGAATAAGCTCCACATTCCCTGCAGTTTCCTTCCTCATCCTATGCATCCTAAACCTTGCCTAATCACATGATAATTGCCTTTCCCCCAGCTGTCAGTCTTGTTCAATGGTATATACCTATCCCCTTCCACTGCTAACGTAAACATAACTGAATTGTGGTCACTATCACCAAAGTGCTCACCTACCTCCAAATCTAACACCTGGCCTGGTTCATTACCCAGTACCAAATCTCATTTGGCCTTGCCTCTTGTTGGCCGATCTACAATTTTATGAACCTTCACTGTACCATCTCCAGTGTAATGTATCCTTTCTTAAATATGGACACTTAAATGGCACACTGTATTCCACAAACATTGATGCATTGCGATCAGGTAACAGCAATGTAAGGCGATTGGGTCATGGTTGATAGAGAGGAGGAGGATGAGTTATGGTGAACCTGTGAAGGCTCAGGCACAGAGGAAGGAAGCTAATCTACACAGATAAGGGGTCAAAGTAAACTGAAGGTCTTTACGGTTAAGGGTACCATAAGTAATGTTAGTGGTTTGATAATGATGAATGGCAAGTCAAGGGGTGGGGTGGGAAACAAGTCCAGGGTGTAGCTCAATGCAGATGACTTGCAGCTTTAGAATGAATGGAAGTTGAGCAAAGAGGATAGAAACACAGTGGTTGGAACAAATGTAGGCTATTTGTCCCTTTGCGCCACCTCCACCAGGGCTGATCATTCATTTCAGTACCCGATTTCCTCTTTCTCCTCAGACTCTCTGTTCCCTTTAGCCCTAAGAACTATATCTAACTCCTTTTTGAAAATGGTCATGTGGTAAGAATGTTAACAGGTGATTGAAGGTTGTAAGAGTCTTACCCACTCAGATAGCTAGACTAACACTGCTGGCTTGCATTGAACAAACACCTATTGGGTGCCTATTTTAAATGTCAAGCCTTTGACGTTTGACTGTGTAAGGTAATGGCAAGGCTCTCATTCTATAATCACCCTCATTGCATAACTGGTGGCCACTGCATCCATGAATATTTGGATAGCCAGCCAACTAAAGTCTTCCTGCTCCATTGTCAAAACACTCAATACTTTGAGATTCCAACCTACATCCCGGTGTGAGAAATGAAAAGGTATAGTCTGTATACACGCAAGAGAGGCAGAAGATTCATTGGCTGATTGTGCAGTTTGAAGGGATTTGAGATTGATGCAGTTTCCTCATTTTACTAGATTAGTATTTTACCATGCTCTTTGCCTGAGAATGATTCGGAACACAAGATGGTTTTATACAATTAGCATACTTAGAAAAACATTGCTCAGGTTTTCATGAGCTCTTCCTAATTTGTCCCTTTCTGACCTTCTGTATTTGCCTTAGAGCTGGCTATTTACCACAGAATATTCCCCTCGAGCTTATACAATACCTTTCTAAGGAAAAAGAGTTTCTTCCATGGCATGCTGCAAGTAATGTGCTACTTCACCTGGACAAGTTGGTGGATCGGAACAAGGAATACAACATTTTTAGTGTAAGAGTTTAATCTTTGATTTTAAGATAGATTCATGTCTTTGTTGGAAAAATATCTGCAATGTAGTTTGGCAGTTAGTGCCATGACTAAGTGATAATTTCAAAATGGAATGTAAAATGACAATTATAAATTGAACAATTTAATTCTTTTGCCAAGTGATTAACAATCCTAACTTGAAAGGCTGTGTTTTATAGGAAGTGCCACCTCTAGATGGTGCAAGGAGCACGCAGGCTCAGGAACTCCACCTGGTAGTGCCACATCACTGCCTACTGATAGATGTAGTTGCCTCCTGCCCAGGACATTTCTATTGAGCCAGCCCTTGGCCATTCAGTGGCAGGTGGGAGTAAAATCCCATCAGTGGGCCTTGTAGCTTATGTTGAGGAATGGGCCTGAATATTCTTAACATCAAAATATGACAGTCTGACTTGGAAAGGTTTATCCATGTGATTATCTTATGACCTCAAGAGGATATTGTACCTTTCAGATAGCTCCTCATGTGCATTTCTCTAATCCTTTAAACATAGGCTGAGGAAGAGGTCAAAAGCTGACACACGAACTAGTTTGTCTAAATTGCAGTTGTTACGTGAACCGAATTATATTGTAGTAACTGCCACTCACTTTGCACATGTAATTTGTTTCTGTATCATGTCTCACAACAAATAATGTGATAAAATATGCCACTTTGCCAGTGTTTGGTCATTCCTTTCGCTGTTTCTGGTTGGATCTCGTACTGAATTCAACCATCTCTCCCTCACCCCAGTTAATCCATTCTTAGTAAGGAAGTTCATTCTATTTGCTTTCTCCTCTATCCAAAATACGTCAAGTCGGATTACACATGCTCTTGTTTCTTGTTTAGCTCTGACCACTGGGAAGAGATCATCCTCAGGTTTATTCCCCAATGCAGTGATGCACCAGTGAGACTGCAATGAAGTTCAATGGTAGTCATGTATACATTCTTGGCAAACATCCTTTACCGAGTTCGGCTGATTAGGAGCATCTCACAATTAATAGATATGGAGGCTTGAGATTTAAGTAGTTGTGGATTAAGTTGTGGATTATTAATACCTTTTTATTAACAATATAAACTCTACTTTGTCTTGACACCTGCAGTATATGATCGTAGTTACAACCTTTAAACTACAAACCCAATTTCATGTAAAAACACTAAATATAACTCCTTTTCAAATCCAACACTGATGACTGCATCTTGTGTAGAATTCCCAGGGTAGCTCAGGAATCCACTTATCTGCCATCAACTGACAGAAGATACATGACTTCCTCCCCTTCCAGACAATGGTATTACACTGAATAAAATGCTGGACCAAATCCTAGATTTAGCTCCAATTCCAACCCCACCAGGGATTTTGCTGAGTTTTTTTTTACCTTGGGCCCTGACCAGAATTGCTAAAAATAATCTCTGCATGCGACACATAAAAATGTGAGCGATTTCAGATTCAGGATTTGGATGCCAAACAAGTGGATTTGTCCAATGACTGTTTAAGATATTAAGCCCTAAGGGATATGCCACTTATAAAATGTGATACAATCTTGCACCTTCCTGATATTTGGCGTTATTTCTAGTATTAGATAAATTACAAAATTACTTTAACGAAATCTTACAAACCTTCTCATTCTGTTTTTCTTTCTTTAGCAATATGTTCTTCAGCAAGTTGCACCAGCATACAACCTATTGGGATGGCCTGAGGATGCAGTGAATAGTACTGTCGTTCAAGCATCATACCAGACTGAGTTAAATCATTTACTTGACTAGTTTATAGCTGGTTCTAGATATATTAGCTTTTCAGCATTTGGTGACCTCGTGGTAGTAAGTTCAACAGTGCATGCTGCTCAGTCATTTTCACTGCTGTTGATGGAACATTACTAACACGTCATTGTTCAACTGCAATACTCAATGTCTGAGAGCCATTAACACTTAGTGATTGAATTACAAAACTGAAATTGAAGGACATAATTTATATTGAACAGGTTAGTCGAACATTACTGATCAGTTCGCAGATTGGTTCCACGTTGGGTTGATCTTACTGGCAATGGTTTTAGCTTCCTTTGTCAGTAATGGAATAATTTCCTGGGATCACCAAGTATGAAATGAAGTGACTATTTGCTAATATGATAAATGTGAACATTTTCAAATGGATGGCATTTCTGTACCAGTATGTTACCAATAGGAAATGGTTCACTTTGTACTCAGAAATAAAACAAAGAACTGTGGATGCTGGAGATCTGAAACAAAGAGAGACAGGAATTGCTGGACAAACTTTTAAATTCAGTGACCGAATCCAGTTCTGAAGTGGGGTCACTGGACTCAAAACATTAACTCTGTTTCTCTTTTCATGGATTCTACAAAACTACTATAGTTCAAGTACTTTAGTTGAGTCAGTTTTTGTCCATTGTGTGCAGGAGGGTTTTCTGACACAGGCCAACAAGGGGCAAGAACACATTAGATTTGGTACTGGGTAATGAACCTGGCCAGATGTTAAATTTGGAGGTAAGTGAGCACTTTGGTGATAGGGATCACAACTCAGTTATGTTTACTTCAGTGATGGAAAGGGATAGGTATACACCGGAGGGCAAGAGTTATAGCTGGTGGAAAGGCAATTACAATGCGATTAGACAAGATTTAGGATGCATAGGATGGGGAAGGAAACTGCAGGGGATGGGCACAATTGAAATGTGGAGCTTATTCAAGGAACAGCTACTGTGTGTCCTTGATAAGTATGTACCTGTCAGACAGGGAGGAAGTTGTCGAGCGCAGGAGCAGTGGTTTAATAGGGAAGATGAATCTCTTGTCAAGACGAAGAAGAAAGCTTATGTTAAGATGAGATGTGAAGGTTCAGTTAGGGCGATTGAGAAGTAACCAGAAAAGACCTGAAGATAGAGCTAAGATAATTGAGGAGGGGACACGAGACGTTGTTGGTGGATAGGATCAGGGAAAACCATAAAGCTTTCTATAGATGTATAAGGGATAAAAGAATGACTAGAGTAAGATTAGGGCCAATCGAGGACAGTAGTGGGAAGTTGTGCATGGAGTCAGAGGAGATAGGGGAAGGAGTAAATGAATATTTTTCATCAGTATTCTCACTGGAAAAAGACAATGTTGTCGAAGAGAATACTGAGAATCAGACTACTAGACTAGATGGGTTGAGGTTCACAAGGAGGAGATGTTAGAAATTCTGGGAAGTGTGAAAATACATAAATCCCTTGGGTCGGATGGGATTTATCCTAGAATTCTCTGGGAAGCCAGAGAGGAGATTGCAGAGCCTTTGGCTTTGATCTTTATGATCATGGTGGGCTACTGCACAAAATACGGACGCATGGGATTGAGCGTGGTTTAGTGGTTTGGATCAGAAATTGGCTAGTTGAAAGAAGATAGAGGGTGGTGATTGATGGGAAATGTTCATCCTGGAGTTCAGTTACTAGTGATGTAACATAACGATCTGTTTTGGGTCACTGCTGTTTGTCATTTTTATAAATGACCTGGATGAGGGCGTAGAAAGATGGGTTAGTAAATTTGAAAATGACACTAAGGTCAGTAAAGATGTGGATAGTGATGAAGGATGTTGTAGGTTACAGAGGGACATGGATAAGCTGCAGAGCTGGGCTGAAAGGTGACAAATGGAGTTTAATGCAGAAAAGTGTGAGGTGATTCACTTTCGAAGGAGTAACAGGAATGCAGAGGACTGGGCGAATGGTAAGATTCTTGGTCGTGTTGACGAGCAGAGAGATTTCAGTGTCCATATACTTAGATCCCTGAAAGTTGCCACCCAGGTTGATAGGACCGACAAGAAGGCATACAGTTCGCTTTTATTAGTAGAGGGATCGAGTTTCGGAACCATGAGGTCATGCTGTAGCTGTAAAACTCTGGTGCAACCGCATTTTGAGTATTGCGTGCAGCTGTGGTCACCACATTATAGGAAGGATGTGTAAACTTTGGAAACGATTCAGAGGAGATTTACGAGGATATTGCCTGGCATGGAGGGAAGGTCATAAGAGGAAAGGGTGAGGTACTTGAGGCTGTTTTCATTCGAAGAAGGTTGAGAGGTGACTTAATTGAGATATACAAGGTAATCAGAAGGTTAGATCGGGTGGACAGTGAGAGCCTTTTTCCTAGGATGGTGATGGATAGCAAGAGGAGACATAGCTTCAAATTGAGGTGTGATAGATATAGGACAAATGTCAGAGGTAATTTCTTTACTCAGAGTATTAGGGGTGTTGAATGCACTGCCTGCAACAGTTGTAGACTCACCAACTTTAGGGGCATTTAAATGGTCATTGGCTAGGTATATGGACAAGGATGTAATAGTGTAGGTTAGATGGGCTTCAGATTGGTTTCACAGGGTGGCGCAATATCGAGGGCCGAAGGGCCTGTACTGTGCTGTAATGTTCTATATTCTAACTGTTAAGTTTATCTAGCAATGTCTGTTGTTGCTTGTTTTACTTTGTACTGAACCTGAAATGAAGTCTTTTGAGTTTGCTTGCAGTGACTTTAATGTATTCAATCAGAATCTGTTCAGGTTTGGATATCTTCGTATTGATTGCCATGTAATTTCCCATAAATTTCCAACATCTGTAACTGAAGGCAGGTAAGCTTGAGGTCAAATGTCAAGGCTTTTGCTTACGCCACTTAAAATAGACGATTTTGCTTTTAACTATTTGTAATGCTTTCCAAGAGACTGGGAGAAAAGTGTTAATCTTATCACTGACAGTTTAGTTTAGAACTGCAGGATTTGGAAAGCTCCTGATGTAGATTGCCCTTGTCTGGTTGCTGACCAATACATGCACATCAGCCCTGACCATCTGATGGCAGAGTGGACATCAAAATATTCACTGTCAGTTACATAGAGATATCAGAGTGACATTGCAAAATTCTTGTCAATAGAGGAGGCATTCACATTTTAAAGTACAGCCGGGATTTACACTATTTTTTCCCCAAAATTTCCTAACCAGCGTGTGGCAGAGATTGTACAAAGAGCCATGGGATGCATAGTCTGTTATGGGGGCGGGGGGGTGGGGAAGGCGGCGGTGGGGGGAAGAGGGGTGTGTGATGGTGTTGGGAGTGCAGGGGTGGTGTTGCTAAGACCTTGTTCACTTCCCTTTAAAAGGTCCCCTCCTCCAGGCTACGGTTCAGGTATTGAGAACCAGAGGCTCCACAAAAACGAACTCACTCCAACTGCTTTCCTGCTGTATCTTGCTCTAAGCAGGATTGTTCCATACTGAACGCAATGAACTCCCATCTTTCCCCACTCCAAAGAAAATTATCAACAGTCTGCTTTTGGGAATTCTCATGAGGTTCAGTGGTGCAAATTAGTCAAGTGTCAGACTGTCTCCTGACAAGACCAAATGAGTGAAAGCCTCCCTTAGTCTCTTTGAAAATTTCCCTGAACTCATTAGATTTGCCTGGGACCTTCCTTTGTTTTCCTCTTCTATTGATCCAAGGTCAGTAAAGATTATGTAATCAGCTATTGTAGAGAAGTTTTATTATGGGCTACTACTGATCAATGAATGAATCCTTGTCAATTCTAGGAAGACAAAACTTATATAAAAGGTACAACTAGTTTGCTTGAATCAAGCCTTTGCAATTTTAATCAAAATGAAAATAAATAAAATTGCTGACAGCACTCATATTTTATCTTTAAAACACGCAGACTTGTCATGTGCAGTGTGCAGATGACAGCACAAGCTCTCCAGTAAAGACATTGCCTGAGTATGTTTGGCAGCACAACTTGAAGTCTCCATGGCAAAAGCAATCTTACCATTGGTTAAAACCTCAGGATTTCTGTCTAACATGTCTCAGCTGTCAAATGGTCCACTGAAAGTTCATCAGCACTTTGCACCAGTGGAAAGCATTTTCATTGAGTTCTGCTTTTCTTTTCAAACAGGGAACTGCGTCGTAAAGTCATTATCTTGGCTTGTAAATTTGGTATTGCCCTCTGCCACGAGAAAGCTGTGTCACTTCTTTCAGAATGGATGGCAAGTGATCATAACAGGTGCACATCTCAAAACTGGGACTATCACCTTCATTTGAAATGAATCTACACATGTCTTTGCACAGAATATTTATTCTTGTAGAAGCATGAAATCAAAATGTTTGATTCTGTTTCAGGTGAAATATCATCTGAATTGTAATTGTGTAAAACCATAGGCAACAGGAGCAGAAGTAGGTCATATGTCCCTTTTGAACGTTTGATTTGATCTATCATTGTCACATGTACTGAGATACAGAGAAAAGTATTGTTTTGCATGCTATCCAGGCGAATCATAGCTTACATAAATACCTCAGGGTAATAGAACAGAATGCAAAATGTAGTGTCACAGCTACAGAGAAGGTGCAGAGAAAGATTAACTCTAATATATGAGAGGTCTGTTCAAAAGTCTGATAACAGTAGGGAAGAAGTTGTTCTTGAATCTGTTAATGTCTTTTCAAACTTTTACATTTTCTGCCTGATGGAAGAGGGTGGAAAAGAGTATGACCAGGGTGGGAGGGGTCTCAGATTATATTAGCTGCTTTCTTGAGGCACGGGGAAGTATAGAAGGAATCAATGGCAGGAAGGCTGGTTTGCATGATGGACCGGGCTGTGTTCACAACTCACTGTAATCTCTTGGGGTCCTGGGAAGAGCAGTTGCCAGACCACGCTGTAATGTATTCGGTTAGAATGCTTCCTCTGGTGGATCTATAAAATTGGGTAAGTGTTATTGTGGGCATGCCAAATTACCTTAGCTTTTTGAGGAAGTAGAGACATTGGTTGGTGTGTTTTCTTGACTGTAGCATTGATGTGGATGGATCAGGACAGATTGTTGGTGATACTTACTCCTAGGGATTTGAAGCTTTCGACCATCTCCTCCTCAACACCATTGATACTGACAGGGGTGTGTCCTCCACTCCATGTCCTGATGTCAATGACCAACTCCTTCATTTTGCTGACATTGAGCGAGAGACTGTTGTCTTTACACCATGCCAGTAAGCTCTCTATCTATTGTTTAAGATCCAACCCACTATGGTGGTGTTATCAACAAATTTTTTTATGGGGTTACAGCCGAATTTGGCCACATGGCCATGAGCTTATAAGAAGTACAGTAAGGGGTACAGTACAGTAACATTGTCTGTCAATCAATAAAATTATGGTAACTCCATATTTCTCCACTATCCCCATATTCCTTGATTCTAATCCAAGGTCAATCACAATGTTCCTAACGATGTGAAATGGCTACTAATTGCAGAAACTTGAACCAAGTGACAGTAGTGATTCAGACCGTAATACACTTATGGAATATTAGTATCAGACAAACCAAAATGAAATAAAGATGAAAGTGAGACGTTTCTCTGTTGCTTCAAAAAAAGTAATTCAATTAAAGACAGTTCCTAACTTTGCCTTTAAATGTTCTATAAAGAAGTCTATCTCTTAAAGGTTTTCTATTCAAAACAATGGAAGATATTGGGCAAAGAAGTGCTGGCAAAAACAGTACAGGGCAATTGAATGACAATAAATCAGAATGGAATTTTGTATGAACAGCTTTATCCAGTACAACTCTCTCAGATTTGTATAATTGTGGAGATCAGAATTATGAGCTTTTTTGAGTGTGTCTGTATATACTACAGGTGGACAAATAGCCATGCAAGTACTCGAAGGGTATGATGCAACGCTGATTGTGGATGGAGGAATTGGCTTGGAAGGAGTGAGGGCTTTTGGGTGTGAGGGGGTGTCAAGGATTTCTATGGGGACTTTGAGATACCTTTGGGAGTGGGTTGGGGGCATACGTCGGCTGGAGGGACGTGGGTAAAATCTTTTGAAGGTTTCGTTCACTAGGTTCCAGCATCATAGTATAGGTTTCTGAGAGGCCATGTACTATAATTTCTTGAGAATATTTCCTCATTTGGGGGGTGGGGGTGAAGGAGCTACTTACCTCCACAATGGACATGGCTAAATCGGGAATGCAAGTTGTGGGCTCACTTCCTCTGCCAGCAAAAACTGCTGGGAATGGAGGCACAATATCAGAATTGGATCCTATTCACCATTTTTCTTAAGGTCAATGGAAATCTGTTCCATGTCTATCTCTAATTTCAACAAGTTACCTCATATTGAGCACATGTAGTGACATCAGTACACCCTGAAGTAATAAAAGGGAAAGTGACTGAAACATAGAATGCATAAAGCTGCATCGAGCAAGGAGCAAGTTAAGTTGATAAAGTCATAGAGTCATACAGCACAGAAACAGATACTTTGGTCCAACCAGTCCATGCCAACTATAATCCCAAACTAAACTCATCCCACTTGCCTGCGCTTGACCCATATCCCTCTAAACATTTCTTATTCATGTACTTATCTAAGTGTCTTCTAAATGTTGTAACTGTACCTGCATCCACCAATTCCTCTGAAAGTTCATTCTGTACGTGAACTACTCTGTGTCAAAAACGTTGCCCCATATATGTTCTTAATGTCTTTCTCCTCTCACCTTAAACATATGCCCCCCGACTCGAAATCCCCAAACCTTAAGGAAAAAACAACAGCCATTAATTTTATCTATACCCCTCATGATCTTGTAAACCAAGCTTACCCCTCAACCTCCTACACACCAGGGAAAGAAGTCCGGCCTATCCTTGTAACTGAAACCCTCCATTCCCAGCAACATCCTGGCAAATCTCTTCTGAACCCTCTTCAGTGTAATAATATCCTTCCTATAGCAGAAAGACCAGAACTGGATACAACACTCTAGAAGAGAATGTCAACATAATGTCCCAACTCCTATACATAAAGGTCTGAGCAACTTAAGCATGTGTGCTGAATACTTCCTCGATCTCCCTATCTGTATATAATGCAAACTTGGATGAATTGTGTACCTGAATCCTGAGGCTTCTGTACTGAACAACACTATATTTCATTGGGCCTTGCCATCTCCTGACATTTCTTTCTAGGCTGCAACTTCTTCCCCCAGGGTGTTGTGAGAGATGGGTGAGGATCCCTATAGGTTCATGTTTGAATTTGAAATGGATGATGTGAATATTCCCTAACAGGAAACTCAAGGCCAGTCCCAGTTGAGCTGGTGTCTCAATGACATTATTCGGAGAAGCTGCTGGTATTATGCAAAGCTTCTTGTATGTTATGCATTTGTCAAAATAATCTTGAACTCTAGATAGTTTTATAAAACTTGACGCTCTTCCAGACCTCCAGATATTAATGTGCATTAGTATAAATTGTATTTCATTCTTAACCTTGCATGAATGAATTATTAGCTTGTAAGCCCAGCAGTCTCCTCATGACAGCTGGGTACCAGAAATTCAAGGTATTGAACAAGATACTGTACAAATACTAACACTTTGTAATGGTGCATTTCAGAATACCACCAAACGTCAGAGACATTGCCTATTGCACTGGGATTTCCCTCATGGATGACAATGTCTGGGATTTCATCTGGACCAAATACCAATCTTCAACTGCTGTTTCAGAGAAGAAAATTTTACTGGAGGCTTTAGCGTGCAGCAAAAATACCGTTCTGCTGAACAGGTTAATAAAAAAAGATTATTTTAAAAATCCTTTTATAAAATGCAAATATTTAAAGGATCAATCTAACTGATTTCTCTTTTCAGACTTCTGAATCTGTCATTAAACTCTCAAATGGTTCCAGACCAGACCACCATAGATGTTATAATTCATGTGGCAAAATATCCAAATGGACGTGACTTAGCCTGGAAATTTTTCCAGGATAAATGGAATGTTTTTAAATCAAGGTAAACAGAACAAAAATCAATTCAATAGAACAAGCAAAAATATAAGATGTGTTCTGAAGAATGGAGCCAAAATAAAAGTCTGATTTAGGCACCGAACATATGTTGTTGAGTAAGCTTTGTAATATTTTTTTAACAGATATGGAGAAGCTTTGTTTATGAACTCCAAACTCATCAAAGGTGTGACTGACTTTCTGAGTACTGAAGCTGAACTAAAGGAGGTACGTGGTTCCAACAACGCACAAGGAATGTCTCTGTTAGAACTTGATTCTAGTTATCATCCTTAAGAATGTGACTTTCAAAAAGGGAACAAACCCATAGAACAACAGCTCTTAACAAAACCTCATTTTAATTTGACCATGTATACTGAACACAAGGTTTACTAGTAAATTACATGCATGTTACTTATTTTAGTGTGGATATAACAGAAGAGGAAAATCTTTCAAACAAGTCAGTTGGGGTGGAAATTCGTTTAGACCAATTTTGGAGCCTTCTAAGTAGATGCCACATACTCCAAAGGAGAGGCTAAAGCATGTTCTCAAATTAGGCTCAAGCCTCATTGGTATTATTTGTATGAGCCATCTGCCATACCTCCATAGGCAGCTCAGCCATTTTAAGAAAACTTAGCATCAGTGCATCTCAATGAATTACCACATGACTTGTGCCATCGATAGTGATCTGAACTTAATAAGTGCCAGCAGAGCAAGTGGATTGGTAATCGGGAAGAATGGTGATAGTGGAAAGCAGCAGATTTGGATTCTGTGAAAGCAAAGATTGTCTTTACACCATTCCCAGTAGTTATTATCAGATAAAATAAATGGATCTGTCCCTAAGGAGGAGTTCACAGACTAGACCTAGCATCTACTCTGTACCATCCACTTTCCTTCACACCAATGTTAACATACACAAACAGTAAAACATAGTTGAAAATGTGGGTGGGAGAGAGAAATGGTAAGTAAGTTTGCAGATGACATGAAGATGGGCAGGGTGGTTGACAATGAGGAAGCAAGTCTTAGGTTTCCGGAGACTGCGGCTGGATTGGTCAGATGGGCAGATCCTTGAACGTGGCAGAACAGGCTGGTAGGGTGATTAAGAAGGCATCACAGGATGCCCGAAACGTTGATTCTCCTGCTCCTGATCAGTCATGGTATAGATTATAAATTATAGATATAAATCAAAGGTTATATTGGAGCTGTACAAACCTTTGCTTAGGCCACAGCTAGAGACTCTATGCAGTTCTGGTTGCCACATTATAGGAAGGATGTGATTGCACTGAGGAGATTCACCAAGATGTTGTTTGGTTTGGAGCTTTTTCACGATAAAGAGGCTGAATAGGCTCGGTTTGTTTTCTTTAGAATAGAGAAAGCTGATTGGTGTGTATAAGATTGAGGGGCATGCACAGGGTGAATAGAATGCAGCTGTGCCCTTAGCTGAAGGGTCAGTAATGAGAGGACAAAATTTTAAGAAGAAACGCAGGAGGTTTAGAAGTGAGTTGAGGACTTCCTTTTCACTCAGGTGGTGGTGGGAATCTGGAAAGCAATGCCCAGGAGGGTGGGAGAGGCAGGAAACCACACAAGCTTTTAGGTGGATGTGAACCTGAAATGTTATAACATTCAAGGCTATGGACCAACTGCTAGAAAGTGGGATTAGTATAGATAGGCCAGCGCCGACTTTGTTGTGCTTTATGACTCTTTGCTGGCCTCTGGTTTACGTATGAAAGATGGTTAACATATATCCCAGGAACTTATTAGAGACTCCGAAATTATGGCCTGACCTGATGTCAAGTTGGAATTCTTTCCTAGGAGAAAGTGAGGACTGTAGATGCTGGAGATCAGAGTCAAGAGTGTGGTGCTGGAAAAGCACAGCAGCTCAGGCAGCATCCAAGGAGCAGGAGAATCAATGTTTTGGGCATTAACCTTTCATCAGGAAGGACTTAACGCCTGAAACGTCAACTCTCCTGCTCTTCAGATGCTACCTGAGCTGCTGTGCTTTCTCAACAACACACACTCGACACTAGAATGCTTCCCTGCATTATTTAGGTACCTTCTGGACACATGGCTTGTTGCACCAAGATTCAATTTCTATATTATTGATTTTCTTCAAACAATGCTGCATTCTGAATTTTAAGTTTCAAAGTGCAAGATCAAGGCACATGTATAGTTAGAAAGATTTATCAAGATCATCTGACTATAACAACATAATTACCACCAACCATTTAAAGATTAAAATTATAATTTATTTTATCATTTTCAAATCGACAATTATATCAAGGCCTCCTCTCAAGTTTTGTTTTTCTCCAAGGGTTCACCTTGAGTACACAAGGAGTTGAGAGAGACAACTATTTGCATGAATCATTATTATAATTTTACCAATTATTGGCCAAAGCATGACAAAGTTAACTATTCCTTGGCATTGATTGTTATGACCTTTGGAGAGAACATATTAGAGGTTCTATACTCTGGGCAACTCTTAACCCATGGAGTCCCTTTGAAATGTAAATGAAGGTTTCCAGTTGATCCAAAATGCTATTATGATATTGTAATGCAGCACCTTTTTGATATGTCAGCATAGAATAGCAATAAACTTTTTCCAGTAGCAGTGTGTTCAGCAATAAACACCCATATTGTGATTAAATTCCTAAGAATACTCCCTCAGCATTTCATTAAACACAGGACAGTTACTGACTCATTGAAATATAAAAGTTATTGATGTATTTTAAAAAGAAATCTAATGAAATTATACAGTTCTGAAGTAGTGCAACCACCAAACATCCTGAGCAATTTTAAGGTTTGGACAGTTTTAGAAGGATTTTTAAAAATCCATCTTGATAAGATTTTGCACTCCTGAAGCTTGAACTTTATTATATTATGTCGGCTTAGCTAGACTGATGTACATGAAAATTCTTAAGCTGTGATATTATGCACCTGGTAAAAGGTCATATGGTTCACCATGCAAAAGGGATCTTACCATCAACAGAAAATGAAGTGCTTAACAGGACATTTGTAACTTAGAAATTCCATGCAGAACATAAAATACAAGTTATATTATAATTATATCTGCCTTTATCATAATCTGCCATTTGTTTTAATTGATCTGTTCTCTCACAATAAATGTGACTGTGCAATATGCTTACCAAGTAAATTTGATCAAGTAGGGCTGAGGTCCTTCTGACTGATTAACATGAATCAGATATTTCATCTGCTGGATCAATTAGTTGCTTCTTAGTCAGTGGAACATCTCCGTTTGACAACTTTCCAAACAGTCAAAACAAATTGAATTGCGATCCAGCCAAGCAAGTCGATTGAACTTGTCTCGTTGCAACAAATTATTTCTCAATTTGTTGTTAAATCAGGAAACTTTTTTTAATTGAGATGCTGCAGCCTCGATTCCAGACATCAAAGGGGTCATTTTCAACTACATTTGACAAGTGGAGCATTTTGCCTGGTCCTTTCTTAATTGCTTGTAAATTGATGGCCAGCACACCCACATGCACAGGAGGAGGAGGAACACTGTCTGCAAATTCAAATTGAGGTCTTACACTGGTTGCAAGGCACAGTTGACAGTTTTCAGTAACAGAGTTGGCCGTCAGTATGGTATTGGTGCCAAGTGGTTAATCCTTACCCATGGTCCTGAATTAGATTAAAGACTTTACAGCATCTACCCATTCAATGCTGGCAGCTCCCAGCTTCAAATATCTCCCTAAACTGGAAACAGCACCAGGCATCAGTATTAGCTTTGGTCAGGATTTGGAGAAACCGGTGTTGGACTGGGGTGTACAAAGTTAAAAATCACACCAGGTTATAGTCCAACAGGTTTATTTGGAAGCACTAGCTTTCAGAGCGCTGCTCCTTCATGTTGGACTATAACCTGGTGTTGTGTAATTTTTTGCTTTGTTCAAGTAATACAGTCAAAATGTGTGGCTGGAAAGCACAGCAGGTCATGCAGCATCCGAGGAGCAGGAGACTTGATGTTTCGGACATTAGCCCTTTATCAGGAATATGGGAGGTAGGGGGTGGAGCTGAGAGATAAAGGGGGAGGGGTCTGAAAGATAAATAGGAGGGCAGGGGTGGTGGGAAGGTAGCTGGGAAGGTGATAGGTAAATGCACTTGGGGGTTGATGATGATAGGTTGGAGAGGAGGGTGGAGCGGATAGGTGGGAAGGAAGATGGACAGGTAGGACAGTTCAAGAGGGTGGTGCCAATTTGGAGGGTTCAATCTGGGATGAGGTGGGAGGGAGGGGAGAAACTCAAGTAATACAGCCAATCTTGTCAGCTTTGTGCCCTTTACATGAGCAGCTCTAGATCTCTTGCCAACGCTCTTTTCTTCACGAGACATCACCAATTGAATTTTTAATCAGGGAGGGGCACGGAAAATGGTGTCTCAATCTGGTTCCTGTTCCTGCACAACCTGTTTTGGGCAGGGTCACTGGGATTTTCAATTTATAGTGAATTGAAGTTCCAGGGAGCAGGCTGCCCTTTGATTAGGACACTGGTGCTAAGGGAGGGGGGAGGGGGGGGGGCGGGGCGAGGCGAGGCGAGGGGTGAGGGGGCGAGTGGCAAAGGAATGCTCCTTCCAGTGCTTGGTGATCAGCAGGGTCACACAACCAAAGAGAGAAAAGGTCAGATAAATTAATTTTAAATGACCATGGATGCCTGGCCATATTTCTAGAGGGGCAACCTTTCTTGGGGATGGTGGTTGGCAGTGGCTGTGCCCCAACAGCTGTTTTGGATTTGGGGGGTTTGGGTGATCCATCAACACCCCAGGCCCTCAACCTCTTCACCTCTGACCCTGAATCCATCATGTCATCGTCATCGTCATCGTCATCGTCATCGTCATCATCATCATCATCTAGGCCAGCGTGGGTCATTGACACGACCAATTCAAAATCCTAATTTGTGCATAATTGGCCTGAATTAGCTACCTGCCAGAAAACTGACCTGATACTGAGCCATTCTCACCGATGTGGGAGTGTAGTTCCCCCATTCATCTCCCTCCAATCTGGACCCCACTCTCTGCTTCAAAAAAAACTTGTGCCGCAACTTAAGTAAAAATGGATCAAACAAACTTTGCAAGCTATAAACAAGACAAATGGTGCTTCTTATTTGATTTGTCTGGTCTGTAAAGGACATCACACCAGCTGCACTCTCCTACCACAGCAAGCATTTGGCAGTTCCAAGTTACTTATAAAAAAAAATGTTTTTTTTTTCATAATTTTACAGCTGAAGGAGTTTATAAAGAATGTCAGAGCAGGAGCAGATGCCTCATTCACACAAGCCATCGAAATTGTGGAAGCAAATGTTCGATGGCATGGTCTCTTTGAAGACGAGCTGTTCCAGTGGCTCAGAAAATCCCTGAGCAGTTAATTTGTGGCACGTCTCAATATTTATAGCATGAAGTACTTTTATGCATTTGTACTATTTTAAAAAATTCTCTACTTTTATGAGAAAGGGAAAGAAGAAGTGCACTGCAGATTTTTGCGTTGGTTTTGCATCTTTCTACAGATTATACCGTTCCTTCCTACCAGGAGGATTTTGAAAAGAAGATCTGCTATTAACATTGGAAATGGCTATGTGGGACAAAGAATGTTTTTACAACTAGTGCATGTTATTAATACTCTGTGAAGAAAGGAATGGTTTGAAATGTATTTTCTGCATGAATATTTTGTCCCTTCTGCATTCCAGCATGCTAGCTTTCAAAATTTCCAATTTTGTGTATTTGCAGTGTTCTTATTCTGAAACAAAATGGTAATCTTATGCAAATGTTTTAAAGCACGACAACTGTTATGGACAATCAATGTGGAAAACTGGACATGGGAATCAGTTCTTGAAACCTACTGATATAAATGTGTGCTTAAAACGATGATAATTGGAAGTTAAGCCCAATTTTAATTTTCTTCTCAATAAAAAGTACAACTTGAGAAGTATTCCACAGAATACTGACAGAAATAAAAAGAAAATGTTAATTTAGCCCTTTTCATGTTATTAATATTGTAGATTTTCTAAATGAAAACCTATAGCTTATGTATTTTAAACAAAAAATATGGCATTTTAAGTCTGATAAAATTTTGTACAGTAACCAAATACAGAAATGTCTGTTTATTTTTCAAAATGTATTTTTCCACACGTCACTCTTCAAACCTGTCTTCGGTTTCCACACAAATATGTCTGCTTTCACAACAGCTTCCAGTTCACCATGTCAGATGTGGAAACCTTGACCAGTGTATTTTTGACTCCATTCTAGCTCAGATCAACCATGTTCTTGCTCCATATCCAAATTGGTGAACTCCCACATGGAATTATTGAGTAATGATTGAAATCACCCTCTTGACTTTTTTTTTGTATATTCATTCATGGGGTGAAGATGTCACTGTCAGCATTTATTGCCCAATGGAGAGGACAGTTAAAAGTCAACCACATTGCTGTGGGTCACATGGAGGCCAGATCAGGTAAGAAAGCAAGTTTCCTTCCCTAAAGGACATTCGTGAACCAGATGTGTTTTCCCAACATTCATCAATGGATTCATGGTCATTATTAGATTCTTTAATTCCAGATTTTTTTTAACTTAAGTCAAATTCTACCATTTGCCATGGTGGGATTTGAACCTGGATCCCCAGAACATTATATAGGTCTCTGAATTAACAGTCTAGTAGTATAACTACTTGGCATTTGGAAATATATTCCTGTTCAAAGTTTGGGAGAAGATTTGTAGCTCGGGTGCTCGTTGTTGTGGTTCTGTTCACCGAGCTGGGAATTTGTGTTGCAGACGTTTCGTCCCCTGTCTAGGTGACATCCTCAGTGCTTGGGAGCCTCCTGTGAAGCGCTTCTGTGATCTTTCCTCTGGCATTTATAGTGATTTCTATCTGCTGCTTCCGGTTGTCATTTCCAGCTGTCCGCTGCAGTGACCGGTATATTGGGTCCAGGTCCCACCCAGGGACAACACTACTATCATCGGACAAGCCAAACTGAGAACAGCCAGGGAATTCCTAGAGGCATGGCACTCATCCACTGATTCAATCAACAAGCACATCGACCTGGACCCAATATATCGACCACTGCAGCAGACAGCTGGAACTGACAACCGGAAGTGGCAGATACAAATCACTATAAATGCCTGAGGAAACATCACAGAAGCGCTTCACAGGAGGCTCCCAAGCACTGAGGATGTCACCTAGACAGGGGACGAAACATCTGCAACACAAATTTCCAGCTCGGCGAACAGAACCACAACAATATATTCCTGTTCCTGCACTGTCGCTGGGTCAAAATCCTGGAACTCCCTCCCTAAGGGTACTGTGACTCAACCTACAGCAGTTGACTGCAGTGGTTCAAGAAGGCAGCTCATCCTCACTTTTTCAAGGACAACTAGGGATCGGTAATAAATGCTGGTCAGCCAGAAATGCTCATGCCTGGTGAGAGAAATTTTTAAAAATCAACAATAATCTGAGTGCTAGAATTCTGAAGGGGAAAAAAAGCAAAAGTGCTGAAAAAGTACAACAGGTCTGTTTGCATCTATAAAGAGAAAAGATAGCCTAACGTTTCAGATAGAAACATTTTATTAAAACACTGCCAGTGAAATTCATCACAAGCTGCCTTCTCAAACTGCAAACGCTAAAGTTATTTGTAGCACCCTTCACCATGCTTCAAATTAGCCAAATCAACAAATACTAACAGGTAGAAACTGTCCATTTCTCGGGTGTCAAATATGTGCAATACTTTCAGATTTAGCAGCAAGTCAGCTCTCCGTTTGCATGTTGCTATGTTTGTCAAGCAACTGTCTTGCTCAGAAAGATGTTTTGTTCTAATGTTACTGTGAACGGAGGGGAAACATGGTTCACAGTCATCTGGTTTACTTTATCCCTACCTAATCCCCATGCCTCACTGTTGCTTGCTCCAACTCCTCTCCTGGGGTTTAACTGCAGGTCACTGCTAACAAGTATTGACAATTGACACACTGAATACGTGAGCTACTTTTGACCCACTGGGGTAGCAATAGCTGACACACAGAGCGTGCTTATCAGGCCTAAAGCCTAACAACCAGCATGCTTCAGGCCTGTGTAGTGACAGAAATAGGCCCAAGCAAGTTTCTACCCTTAAAGTTTGGAAGTGGTGTAATCCTGATCTGTGAAATTCATTGACCAAATTTTTTCAAGTTTCTACTATACAACTGACAAAACTAAAATGGTGTTTTAATAAAATGGTGTGCAAGGTAAGAAGCCATCTAATGTTGTTAGATTCATCTTTGGGCAGCGGAGAGCAGTGGAAAATTGAACAAGTTGTGCATATTGATGTTATTCAGATCCATCCATTGTTGTAAATGTGAAGAGGAAAAGCATTAAAGAATCCCCTTAGATAATTTAATCTGGAGCGAAATGAGATTTTTTTCAATCAGTCTGTTACTCTGCTAAAAACATACTTTTCTTTTCAAGAAACAAAAATAATGAGCTGCAATTTGTTAGTCCTATGGGGACAGTTTGAAGATGGGCAAGGAGTACAGATTGCTGCAGCTGGGACCAGGATTAGTTGCCTGTCAATGAGTTGGCATGGTAGCTTAATGGGTAGCACTGCTGCCTCTCAGTGCCAGGGACCTGGAGTTGTTTCCAGGCTGTGTGATGTTTGCACATTCTCCCTGCATCTGAATGGGATTCCTCCGGGTGCTCCAGCTTCCTCCCACAGTCCAAAGATGTGCAAGTTCGGTGGATTGGCCATGCTGAATTATCCGTAGTGTCCAGGGATATGCAGGCTTGGTGGATTAGCCACAGGAAACCCAGGATTACAGGGATAAGATGATGCTGGGGGTGGGATGCTCTTTGGAGGGTCGGTGTGGATTCGATGGGTTGAAAGCCATGCTTTCATATTGTAGGCATTCCATGATTCTCGGAAGATGGGCAGCCAGTTAGGGGCTCCCAGTCATTTCGGGCCACTTTGCAATGGAGCCACTAATTTGTCACCATCTAAAGTTGGCAAAACCCTCCCGCTGACTCCTCAGACAATGACACACTAGATCTTCCTTGAATGAGACAGTTTGGAGAGCAACGATGGGCCTTTCTCTGAAATCAAGTCTCCAAGAGCATAAGTGCCACCATGCAGTCCAAGCTGGCATCTCTTACCCTCCAGTGCCAGCAAGAAAACGGGGGCTGCTGCCAGGAGGACCAAAATCACAGGGAACAAAGTGCTTTACTGGGGCTGAGAAATGCAGGAAGTGGTGGGAGATGGATTGTAATCAAGGGGCAGCAGCGGTGCTCTCTGTGGCCAAACCCTGCACAATGTCTGTAACTTCAATCACCCACAAATTAGAGCAGATTGAGGCACACCCTACACATCAGTGACACATGGCCTATGTTGCTTTACCAGTTGGGTACATTGCCTCCTCTTTGTCTCAAATGGAGCTGAGGAAATTGCTGCTCAGATCAGAGCAGGCCATTACTTGTTCCTTAATTGGTAGTTAATCGACCATGTTTGGCATCTTAAGTGGAGTGGGCGTTCCCATTCAGAACTTACTTGAATCGAGGCTGGAAAGAGTAAGGTGTCCGTCCTGCTAACAATTCATCTATTTTCCCAGCTGCCCGTCTCCTGCCTCCTTCCCAGCTTCAAATAGGTCTGAAAGGTTCTGCTCCATCAGAATCAAAACCTGCATATGGTCCTGTCACAATGTCAAGCTCCTGACTCCTGCGCCGAAAAATTCACCCCAAAACCTTTTCATTGTTTTCTCAGCACACAGTAAGAATTCCATGTGCTTTGTTCACTTATACTGACGAAAGCCGAGTTAAGATTGAATTTAACTATGGCATCTGTCATTGGGAAGTTTGGATATTATTTGGTATTTCATGAACATTAATAAAACTGTACTTACTGTCAAAGAGTTGAAATCTAGATCGATTTCCCATAATGTAATCAAACTGCTGATTAATAAACTAAAACATTTGTTCACCTGGGAGCTGTGAAACAAAGAGCAAATGAACATTTAATTGCAATGGTGCAGACAATTCCCAGCTTTGTAAAATCATCCATTCACTATGCCATGGTCAATATTATGAAGTTAAAGGTTTCTTAATCAATCACAAATTTACCATGACAATGGAATAACAAATATCTTGGCAGGAACACTAACCCCCAAGAGGTTTTCAGAACTGCCTCAAAAGATACAATAAGACAAGACACCTTAAAAAAAAGGTTGCATCTTGAATGAACTACCCGTTGAGAACAATGGTAAGGGTAGTGACGGAATGACAGTGAGCTGATATGGCAATTCCTGCTTTGAAACACCATAAAGTTGAATTTCAGTCTTGAAGATGAAGGTAATGAAACAGGTTCGAGGATATTTAATCCCAGTTTAATTGTTTCACATATCTGAATCTTGAAGAAAAAAAATATAGTTAGTCTTTTTGTGGCATTTTGTGGAGAAGGTGGGGATGTAAATTGAGACAGATTTAATTGTCCTGTGCAGCTGAATTGGGGCATAGAAGAGTGATCTGTCCAGGATAGGTGTAATCCTGTCCCCACTTTAAATCACGTATTTTGCTAGAATAGTTTTACCTTGAATTGGTTTGAAAATTTGCAGCCAGTTTTGAGTCACTTGAATCTTAAGGGTTTATCTGCAGTGGAAACTATGGAACTAGAGACACAGAATTGAGGCTTAATTACGTTGTGATGAGTGCCTACTGTGAATGTGGACATTGCAATTTATAATAGGTCAAGTTGTCACAGAAGTGCACTCAGTGCTTAATATATTACCAGGCAATATTCCACGTCAAGCTACACAGACAAGCAACAGATTTTAACTCTGAGTTCATTACTGAATGGAAATCGCTCTGACAAGTTGATTTTTTCACTTGACCACTGCTTCCCTGGTCTCATTTAGATTCCACTGCTACATCTCCTGCTCAGTACAGGGGGTGACAAGAGTCA
Source organism: Chiloscyllium punctatum (assembly GCF_047496795.1). Taxonomy (NCBI): domain Eukaryota; kingdom Metazoa; phylum Chordata; class Chondrichthyes; order Orectolobiformes; family Hemiscylliidae; genus Chiloscyllium; species Chiloscyllium punctatum. Next base: position 13,690,418 of record NC_092770.1, on the reverse strand, counting down.
AGTGCAGCTGCTGACAGATGAAGATCATACACCTGCTTCCATGTTAGTGGTCTTGAAAATATTTCGGGAGGATTTCACAGGGAAGAGAAAGAGTTTGGGAGGCTTTGACTTTCCATGTGTGGTGTCCTGGACACACACTCATGCTAACCTTAGCTGACTTACAAAAGAACAGTTCCGATTCAGAGGAAAAACACTTTTCTCTTCAGAATAGCTGGAGACAGTCCCATATGCAGTGCAACAGCAATGGCAACCTCTCCACTCAAGCTCTGGTTAAAACCACATCAATGTCCAACTGCAAAATTGGGACCTTAATTCTATTAAACACACAGGACTCCTCTCTGCTGAATTGTGCACCCCCTTCAAGGGAGGCAGTAGTGTAGTGGTGATGTCACTGGACTAGGAGCCCAGGCTAATGTTCTGGGGAAATGGGTTTGAATCCCATCATGGAAGATGGTGAGATTTGAATGAAAAGCTGGTGACCACTTATCATTAAAAACCCATATGGTTCACAGTAACCTTTTGACAACGTGAGATCATATAATATTCAAATTGATATGCTTCAGGATGATTTTGTTTTTTGAAGTTGTTTTTATTCCTAATTCTGTGTCTATATCCTGTCAGATTTTAAATCTGTTTATAACTGACAAATCCAGAATTCATCTGATATTTGAAGCCTTCCCTTATATTAAATGTGACCCACTTCTACATATCAAAAGCATGCTCAAATATGTATTAGAGAATGTGCAGCAATTTAGCTGACAATGATATTGATATCAAGCTTGCAAGATTTTCTGATTTCAAACTCCAAATTAAATGTCCCACTCCTTCCTTAGTTACTGTTTTGATAAAATGTTACTTCTGTGGAATATCCATAAAATGTGTAGTGTTCCTATAAAACTATTTTTGAAAGCTTTTTTGTGCAAATATTCCAATTGCTTTTATTGACAAAAAAAAAACATGCATATAGTCTGTTTCCCAAAGGATAAGACAAGAAATGAAATACTGCTGAAGCATAGTCACTTTTGTTAAATGTAGGAAATGCAGTAGCTAATTCAGGGAAACACGCACAGAAATGTCTTGTAAACAACAATGTGATATTGACCAGAATATCCACTGAATTAGAGAATTCCTACAGTGTGGAAATAACCCATTCAGCCCATCAAGTCCAACCACCCATACCTGCACCCCCCCGCCTCCCCCATTCCCATGGCTAAGCCACCCAGCCTGCACATCTTTGCATAATATGGGGCAATTTAACATAGATAATACATCTAACCTGCATATCTTTGGACAGTGGGATGAAACCAACATACCCAGAGGGAACTTATGCAGATACAGGGAGAATGTGCAACCTCCACCCAGATAATCACCCGAGGATAGAATCGAATCCTGATCCCTGGTGCTGAGAGGCAGCAGTACTACTCACTGAGCCAATGTGCCACCCTTAATCAATATTGGTTGAGCCATGTCTGTTGGCCATGACATAGGTGACACCTCTCCTCCTCTGTGAAGTAAAGTCAACAAGTTCTTTTACATCCACCCATATGCTTTTACCTTTCATCTGAAAGATGGCATCTTTGACAGTACAGCACTCTTTTCGTCCTGCACCAGCATGTCATACTAACTTTTGTGCTTGGGTCACTGGAGAGGACATTAAAACCACCTGTCGCCACACGAGTGTATCAACTGAGCCAAAGCTAACATTATTGCTTCATATCGATATAGCCTGTTCTACTCTATCTTTAAAGACAGAAAAATTGCAGATGCTGGAATCCAAAGTAGACAGGCAGGATGCTGGAAGAACACAGCAAGCCACACAGCATCAGGAGATGCAGAACTTGACGTTTCGGGTGTAATCTTTCTTCAGGACTCTTGAGGTCGACTTCTGCCACTACTGTATCTTTAGACAAGTAATACCCATATTAACTAAATGCCAAGCTAAAATCAATACAATAAAATGGATTAAATTTTGCTACTGTTCGCCAAACAGTAAGTTTACTGTTCAGAATGAAATCTCTCTTGCATTAGTGCAGCATTTCCCATTGTCACAAGGTCCATTTTGTAGCCTCTTTGGCTGACGCAGCCAGTTGGAATTGCTTTCAAGGCAGTTTACTGCTGTGGGCCTAGTGGGTGATGTTTTGAGATTCAATCAATTTTATTCCCAAAAGCCAAAAAAACACAGAAGGATTCTATATTGTCACTCTAGGTAGGATTTAAATACTGCTATCAGAGATGAACCTGTGCATCATACAATCCTTACAGGAACTGAAATGTAATCATTTAGAACTTTATGCAGTTACAAAATGTTTCGCTGTATATTGTCCACCTCATACAACAGTGACTGTTCCAAATTGAACATAAAATGCCAAAATACCACCCAAGAGGGAATGCTACACCAACTCAGTTCAATCTGTTTCATGTTGGAATGAGCTTACAGAGACAGACTTTGTTTTATATTTTTAACCAATATCTTGGCAAAGCAGATCTTTTTCTTGGCACTTCAGTAAGGATGAAATCAGTCAATGTGAAATAGAAGACAATAACATGAGGTATTGTAACAAGAGATCATCAACTGTAACTATAGATGTATGAGATAGTGTTGCTATGGTTGCAGGCTGTACTGGAGGTTTGCTTATGTGATGTTCTGACCAAATCTGATATTTGATCATCTAATGTCACTGCATTGGCTCATAACACTTAACAGTGTCTGTACAGAGATGTATCCTCAATGAGAGAACCCACATTTAAGTCTTACCAATCCTTGCTGTATGATTGCTACATTTACGTCAAACAAGAGGTCTGTCCCAATCATCAGTCAATTAGTGGAGAATAAAAAGGCAGGATCCTGAAACTTTGATAGTGTTACAACACGGGGTAAACCTTTCTACTAATTTAATCCTGACACATAGAGAAACTCACTTCACGCCGTAATCTGTTAAATTTTGAGAGGCAAAGAACTATCCCAGATTTCACTATTTAAAGTGAAAATTAACAATTTTATTCTTTAAGTCCACCAGAGAACATTAAAACCACAACTATCTACAACTCATTTCTCTTAAACTAGTCTTTTACCTCTCACTCTGCAATATTGGTCCGATAAAAAACCCCGATTAAGGTTTACAAAAAAAATCACATTTCAAAATCAGCTAACTTTGTGGATTCTTCTTTGTAGAATTCCCTCTGTACATTTTCCTCTGTATTTTCCTGGGTCACCATTTCTTCGGTCTTCTGTTGCACAACGTTTCTTACAGACAGGTACCTTTCACAGAGCTATTCGGCTAGCCGTCTGTACTTGTTGGTGCTGTTTGCTGTTGTCCTCCTAACTGTTCAAAATGTCTGGTTTTATATCCCAAAACATTGGATCATTTCATAGGTTTGATGTCATCAAAACACTAAATTCAACTTTGTTTGGATTTTGGTCTCTGGGGCATAATTTGAACTGATTGGCCGAATTTGTATGTGTTTTTGTACTGTGGCAACACAATACCAGCTATTTGTGTCAACCAAATGTTACATTTTATTCAGCACACTCTGTGCTTTCAGTCCTTGCTAGCTTCCTCTCTCTCTTTAAGGTACAGTGCACACCTACACCTTTATAACAATACTCAAGAGGAAAAGACCACATAGTCGCTAGAGTCAAGCACAATCCTCTGTAGGGATGGCAGTTTGCCAGTACCTCAACCATATGATGAAGCAGAAGGCACAAAATGAGGCCAGAAGTGCAATTGGTTTCAGTGCTGTTGAAGTGCATCAGAGTTGTATGCCAAGGAACAGTGCCATTAAGACAACATTTTTTTACATGCTGTAAGTCCAATATCTCATGATGTTTTGGGAAGACAAAGTGTGGAAGACAGTATTACCATGGATTATGCATTGGTTAACATAGTTGCTGTTTACTTTAGCTCAAAATAAATTTAGTACAGAATGGCAAGAATTATTCAGTCATCTGAGCATTTGTGAGAATCAGTAGAAGTTTTTTGACAGATTTTTATCATCTTGCAGGATGTTATAAGTATGGAGCTTTGAAGAATAAATTAATTAGAGTATGTAATCATGGGTGTGAGGGGTGAAACATTGTCAGGCCTTCTTCAATCCAAAAAGGATTTTGCACTGAATCCAATTCACCACAGGAGCAGAAATCGGTCAGTACCGTAAGGGATCATCCTGGATTCTTCTGACATGATTGGATGGTTAGGCCCCAATAAGGTGTCATCATCCTTCTACGAACCCACTAAAAGAGAGCAAACAAACATCATCAACCATATTAGGTTGGACAAGATGTATTTCCAGACAGAACCACAAGTGCAATAAATGTTCACCACAAGGAGTTGAGTGCTCTAAGGGTGACTAGTTGGACACTTGGGAAAATATTGTAAATGAGCAGCGGTTTCATCACTTGAAAAAGAAAACAAAAGATCCTGATAAAGGAAAATGTCCAGATGAACTGAAATCATGCAGTGCAGAAAAATGTGAAGAAGCTAAATACACAGAATAAAATAAGAAATCAACATTCCAAGAGTCAAAATAAATTCTGGAACATCATTGTGAAGGTGTAAACCTTTGAAATAGCGAATGAATTAAACAACTGAGCACCTGTTTCAATACAGACAGACAGATTGCCAACATTTTGTGAAAGTCAGACCAGCTAACATAAAGCTGAGGAATGTTCAATTGACCCAAAACATTAACTTTGATTTCTGTCAACAGATGCTGTTAGACCTGCTGAGCCTTTTCAGCAATTTCTGTTTTTGTAACATAAATTTCCACCATCCAGGAGGCACAGATTTGTGGACAAACCACCATAAGCTCAGTCACAGACAACGAAATATCAGTGAAACATGATATCTGCTGAAAATGCTGAATATCTCATTGTTGAGCAGAAATGCATTTATTCATCTAGGTCTCTGAAAGTAGATAAAGTACTTCAGAATGAAGATGGGAGAACATTTCAAAAAAAATTTCTAAAAGCTATTTAAAGGTTTAGAGAAATTGAAATATGAATATCACATTAGTCTTCAAGAAGATGCTAAACTTAACTGTCTATACACTCCCCAGAATATTTCTAATTCTTTGATGGAAAAATGTGAAATCTCAGTAAAACAGCATCATTGAAAATTGGGATATAACATCAGTGACAGAGCTGACACCATGATGACCAGGGTTAATAACTGTGCTCAAGACAAATAGCAGACATGCACTGTTCTTGTTTCAACAAAATAGGTGACAACCATTCATTTCTCAGTACAATGCCTTGACCAATCAGAGTCAACATCCCTGCTTTTAAATAAATGCAAAACTCGGCAGTTAACTGCCAATCATCATTAGCTGCTGTATAATCCATGGGGCTGGCTTTATCAATCATACCATTTGTCAGTCAAACAACACTCTCCTATTATGCAGTATAAATGTCAACTATCCCCTTAAATTATTTTTGCAAAATGTCCTTATGAGTCCAAAAGACAAAAACTTTTGACAAAAATGTGTCTTTTTTTCAGCAGTACAAAAATGGAGTGCTATCATTGTATGGATCTCACTCTGTTAAGCAAAAGAGTTAGGGTAAATAATTTATTCCATCTATTTTGTCTGTTGGTGATAGTTTACCAAAATTGGCAACAAGCAATCTTCTTTCCCAAAAACTGGGTTCTGACTTGAGATCTCGAGTGATGATTGCTGACTACGTTCATGACACAAGCTGGGGGGGGGCTTGCTAATTGGAAGCAACTATAAGACCAGAGGATGTGGAAGCCGAAGTAGATCAGTCGGCTCATCAAGTTCAATCCACTCTTCAATGAAACCATATCTGATCTGACAATCTGCAACCACAATTCCTGCCTTTTCCCTGTAACCCTTGATTCTCCAACTGATTAGAATTCTATCTCAGTCTTCAATTTATTTAACCACCCAGCCTTGATGGTCTTTTGCAGTAAAGGAATTCCACATATTCACCATTCTCTGAGAGAGAAAATCCTCTTCATTTCTGTCTTAAATGGGTGACTTCTTATTCTTAGATTATGCCCCTTGAACCTAAACTCTCCCACAATGCAAACAACCTAATTACATCTATCCTATCAATATCTTTAAGAATTCAATGGGTTTCAATAGGGCCATACTTCATTCTCCTTAACTCCAGTGAATAACCTACATATCCTGTCCTCATAAGAGGATTCCATGCCTGGAATCAATTTAGTGAACCTTTTACGGAATCTTTCCAATGCCAGTATACCTTTCCTTAGATAAGGGGACCAGAAACATTCATAGTATCCAAGACTGAAGGGGTGGCTTCAATGGTCAGCACTGCTACCTCATAGTGCTAGGGACCCAGGCTCGATTTCACATTCAGGTGACTGTGTGGAGTTTGCATGTTCTCCCCATGTCTGCTTAGGTTTTTGCTGGGTGCTCCAGTTTCCTCTCACTGTTCAAAGGTGTGCAGGTTAGGTGAATTGGCCATGGTAATTCAGGGTTATAGAGTGGGTCTGAGTGGGATGCTCTTTGGATGGTCAGTAAGGACTCAATGGGTGGAATGTGGCTCAAGAGTGCGTGCTGGAAAAGCACAGCAGGTCAAGCAGCATCCGAGGAGCAGGAGAATTGACATTTCAGGCATAAGCCCTTCATCAGGAATGAGGCTTCTGGGCCAGGGATGCTGAAAGATAAGTGGGAGGGGGAGGGGGAGGGGGATAGGGCTGGGAATGTAATAGGTAGATGAAGGTAGGGGTAATGGTGATATGTCAGAGAGGAGGGTGGAGTGCTAGATGGGAAAGATGTTGGACATGTCAAGAGGGCAGTGCCGAGTTGGAGGCTTGGGACTAGGATAAGGTAGGGGAGGGAAAATGAGGAAACTGGTGAAATCCTCATTAATCCTGAGTGGTTTCAGGACTCAAGGCAGAAGATGAGGCGTTCTTCCTGCAGGCGTCGGGTGGTTAGGGTGTGGCAATGGAGGATGCCCAGGACCTGCATGTCCTTGGTGAAGTAGGAGGGGGTGTTGAAGTGTTGGGCCATGGGGTGGTGGGGTTGGATGGTGTGGGTGTCCCAGAGATGTTCTCTGAAACGATCTGCAAGTTGGAGTTATGCCTGCTTCCACACTGTAGGGATTCTATGATTTTGTGTGACTAGCACCTTGTATAGGTTTAGTGAAAACTCCCTGTTTTTATACTCCATTCAATTTGAAATAAAGACTAACATGCGCTACAAGAAAATTCCAGGCTAGGGTTTATCTCCACTCAGTTACAGAGCAATACCAATAAATAAAGGCACTTTTCAGCTGAATAGTTAATGGGGAAGAGATTATGGCTGGATTTACCAGTTGTAGAACACTAACTGAAGGGGATGGTGCTGGGGGGGGGGGGGGGGGGGGGGGGGTGCTGCGGCGAAGCTGGGGAGGTTTAGTTAGCTAGCTTCATAAATACAATCTTGTCACTGCAGTTTTGAAATTGTCAGGATTAGGGAACTAAACAAGGGGAATGAAGTTGAAATATAGCTGAACTTGGCTTAATTCTAAAAGTGACATTGCCAAACTCGTGGGTCACTGATTTATTCTGTCTGAGAACATTGTAAACGTCTTGATAATTATTTTCACTTTGTGAGCCTGTACTCCTTTTGTTCGTAGAATAAAGCAACAGCTCCAGAGCTTTCAGCCTTTCTAGCCTGCTCTACCATTCAATTGGATCATTAATGTCTACCTCAAATCTGTCTGTCCATCAGGTTACAATTACCCTTACCAAGCAAATATCTAAGTCATAGTTCAGAAATTTTCAGATGATGTGACCTAAGGCCTCTTGATGGGCCACTTTTCTACTCCCCTTTGTGATATTATTCTTGAATAATCCAAGTGTCAGATGTACAGTATAGAAATAGACTCTTCAGTCCAACTTAGCTGTGGCAACCAGATATCCTAAATTAATCTAGTCCTATTTGCCAGCATTTAGCCCATATCCTTCTTAAGTTCTTCCACTTCACATACAACATTTACAAGACATCTGGATGGGTAATTGTACCAGGCTCCATCACCTTCTCTAGCAGCTCATTCCATATACTTACTACCCTCTGCATGAGAGCATTGTCCTTTAAATCTTTCCCTTCTCACCTTAAACTTATGCATTCTAGTTTTGGACTCCCCCATCCTGGGGAAAAGTACTTGGCTGTTCACCCTATCCATGCCCCTCATGACTTTATAAATCCCTACAAGGTCATCCCTCGGTCTCCAATGCTGCACAGAAAACAGCCCCAACCCATTCAGCTCAAACCCTGACAACATCCTGGTAAATCTTTTCTGAACCCTTACACATTTCACATCTTTCTTACAGCAGGAAGACCAGAATTGAATGCAGAATACCAAAAGTAACCTAACCAATGTCCTGTACAGACACAACATGACCTCCCAACTCTTGTACTCAATGTACTGACAATAAAGGCAAGCATACTAAACACCTCCTTTATCACATTGCCTACTTGTAACTGCATATTCAAAGAACTATGAACCTATCCCCCAAGGTCTCTTTGTTCAGCAACACTCCCCAGGAGCCTACCATTAAGTGTATAAGTCCTGCCCTGATTTGCCTTACCAAACTGCTGCACCTCACATTTATCTAATTGTTTGAATTTGAAGACTATTTCCACTTGTTAGCTCTGGACTCCACCCATTGCAGGAAATAGGGTATATATTTTCTATCTCATAGTTCATTTAATTGTCTTTAAATACCTCAATTAGATCTTTGCTCAAGTGCTCTAAAGTAATTAGACAGAGCTCACACTATCGTTATTAGAGCAATCGGTAATGTATGGAGAAATCTAAAGACTGATATTAACCTGTAGGAGTATAATAGGGCATTAATCCCAGACGAGAAGCAATTTTGTGAGAACATAAATTTCAGCTCCCTGTGTTGGTTGTGTATGAAGCACTTTGTTTTTGTTTTAATGATGTAGTATGTAATGATTTAAGCATCTTTGACAGCCAATTGAGCATCATAGGCTGCAATTACTGTTAGTGAAAAAACAGATTAAGGCTTCAAGTCTACACAATGACATGTCTCTATTTTTAAATGGGTTTACAATGCCTTTGCAAAAAGCATATCATTCAAATGAGAAGAAAGCATATACTCAATGGAAAAATTCTCCAGTTTATGGATGGAAAAGATGTCAAGGACTTCTACAACATTTTGAATATGAGTGCCTGTAGGTTAAACCAATAAAAGACTTCAGCATTTGAGGCGTTATGAATAGAAAGACTGAGTACAAAAACAAAACAGTAGTTCTAAACAGGTACAAAGCAATAGCTAAACCTCAGTTACCTGTATTCCTGATGAAGGGTTTTTGCCCGAAACATCGATTTTACTGCTCCTCGGATGCAGCCTGAACTGCTGTGCTCTCCCAGCATCACTAATCCAGAATCTGGTTTCCAGCATCTGCAGTCATTGTTTAAACCTCAGCTACAGTACAATGTAGAGTTTGACTACTTCATTATTTCTAACCTCTCTGCTACAGTTTAGATCACAATGCCTTTGTAACCAAGTTTAATAATCTGGGCTGTTCTCAATTTTCCATGTTTCTTGAAGTTATTCCTCAGTTTTTGTTAAGTTTGATAGTCTTTTTTTTCATTGATCAGGACTCTGTATTTTAAAATTATGATGTGCTTCTAGGTTCCAAAATTTTGCTTTTTAATGTAGTCTGGGATTATCAGTGTATAAAATCCTCCATTGTGTTGTCTTTCCTGATGCATTGTGCTAGGGTGCAGTTTTTTGGTGTTTCTTTTCTTACCAGGAAGGATTACTACATGTGGTAGTGATTATAATGGTGGACCTCATAGAATATGAGTCAGCCAGGTAGACCTCATAGAATATGAGTCCCCTGATTGAAGCTGTTAATCTGCTCCAATCAGGTAGCCCTGGCTTACTATTCACTCTGACAGCTGGCTCTGAAGGAACTGGATCAGTGTCAAAAGTTCTCCATGTATAAATAAAGGGTGACTTGGTGATGGGATAGTGGCCTTTGTGGAGTTATTTCACATAGGAGAAAGTGAGGACTGCAGATGCTGGAGATCAGAGTCGAGATTGTGGTGCTGGAAAAGCACAGCAGGTCAGGCAGCATCCAAGGAGCAGGAGCATCGATGTTTTGGGCATAAGCCCTTCATCAGGACCATTCCTGATGAAGGGCATATGCCTGAAACGTCGATTCACCTGCTCCTCAAATGCTGCCTGAACTGTTGTGCTTTTCCAGCACCACAATCTCGCCTTTTATTTCACATGTCAGGATGTACAATTAAGCATAGTGAATGGTATTTGTTCCTTTTTAAGAAATGTGTCCTTTTAAATTCTTTAATGTGGGAGAACACATTACTTAGGTGTGGTCTGGACCTGAGTAAGATAACGGTGAAATGTATCTAATCCAAACCCAAAGCATTGCTTCCTTTTAAAATCACTCATTGTTCCAATAGAGGTTTTTCTGTCTGTCTCTGGTTCTAATTTTACACTGGCTACGTACCTTCGTATCATATGGAAATTACGTTTTTCTTCAATCCAGAAGTTTTATATATGTAGATGTTTTTGAAAGAACGTTGAAAGGCCGACTCCAGCAAACCTTTGATTAGAGCCATAGATTCATACAGCTTTACAGCACAGAAACAGATCCTTCGATCTAACTCATCCACGCTCACCAGATCTCCTAAATTAACCAAGTTCCCCTTGCCAGCATTTGGCCCATATCTTTCTAAATCCTTCCTATTCATATATCTATGCAGATGCCTTTTAAATGTTGTAATTGTACCAGCCTCCACCACACACCACCCTCTGCATGAAAACGTTGCCCCTTAGGTCCCTTTTAAATCTTTAGTTTCTCACCTTAAACCTATGCCCTCTAGTTTTGGACTCTGCTACCCTTGGTACTCTAGACTATTCACTCTACCTATGACCCCATGATTTTCTAAACCTCTATAAGGTCACCCCTCAGTCTCCGACCCTCTAGGGAAAATAGCTCCAGCTTAATTAGCCTCTCCCGATAGCTCAAACCCTCCAGCCCTGATAACATCTTTGTAAATCTTTTCTAAACCCTTTCAAGTTTCACACCATCGTTCCTATCGGAGGGAGACCAGACCAGAATTGCATGCAGTATTCCAAAAGTGGCCAAACCAATGTCCAGTGGCAACGTGACCTCCCAATTTCTACGCTCAATGCACTGACCAATAAAGGTAATCATTCTAAATGCCTTCTTCACTATCCTGTCTACCTGTGACTCCATTTTCAAGGAACTATGAACCTGGACCTTGGACCTTTATTCTAGAAATTCTATTTTTATAGATGTCTTCAAAAGTATATTGCATTACCTAAGGCCTTTGTTCATCAACACTCCCAGGAAAGCCCTGCCTTGATTTACGTTTCTGAAATGCAGCACCTCACGTTTATCTAAGTTAAACTCCAACTGCCACCGGCCCATCTACACAAGGTCCTGTTGTACTCTAAGGTAACCTTCTTGGCTGTCCATTTCACCACCAATATTAGTGCCATCTGCAAATTTACTAACCATACTTGCTATGTTCGCATCCAAATAATTTACATAAATGGCAAAAAACAATGGACCTGGACCGATCCTTGTGGCACACCATTGGTCACAGGCCTCCAATCTGAAAAGCAACCCTCCACCACCACCTTCTTGTGCTACAGTAATTCCTGGGCAGACCTTTTAACATACCATATGTCTTAATAGTGCTTTTTTATTCAAAGTTTTGGTTCTTGACATCATCACATTGTTTTCCATGGCAAAAAATAGGGTTGAGCTTCCACTCCAGTGAACTGTCACTGAGACTATCCATTTTAGTACCTCCTGCTCATATGTTGGTGCCTAACCGTGTGAAGATTCCTCCAGTTATGAAGAAAAGTCATGTGGACTTGAAAGGTTTCTCTCTCCACAGATGCTGCTGGACCTATTGAGTAACTCCAGCATTTTTGGCATTTGTTTCAGATTTCTATCATCTGTAGTATTTTCCTTTACTGTTGAAGATTCTTCTAGCTTTCTGTGTAATCCACCAAGGGTGCCAGTCTCTGTAATGTTACCTGACTATGAACCTTTGAAGATAGTCCTTGTCCAGAGTTTCCAGGAGCTGAACAGAGCCTACAGAAAGTTATAATGTCAGCATGACACAAATATGCAAGACAGTAACAGACATCAGATTTCACCATACAGCACAACATTTTCAAACTTGTTGAATATATTACTCTTTGAGGTAAATGAAATGGGATGAGCAATGGACAGATAGCCTGCTCAATTCAGCTTCCAGCCAGGTCAATTCTAAAAGACTGCACAGTCACTAAATATGGTAAAAACAATGACTGCAGATGCTGAAAACCAAATACTGGATTAGTGGTGCTGGAAGAGCCTCCTATCAGAGCGCTTTAGGGAACATCTCCGAGACACCCGCACCAATCAACCAAACCGCCCCGTGGCCCAACATTTCAACTCCCCCTCCCACTCTGCCGAGGACATGGAGGTCCTGGGCCTCCTTCACCGCCGCTCCCTCACCACCAGACGCCTGGAGGAAGAACGCCTCATCTTCCGCCTCGGAACACTTCAACCCCAGGGCATCAATGTGGACTTCAACAGCTTCCTCATTTCCCCTTCCCCCACCTCATCCTAGTTTCAAACTTCCAGCTCAGTTACTGTCTCCTTGACTTGTCCGACCTGCCTATCTTCTTTTCCACCTATCCACTCCACCCTCTCCTCCTTGACCTATCACCTTCATCTCCTCCCCCACTCACCCATTGTACTCTATGCTACTCTCTCCCCACCCCCACCCTCCTCTAGCTTATCTCTCCATGCTTCAGGCTCACTGCCTTTATTCCTGATGAAGGGCTTTTGCCCGAAACGTCGATTTCGCTGCTCGTTGGATGCTGCCTGAACTGCTGTGCTCTTCCAGCACCACTAATCCAGTCACTAAATATGCCAGGCTGCCTACTCTCTGACATTTAGAACTGGAATGGCATTTGGATCCCCTTTAAATATCATGAGCTGCTTTCATTTACAGACAGAAAGTGAGAATATTAATAAACAACTGTTGAGAAGAATTGTGTAAGCCTGGTCTTCTTCACATAGGGGATACATTTGGGAATGAGAAGTAGCAAGTTGCAAACAGGACCAGAGTTGTGTATTCGCAGAACATGACTGCCATGTAAAATTGAGGAAGGAGTCATTGAAGGAGTTCCTTATTTCCTGATTGTTCCCTCCTATTAACTCAGATTGCTATTTCTGCATGTTGTGAAACTCACAAGCCAAAGGTGAGTGTGTGCTTGGTGTAAAAATGAGATGATCGAGCATGGCCTTGTGTTTAATAAAGAGGGAAAGATTTAGAGGTGGGAAGAGAGTAAACAAGGATATTTTCCTGGTGAAAAAAATAGAGACTGTTCACACCATTGCTACTTATTCAACTCATTGAACCATATCATGGATTGAACTCAAGACCCTGGATGTGATGCTCCTGGAACTAACCGTCTCTTGCATTTGTACATTGACTTTTGAATCTGTATTCTCTTTTGAGGCAATGGAGAACATTTTTCCTCACTATCACCTCTTCCATCCAGGCAGGCAATAGACAAAATTTAGCTAAAATAAAACAAAACTTTCGAAATCTGAAACCAAAGCCAAAATTGCTGGAGGAACTTAGCAGGTCTGACAGTATCTGTGGAGTGGAAAGAGTTCTCGGTTTTCTCTACACAGGTGCTGTCAGATATGCTGAGATTCTCCAGCAATTTCTGTTTTCTTTCAGGGAAAATTTGGTGTCTGCCTTGCAATTTAATATTTCTTTGCAGCAGTGTCAGAAACCAGGAACTGAGTTCTGAGGAAGGGTCACTTGACCTGAAACGTTAACTCTGATTTCTCTCCATGGATGCTGGCAGACCTGCTGAGATTTTCCAGCAGTTTCTGTTTTTGGATCTGATTTGCAGCATATATAGTTCTTTCAGATTTTACTCCTTTTAAGAGGTGCAGTCATGTTTTAAATATATTTCTGGCGTTCCCTTCGAAATCCCACTCTGAGGCCGCCCACACCAGATTCAATTACTGAACAAACAGATGCAATTAAAGCACTGGAGTTAAAATTGATTGGGCTTCACTCTGATGAAATCAGAGGAGTTTGACTCTTGCTGCACCCAATATATGCCTGAAAACCGCCCCTGGTTAAATTCCTCCTGCAGAAACAGTTCAATATTCTTGTCAGATGGGTTGCGAAAGTAATCACAAAGTGATGTGGTGCATTTTCAATTTCCTAATTTTTCCAATCTCTCCATATGAAAATATGCATTCAGTGAGTCACCTATTCTTCCCAAATATTCACTTTAACTCTGTTTTTGTTAGATATAAGTTGTACCATAACATTTAAGTGAGCCAAGCTAATGTATCTAGCTTGAAACTGATTTTCTAAAAAAAAAATCGGTTGTGAATGTGTTCTGGCAGAAGATGTTACAACATGTTTAAAAATTCAGTGATGGAAACTGAGCAGCTTTTTGGGAGACATTTATAACTAACCCCTATTTGCATTTTTAAAGTAATGCTTCCTTTTGTTTAAAAAAAACCCACACTACTCAAGGCAAAAGTTTTTTTGAAAAATATCATGTTTTGCATTTGTCAATAATGAAGCATCTTCATTTCCAGACATTTGTCGGGGAAAGGAACCCTGATCACAAATGCACGGTTTTGTTTCCACCCCGTTTGCTTATTTGCACATTTTCATTCAATACTTGCCTCTGGGTGAATTCATCTAAAATTAGGTCTCAAGTAAGTCAGACAGCCATATCCTACATGCACAAATCTCCAGCAATCTTTAAATCATCCTGACATCTATAAAAGCCTGTCAGAATCAAATCTCATGACTTCTGAATGTTTGATTTAGCTCAAGAATATGAAAGAATGATATGTTGAGTATTTGTATATGCAAAATGTGTTAATCTAAATATTTTATTAAAATTGATACACTTTTGCATTTATCTTATGATTTTCCATAAAATATACATCAAAGAAGTTAAAATGAAATAAAATGTTTTGATTCAATCTCAAAGCTCTAATTTTTGTGGAAATTTAATTTCTGATCTTTTCATTCATTAAAATACGTTAGTATCAATCTCTGAAAGAGTGAAACACTTTAAAATTAATAATATTTTCTTGCACATCGCAAACCAATTCTTGCTCCTTACTTTGTACTGCATTCCTTCTCCATCCTTACATAGACACAACAGCCACCATTGTGGAATCAATAGCAAAAGAAACCTTCTTGGTTTAAAATTACACCCGCAATTATACATGGTGCTTGCTCATTAAGCTGTGCTGAAATCTATTAATCAATTTTCATAGGACTGACTCCAAGATTTTTGCTCTTCCATGTCTTTCACAATTTTGCCTTACAGTCTTTGCCTTTTGACAAGCTCAGCTAGATACAGTTTGCAGGATATTATGAAAGTAATTAAACACATTGTTCTTGGAGAAACTCTTCACTTCATGTTTAACTTTTTGTGAAGAGTTGACAGTTTTTATTGTTAGATGCTTCACATTGGTGATGTATGAAGGCTATTGTTTTTATATACATGCATATTTATACAAAGTTCTGAGCAATTTACTACATGTCGAATAAAATGCAAGTGCAAAACAAATGTCAAAAAAATGTCACAACCTAGATGAAGCCTAGGAAACTCATTTTTGCTTGGGCACCCGACAGCCTTTGGATTCAATGTTGAGTTCAACAATTTTAGGGTTTGAGGCATCTTCTCCCATGTCCTTACTCCAATTGCCACACACCATGTCCTGTCATCACGTGGACTATTAATACAAACAAGCCATTCTGCCTCCCCCCTTTTTCCTGAACTGAAGCATTAACTCTGCGTTCTCTCCACAGATGATGCTGGACCAGCTGAGTTTTTCCAGCAATTTCTGGTTTTGTTTCTGATTTCCAGCATTCAAAGTTCTTTTTGTTTTTGTTTCATGTTTAACTCACTGCTGCATCTAATCTAGGTATGCCCACCTTGAAGACATTCTGCTCCTCTGTCTGACAGGATTTCTGTTCTAATCTTTTCTTTTTACTCATCGCCATTAATTTTGTTGTCACTCCTGGTGTTTGACAAGATATCTGCAAAAACTCTCTTCCACGGCCACACCACATTCCTCCATGACTGACTCCAGTTCAGTCTCACCCCACGTCCAGGCCAACTCAAGTTTCAGCCTCCATGGCTTGAATCCACCCAGGATCACAGATCTCTGTGATTGTCAATGGTCCTCAGACAGCTGTTCTCACCGCATCTTGAGATCCACACTCAGTGCCTTGCATTGGCATATGCACATGGTCAATGTCTCTCTGTCTCTCTGTCTGTCTCTCTCTCTCTGTCTCTGTCTCTCTCTCTCTCTCGCCTCCCCCAACCTTCCTGCACCCCCTCCCCCACAACCTTCCCAAATTCCCCTTCATCCTCTGGCACGTTCACCATTCTCAGAAGAAAAATTTTTTATTTTCATTTTGATGTATTAAGGAACAAAGATGCGATAACTTAGAGATACCACGCTCCTCCAGAACCATCCTCCCCTCTCGTTCCCACTGACTCCATCCCCTCTCCCAAATCCACCACCTCATTATATATTTGTCTGACCAATTTGTTTTTTTCACTCTGGGCTCAATCTCGACCTATCACTTACTTCTCCCCTCCCCCTCCCCCAACCGAATTCCTTCTTTAGCATATATAACCTTTTCCTACCTGCAATCAGTCCTGAAGAATAACTTGCTTTCTCTCTGCAGATACTGCCAGATGTGTTGAGCTTTTCTGGCAATTTCTGCTTCCGTCACTGAAATAACTGCACAGAGGTTAATATCTTGTCACCAAAGCATCTATTTATACATGCACCATACTGGACTCTGACCAGCCAGCTCAGAGGCTGTCCCTAGATTGTGGAGACTCTCTGAGACTCCTGCTCATATCTGTCAGCCAGTGCTCCCTGTCGGGACTGTTAACTTGGGCCAATCAGGGATCTCTTATTCAATGAGATCCATCTGTCCCTTGTACCAATCTCTACAGTCACAACCTAGATAATTGTTGATAAATTATCCTATTGTGGAGCCAGAAACAGCAGGTATGAAGTAGAATGAAAGGCTTCCACTTTGATGTTATATTGGGCCTTGACTCTGGATTCAGGCTGTTTTTATTCTTCAACTGTTACATTGATGTGAAGCACACTTGGCCTCGACCATGACCCCGCCCCCCCATCACCAAACCATCATCTCCCAGACCATACAGAACCTCATCACCTCAGGAGATCTTCCACCCACAGCTTCCAACCTCATTGTCCGGGAACCCCGCACTGCCCAGTTCTACCTCCTTCCCAAGATCCACAAGCCTGACCACCCTGGCCGACCCATTGTCTCAGCATGCTCCTGCCCCACTGAACTCATCTCTACCTACCTCGACATTGTCCTATCCCCACTAGTCCAGGAACTCCCCATATTCGAGACACCACCCACACCCTCCACCTCCTCCAAGACTTCCGTTTCCCTGGCCCCCTACGCCTCATCATCACCATGGATATCCAATCCCTCTACACCTCCATCCGCCATGACCAGGGCCTCCAAGCCCTCTGTTTTTTCCTCTCCAGACGTCCCCAACAGTACCCTTCTACCGACACTCTCATTCGTTTGGCCGAACTGGTCCTCACCCTTAACAATTTCTCCTTTGAATCCTCCCACTTCCTCCAGACCAAAGGGGTAGCCATGGGCACACTTATGGGCCCCAGCTATGCCTGTCTCTTTGTTGGCTATGTAGAACAGTTGATCTTCCATAATTACACCGGCACCACTCCCACCTCTTCCTCCGCTACATTGATGACTGCATTGGCGCCACCTCGTGCTCCCATGAGGAGGTTGAGCAATTCATCAACTTTACCAACACATTCCACCCTGATCCTTAAATTTACCTGGACCATCTCTGACACCTCCCTCCCCTTCCTGGACCTCTCCATCTCCATTAATGACGACCGACTTGACACTGACATTTTTTACAAACCCACCGACTCCCACAGCTACCTGGATTACACCTCTTCCCACCCTACCTCTTGCAAAAATGCCATCCTGTATTCCCAATTTCTCTGCCTCCGCCGTATCTGCTCCCAGGAGGACCAGTTCCACCACAGAACACACCAGATGGCCTCCTTCTTTAGAAACCGCAATTTCCCTTCCCACGTGGTTAAAGATGCCCTCCAATGCATCTTGTCCACATCCTGCACCTCCGCCCTCAGACCCCATCCCTCCAACTGTAACAAGGACAGAACGCCCCTGGTGCTCAACTTCCACCCTACCAACCTTCGCATCAACCAAATCACCCGCCGACATTTCCGCCACCTCCAAACAGACCCCACCACCAGGGATATATTTCCCTCCCTACCCCTTTCCACCTCCCGCAAAGACCGTTCCCTCCATGACCACCTGGTCAGGTCCACGCCCCCCTACAACCTACCCTCCCATCCTGGCACCTTCCCCTGCCACCGTAGGAACTGTAAAACCTGTGCCCACACCTCCTCCCTCACCTCTATCCAAGGCCCTAAAGGAGCCTTCCACATCCATCAAAGTTTTACCTGCACATCCACTAATATCATTTATTGTATCCGTTGCTCCCGATTCGGTCTCCTCTACATTGGGGAGACTGGGCGCCTCTTAGCAGAGCGCTTTAGGGAACATCTCCGAGACACCCGCACCAATCAACCAAACCGCCCCGTGGCCCAACATTTCAACCCCCCCCTCCCACTCTGCCGAGGACATGGAGGTCCTGGGCCTCCTTCACCACCGTTCCCTCACCACCAGACGCCTGGAGGAAGAACGCCTCATCTTCCGCCTCGGAACACTTCAGCCCATAAGACCATAGGCCATAGGAGTGGAAGTAAGGCCATTCGGCCCATCGAGTCCACTCTGCCATTCAATCATGGCTGATGGGCATTTCAACTCCACTTACCCACATTCTCCCCGTAGCCCTTAATTCCTCGAGACAACAAGAATCTATCAATCTCTGCCTTGAAGACATTTAGCGTCCCGGCCTCCACTGCACTCTGCGGCAATGAATTCCACAGAATTCTCTGGCTGAAGAAATGTCTCCGTATTTCTGTTCTGAATTTACCCCCTCTAATTCTAAGGCTGTGTCCACGGGTCCTAGTCTCCTCACCTAACGGAAACAATTTCCTAGCATCCACCCTTTCCAAGCCATGTATTATCTTGTACGTCTCCCCTTATTAAGTCTCCCCTTAATCTTCTAAAATCCAATGAATACAATCCCAGGATCCTCAGCCGTTCCTCATATGTTAGACCAACCATTCCAGGGATCATCCGTGTGAATCTCCGCTAGACACGTTCCAGTGCCAGTATGTCCTTCCTGAGGTGTGGGGACCAAAACTGGACACAGTACTCCAAATAGGGCCTAACCAGAGCTTTATAAAGTATCAGTAGCACAAAGGTGCTTTTATATTCCAACCCCAGGGCATCAATGTGGACTTCAACAGTTTCCTCATTTCCCCTTCCCCCACCTCGCCCTAGTTCCAAACTTCCAGCTCAGCACTGTCCCCATGACTTGTCCGGACTTGTCCTACCTGCCTATCTCCTTTTCCACCTATCCACTCCACCCTCTCCTCCCTGACCTACCACATTCCCTCCCCCATTCACCTATTGTATTCTATGCTACTTTCTCCCCAACCCCATTCTCCTCTAACTTTTCTCTACACGCTTCAGGCTCTCTGCCTTTATTCCTGATGGAGGGCTTTTGCCCGAAACATCGATTTCGCTGCTCCTTGGATGCTGCCTGAACTGCTGTGCTCTTCCAGCACCACTAATCCAGAATCTGGTTTCCAGCAACTGCAGTCATTGTTTTTACCAATTCTCACACCCAGCTGTAATTCCTAGACATTAAAATTGTAGTTGAGTATTCAACAACTAACATACAGGGTATAGATTTGAAATTACATTAAGTATTAGTGTGCAAATGCTAAACCATTAAAGTTTTAAATGGGCAGATTAAAGACTACAATCTGTTAGTCCTAATGTAAATTAATTATAATTAACGATAAGGTAACTATTGTTATAAAGGTAATATACTGTATTGGAGATGGCTGTTAAAATGTGAATAATTCCGGTTTAAAGGTTAAGCGGCAGTTTTTTTTCAGTTCTTTAAAAGAATTAAAAAGGAAAGAACTCTCCCGATTTGTTCCCTTGACATAAACTCACACTTGGAGAGACTGATACTTTGGAACTGAGGTTGAGTAAGTGACTATTTAAGTGTGAGATTTTCTTTCCTTCTGCTGTAAAGAATGATTCACATCAACTTGTAATATACATAAAGTAAAAATAAACCAAAAAAAAACATCCAAATAATGACTAAAGAACAAATATTCCAAATATGCCTTATGCCACTGTTCAACCACCAACACCCAAAAGCAGCTAACAACGGGGTAATCAATATTCAATTATATATGCTGGAAAACATTTATAATTGAACAAAGCTTTCTGACCAGGAGAAAAGGTCACTTGCTAAAAGTTAATGAAAATGTCACAATTCAGCATTCCCAAGGACCAGCTGGATCTCATAACCACCTCCAACATTTTCAATGATAAAGTCGTTGGCAGTTTAACTATGTCTAAAGTTCCTTAATTAAGTCTTTCCATGAAGAGGAGTACCTTTTATGAATTTACACTTTCCAGTGCAGAGCAATTAGCATTCATGTGTGGCATGAGCAGTTTGCACTTCTTTCAAATTGCCAGTATAGTGCTTAATTTTGAAGTGTTTAATTTGGTCTTGTTATCTGGATCAAAATCGTATAGTATACAATGACACCCTCAAAATTTAAAAGCTGATTACTTTTGTTATTTTAACATATCTTAAACAAGTAAATTTTTGTATGAGTTTGACTTCAGTTTATTTCCCTTACTCCTGTGTCTGTTGTTATTTTCCATCAGACACATTTTCTCTCGAACTGGCACCGTCCCTCTTAAAAGCTACATCTCAGCTCTGGTGATGTTCCTGAAATTTATCTGAAACCTTCAAGTTGCCATTTGACTGAGGATGTGTACAAATAGGCAGCCAAAGTTATAATGTACAAACAGTTTGCCAAGATTATTGTGGACAAGACTGCACAGGCTGACATGTTACTGTAAACAGTATTTTAATTGGTAAATTTAATTTTGTTACATGGCTGTCCATGGATTTACATGCATTAAATTATCTTTCAGATAATAGTACAGATATTTGTTTAGGCGTCTCATAGCATGAAATAAGAAATATTTCAAAGCACAAAGTACTTTTCTTTAAGGCAAAAGCGAATATATTATTAAGGGAATGTTAACTTTGAAAGTTAACTTTGAAGGCCATTGGCATTGCTTAAGAAATGACACATTGCTCTTGTTTCACCTCAGCAAATAAGTGTCTGCCATTCTCTGATTTAATTCTCAGGGCAATGCCTTAAGAAATTGGCGTAAACTTGCCTAGTTTAATTTTTTTTTGAAAAACCTGACCGTTAACTGAGCCATCATTAGCTGGTGCGTTCTCCATGGTAATGCTTCTACCAGTCAGAATCCACTTGGCAACCAAGGGGTCTCCTCTTACACAGTCATGTTCTTTTTCCAATACCTTTGATGCTTCTTGTTAATAGTAGTGATGAGTATAAAATGAAAAGTTTTAACAAAATGTGTTTTTATTCAGCAATACTCAACTTTGAAAGTATAGATTTAATTATGTTACTTTGTAGTCTGTACCTATAGCAACTGCAGTTGCAATATATTACTTCCAAATGCAAGCTAATATTGCTTCTATTTGTTATGAATTTCTTGAGCTTTTAAATTTTAATGTGGGTGAAAGTGACAACAACATGTCTATTCCATATCCCCTGGGTTAACCTGAAGTTATTGAGCTTACTGGGTTGCAAACATGATTACCATAATTTATCATTTGTCAGAAATAATTACATCTGTAATATGTTTTTTGTGAATAACCAAAGGACTATTAAAATTTAACTCTGGGTAATACTCATTAGAGTTGCAGGAACCCTCAATAAGAATTTTGTCCAACATATTATTATATGGTAAAAGAACCAGATTCAGCAGGATCTTGTTTTGTTTTGGCTGTGAAGCATTTTCATTCCAAATTATTTGAATGACATGATTGTGTTGATTATTCTAAAGGCTGCAGTTATACTCTGCTGGCTCCTCATCTATTTGTTGTTATAAGTTTTCAGTCACTCTTTTGTTTTTCCCTGCATTTACTGGCCTATATAAATAATATATTTGGACCTCGAAAGATATTAAAGCAGTTGAATAAAATTGCCGAATTGTGTAAGGTATTTATTAAAAAGTTATTCATCTTTTAACTTTTTAATCAGACCTTCCACATTTTATAGTCTAAATGTGAACTGAGATGTTTTGCTGGTAGTGAAAGTCTCTGCGGATGTGCCGCAGTGTTTGAAGCTCAGATTCCAGATCATCAACTCTGAGCCGGAGTTCTTCCAGCAACCAACACTTGCTGCAGATGTGGTCACTGCCGTTCACAATGGGATCAGCCAGCTGCCACATCATACAGCTACAGCACATCACCTGCCCAGCCATCTCTGCTTAGTTAATTACTTTATTACTTTGTATAGGTTTGAGTTAAAATACTTTCTGATTCCTCTCTGCTATAGTCTTTTTCTAAAAACCAATTAATAGATAAACCATAAAAAGTACATATTTTAACCATTCACTGATAAAGAAATAGAAAATCCTTACTTTAACAAACCAGAGTCCTATTTTTGGTTAGAGGAGGGTGGGAGGAGACACAACACGTGTAGTGTCTCAGGTTCAGCCACTGCCCAGATATATTACCGGCAGTCCCCTGGTCATCGCTCCCGCTCTTCCTACTTATTAACTAGGTGAGAGGAGGAGGACGGGTAGGAGACACTACAGTTGTAGAGTCTCGGGTTTAGCTGCCTTGCTGATATATATGGTCACTGCTTTCCTTCCCGGCTGCCCCTCTGGTCCACGTCACTTCCTCCGCTGCTCCCGCTCCTTCTCCGCTGCTGCTCACACTCAAAAATCTCTAATGATAAGAAGGTTAGCATTAAGGCACTTTACCTGAATGCTCGTAGCATTCGTAACAAAGTAGATGAACTAACGGCACAGATCATCGTGAATGATTATATGTGGTAGGCATCACAGAGACATGGTTGCAGGGGGTTCAGGACTGGCAGGATTTACAACTTATCGAAAAGACAGGGAGGTGGGCAGAGGGGGCGGGGTGGCCTTGTTAGTTAAGAACAAAATTAAATCTATGGCACTGAATGACATAGGGTCGGATGATGTGGAGTCTGTGTGGGTGGAATTGAGGAACCACAAAGGCAAAAAAACCATAATGGGAGTTATGTACAGACCTCATAACAGTGGTCAGGATCAGAGGCGCAACATGTAATGGGAAATAGAAAAGTCATGTCAGAAAGGCAAGGTCACGGTGAATCATGGGGGACTTCAATATGCAGGTGGACTGGGTAAGTAATGTTGCCAGTGGATCCAAAGAAATGGAATTCTTGGAATGCTTATTGGATGGCTTTTTGGAACAGCTTGTCATGGAGCCCACAAGGGAGCAGGCTATTTTGGACCTAGTGCTATGGACCAGACTTTATAAAAGATCTTAAAGTAAGGGAACACTTAGGAAGCAGCGATCATAATATGGTAGAGTTCAGTCTGCAGTTTGAAAGAGAGAAGGCAAAATTGGATGTAATGGTGTTACAGTTAAACAAAGGTAATTACAAGGGCATGAGAGAGGAACTGACGAAAATCAACTGGAAGCAGAGCCTAGCAGGGAAGACAGTAGAGCAACAATGGCAGGAGTTTGTGGGTATAGTTGAGGACACAGTACAGAGGTTCATCCCCAAGAAAAGGAAGATTATCCGGGGAGGGATTAGACAGCCATGGCTGACAAAGGAATTCAGGAAATGTATTAAAGAAAAAGAGAGATCCTATAAAGTGGCCAAGAGCACTGGGAAATCAGAAGATTGGGAAGGCTACAAAAACAAACAGAGGATAACAAAGAGAGAAATAAGGAAGGAGAGGATCAAATATGAAGGTAGGCTAGCCAGTAATATTAGAAATGATAGTAAAAGTTTCTTTCAATGCATAAGAAACAAACAACAGGCAAAAGTAGACATTGGGCCACTTCAAACTGATGCTGGAAGGCAAGTGATGGGTGATAAGGAAATAGCTAGAGAACTTAATAAGTACTTTATGTCAGTCTTCACAGTGGAAGACATGAGTAATATCCCAACAATTAAAGGAAGTCAGGGGGCTGAGTTGAGTATGGTTGCCATTACAAAAGAGATAGTGCTAGAAAAGCTAAAAGGTCTTAAAATTGACAAATCTCCTGGCCTCGATGGGCTACATCCTAGAGTTCTGAGAGAGGTGGCTGAGGAAACAGCGGAGGCATTGGTTGAGATCTTTCAAAAGTCACTGGAGTCAGGGAAAGTCCCGGATGATTGGAAGATCGCTGTTATAACCCCATTGTTCAAGAAAGGATCAAGACAAAAGATGGAAAATTATAGGCCAATTAGCCTAACCTTGGTTGTTCGTAAAATTTTAGAATCCATCGTTAAGATGAGGTTTCTAAATTCTTGGAAGAACAGGGTTGGATTAGAACAAGTCAACATGGATTTAGTAAGGGGAGGTCATGCCTGACAAACCTGTTAGAATTCTTTGAAGAGGTGACAAGTAGGTTAGACCAGGGAAACCCAGTGGATGTGGTCTATCTAGACTTCCTAAAGGCCTTTGATAAGGTGTCACATGGGAGGCTGCTGAGTAAGGTGAGGGTCCATGGTGTTCGAGGTGAGCTACTGGCATGGATTGAGGATTGGCTCTCTGACAGAAGGCAGAGAGTTGGAATAAGAGGTTCTTTTTCGGAATGGCAGCCGGTGACAAACGGTGTCCCAAAGGGCTCAGTGTTGGGGCCACAGCTGTTCACGTTATTTATTAATGATCTGGATGAAGGGACTGGGGGCATTCTAGAGAAGTTTGCCGATGATACGAAGATAGGTGGACAGGCAGGTAGTACTGAGGAAGTGGGGAGACTGTAGAAGGATCTAGACAGTTTGGGAGAGTGGTCCAGGAAATGGCTGATGAAGTTCAATGTGAGCAAATGTGAGGTCTTGCACTTTGGAAAAAAGAATCCAAGCACAGACTACTTTCTAAATGGTGAGAAAATTCATAAAGCCAAAGTACAAAGGGATCTGGGAGTTCTAGTCGAGGATTCTGTAAAGGTAAACATGCAGGTTGAATCCGTGATTAAGAAAAGGAATGCAATGTTGTCATTTATCTCAAGAGGGTTGGAATATAAAAGCAGTGATGTGCTACTGAGACTTTATAAAGCTCTGGTTAGGCCCCATTTGGAGTACTGTGTCCAGTTTTGGCCCCACACATCAGGAGGGACATACTGGCACTGGAGCGTGTCCAGAGGAGATTCACACGGATGATCCCTGGAATGGTAGGTCTAACATACGAGGAACGGCTGAGAATCCTGGGATTGTACTCATTGGAGTTCAGAAGGTTAAGGGGAGATCTAATAGAAACTTACAAGATAATACATGGCTTGGAAAGGGTGGACGCTAAGAAATTGTTTCCATTAGGCGGGGAGACTAGGACCCGTGGGCACAGCCTTAAAATTAGAGGGGGTCAATTCAGAACAGAAATGCGGAGACATTTCTTCAGCCAGAGAGTAGTGGGCCTGTGGAATTCATTGCCGTGGAGTGCAGTGGAGGCCGGGATGCTAAATGTCTTCAAGGCAGAGATTGATAAATTCTTGATGTCACAAGGAATTAAGGGCTACGAGGAGAATGCAGGTAAGTGGAGTTGAAATGCCCATCAGCCATGATTAAATGGCTGAGTGGACTCGATGGGCCGAATGGCCTTACTTCCACTCCTATGTCTTATGTCTTATGGTCATTGATGAAAAAACAGTTAATATAATTTGGGGGTGAGGGGGTGTGGGGGCTGTTGAATTTTATCATGGGAGGTTGGTGTCCAACACAAAATGGGTGATGGCAACTAATTGAATGGTTGTTTGCTGGTGGGTTTGCACTCGTTTACTCTGGAGCTAAGTTTCAGTCATTTCATATCTGGGATGCTGCAAATATATTGGTGAGCAGTTTCACTGTGTGCATACCATGTGTGTTGGGTATTGGTCAAAGATCATTTTAAACCCCAGGTCTAGTGCTGACTGACCAGTCATATCCAAACCAAGAGGAAATTGGACATTGATGTCTTCACACAGCACAGGCTTCTACATCTGGCCACCTGTCTTGCATGCTTTGGGTAAGTTGCAAGAGGGAAGATTGGAATGGCTGTGATTGTCTGGGATTGGACAATGAGAAGAAATTCAACTCCACCAGAACAGTTTTTAATCATAACCTTTCTCATGGGGGTGAGGGTGGGAGGTGTGGTTAGGGGGAGGTGAGGAGTATGGTAGTGGTGGGGTTTGGTGGGCTGAGGGAGAGTAGAAGGCTGCTGAATAACTCTGAGTTGAGCAGGCCCAAAGCCTAACCTAATCGTTGGCATTATCAACTAATTTCACATAGGGAAGAGGTTGGCTAAAAGTGTACCTGGGAATCTTAAGCAGTGGAGAACATTTTTGGCAAAATCTTTGGGGCTAAGAAGACAACTTTTCAATATTATATCGAATAAACAATATTTCTTATTTTGATTCAGGGGAGGCGGCCAATACCCCTTCTTGATTTTTTTTTCTCAGTGTATGAAGCTGTAAGGTCTATGTGTGGCAGTCACTTCTAAAACATGAAGCCAATGTCTTTATTTGATGTACAGCAGCACGCAACCTCGGGGGTACCTCAGAGCAGCCATAGCTTCGATGGAACTTTGGAAATGGGCATTATTGGCTGGGCCAACATTAATTGCCCATTCCTAATTATCCTTGACAATGTGGTGGTAAGCTGTCTTTGTGAACTGCTGCAATCCATTTGATGTTGGTAACCACACAATGCATTAGGAACCCACTGATAGTGAAGGAAGAGCAATGTAGTTCAACATCATGATGGCAAATGGCAGATCCACTGGGACAGTGTGCTATAATTCTCACTATTCCTGGAGTCAAATCAAATGTTGAAACTTTTTTTTGAAGGTACGCGCAGTACCACAATTTACCTGACTATCAGACCAAGGTTGATTTAAAAAAAAACACAGACCAGGTTTCTCTACTGCACAAGAATTAATATTTATAAGTTATTAGACTACAACTGCAAGTAATCAGATCTAAACCATTGGCCGATAATGCTACTAACTAAAATAATAATCCCCTTATAAACTTTATGTTTTTCTCACACATGCCCTTATATATAGATAGATAAACCTATAGGGAAAACAAAAGTATTGCTGGAGGGAGAAAATCTGAAAAGTCAATTTGGTAGTCCTTGCTTTCCAATTCTGATGTTGAGATGATCCTTCTTTTGGTAACCAGACCCTTTGGTGTTCAGTTGTCTTTCTCGAGAAAGTCCCACAGGTTTGTAAGAAGTACAGAATGATTCTTATGTTTGGAAAATGTCTTAGCTCTCTGCAGGAAAGCTAACTGGCTTTCTTCAAGATTAATCTGAGTTTTGTTTTGCGATAAACAGGAAACTTCTGCTGAAGAGAACAACTGCATGCACTTCTGCATGTTGCTCTTTTTCTCTCTCGCTCTCTGTGTCTGTGTCTCTGTAACTTATTTCTTGTACCAACTTGTTCAGTTAGCTAAAGAACTGCTCAGTTCCTGATCAACTGCGCATTGCAGAAACCCACAGCCACAGAACAATAGGTATTAGATTCCTTGCTGTGAGATTGTGTAGCCAATCTGGTAAATCCTGGTTTTTAAAAACCATTCTTTCTCTTTGCAGTCCAGTCTTTTTAAGACAAAAAAAAGCTGGTTTTTAAACTTGGAGGTAACTTGCAGGAGATTATGCTCCCATTTATCTGGTGCCCTTGCGCTTCTAGGTGGATGTGACCATAGATTTGCCATTGGCACCATAGTATTTATACAGTTAAAAATCACACAACACCAGGTTATAGTCCAATAGGTTTAATTGGAAGCACACTGTTGGACTATAACCTGGTGTTGTGTGATTTTTAACTTTGCCCACCCCAGTCAAACACTGGCATCTCCAAGTCATGATTAGTATTTATATGGTAGTCCTGTTTAGTGTCTGGTCAATAGTAAGCTCCAGGATGTTGATGGAACAGATTCAGTGCGAGTAAAGCTATTCAATGTCAAGGGGCAATGATTAGGTTCTCTTTTGTTGTAGACGGTTATTGTCCGGCAGTGTGTAGCATGAATGTTAACTTACCGAAACTTGGATATTGTCCAGATATTGCTGCATTTGGACATGGTATTTGAGGAATCTTGTGCAGTGATGAACAGGGTACAGTTATCAGTGATCATCCCTACTTCTGATTTTATGATAGACACTACCCTGAGGAACCCCTGCAGTAATGTCCTGAAATGGAGATTACTGACCTTCAATAATCACAACCATCTTCCTTGACACTAATGACTCCAAATATTGGAGATTTTACTCCTTTATTCTGATGAACTCTAATTTGTGAGGACTCCTTGATGTCACACTTCATGAAATACAATTCTGTTGTTCAGAGCAATGACTTTCAGCTCCTCTCTGGAGTTCAGCTCTTTTACTCATGTTTAAACCAAGACTGTAATGAGATCAGGAACAGAGTGGCCTTGACAGAACCAAACTGAATGTGAATGAACAGGTTATTGCTGAGTGAGTGTTGCTTGTTGGTGACCCTGTCCATTTCTTTCTTGATGAGTAGACTGCTAAGCAATAATTTGTCACATAGATTAAAGCTCAAAATCCAATCTAACTGATATTAAAATACATTCAAATCACGCACTGCATAGGTTAATGTTAGATGGTTTGTGCAGTTTCCCTCCTTTAAGGCTTTAGAGGTTTTATGTAGCTGAATGGGTTTAGAGCTACAAACCCCATGCTATTTATAATAATTACCAAATTTTTCTTATTTGTGGACACAAGTGTTTCTGTGATCATTAAGTTAGGGCTATGGGTTCCATGATTGCCTATGTAACATAGATCGTCAAATGAGTTCTAGCAACATATAGAAGGTATGACCGATTTCAAACTAAGGAGCAAACAAAGTTGAATTAAAAGTTTATTATTGAGTAGAAGCAAATTATTAATAAGATCAATATTACTCAATATTGACTGGTTTAATACAATCAAATTACCAGAAAATTAAATGGTGTTTATTTGGAACTTTTCAGCAAATTACCTTATGTGCAAAAGTGGACAACTACTTTATATCCAAATATCTTTCAGTTGAACACATTATTAAAACAATGCAGTCAATATATGTAAATGATGTTCACTGTTGGTAATGGTCTCCATGCATTGGAAAGAAGACATTATTCTAATGACTCTCACACTGCTCTGTTTTCTTGCCTGCTGTGCCTTCCCAGAGGCAAAACAATCATTACTGTAGTGCTGTTTCCATGGAAATAAAGACACCCATCACATTAGATTGTCTGCATACATAGTGAAAAGATTCATTCCCTGATACAAACTCCCCTGCATCGGCCGTGTCTTACAGTCTCTGACAGAGTTACTGATCAAGTATTGGATAAATTTTAATTTGAATTGGCCCCTTTTCAAAAGAAATGTATAATATATTTTCATTAGCTAGAAAATTATATTTGCAATAAAATGTACCTTGCATCTGAAAAGTGGTGTTAACTGTTTGTAGATTTGAGAAGGGAATTATACATCATGTATAATTAACTTTCTCATATTTTTAAATATTCCACTTAAATGAAGCTTCAGCAAGCTCTTCATTGATAGCACAGGAGCTGTTTAAAGTCTAAATTTAAAAAGTAACAGAAAAAGATAAAATATAATACAACTGGATAGTTAATTGATTCAAAGGCAGGGAATTGGATCCAGTCAAGGATGGGAAACTTTGAAGTTGGGACTAAGCTATATAAATTACATATGGTTTACAAAGCCAGCACTAGAATTTTTGTGGGGAGATGAGGGACCCTTTGGGACCATTTTATGTGATGACAATTATGTGATGACACCTCATAGCTAAAGGCTGGGAGAAAGTGAGGACAGCAGATGCTGGAGAGTCAGAGTCAAAGGTGTAATGCAGCAAAAGCAGAACAGATCAAGCAGCATCTGAGGAGCAGGGGAGTTGATGTTTTGGGCATAAGTCCTTCATCAGGAATGTGGAGGGGGAAAGGGGCTGAAAGATAAATGTGGGGTTGGACATGGATCTAGGGGGAAGGTAGGGATGAAGGCGATAGGTGGGTGAAGGTGGGATAATTGTGATAGGTCAGTGGGAAGGGTGGAGCAGATAGGTGGGAAGGAAGATGGACAGGTTAAGAGGGCGGTGCCAAGTTGGAGGGTTGAATCTGGGATGAGGTGGGGGTAGGGAGTTTTGAAAACTCGTGAAGTTAGTGTTCATGGCATGTTGTTGTAGGGTCCCAGAACAGAAGATGAGGCTTTCTTCCTCCAGTTGGCTGGTGACTTTGATTTGGTGGTGGAGAAGGGTCAGGATTTGCGTGTCCTTGGGGAAGCGTGAGGGGGACCTGAATTGGTTGGCTATAGGGTGGTGGGGTTGTTTGGTATGTGCCGACCAGAGATGTTTCCTGAACTGCTCTACAAGTTGGTGTTCTGTCTCCTCGATGTAGAGAAGACCACTTCAAGAGCAACGGATGCAGTAGATGAGGTGGGTGGATGTACAGGAAAATCTCTGCTGGATTTGAAATAATCCTTTAGAGCCTTCGACGGAGGTGAGGGGGGGAGGTGTGGGTGCAGGTTTAAATGCCAGTGTAGAGGGTGCATTGGTGCGGGCTGTGGATCTAATGAGGGAGTCGCAGAGAGAATGGTCTCTGTGGAATACAGATTGGGGTGGAGAGGGAAATATATCTTTGGTGGTGGGGTCTGACTGTAGGTGGTGAAAATGATGGAGGATGATACGCTGTATCCAAAGATTCATGGGTTGGAAGGTGTGGACCAGTGGGTTCTATCCTTGTTGCGGTTGGAGGGGAGGGGTTCAAGGGTGAAGGTGCGGGAAGTTGAGAAGATGCGGTGCAGGGCATTGTTGATCATGTGGGAGGGGGTGCAGGACATCCAGATATCCTACTATTTCAAGGACCGCAATAACCCCTCCCACAATAACCATCCCACCTACCTTCCTCCACACACAGCCCCCCGCCCTATCCCCACCCCCATCCCCATATATATCTCTCACTCCCCTTCCTATTCTACATTCCTGATGAAAGGTTTATGTCTGAAATGTTGACTCTCTTGCTCTTCAGATGCTGCCTGACCTGCTGTGCTTAAACTCTAATAGTTAAAGGCTCCCTATTGAAAAAGGCACTGGTACATGTCACAATCGATCCATTCTAGAAATTTCAGGCCAGAGAACATGTGCAATGATCAGGTCTCAATTTTGAAACTCTATTGCCACATGATGAGTGAGATATCACAAGTGAGGTAGGAACAATTATTGGATCGAGGGACAACAACAGAAGGTACAGGAAGCCCTAAGCTCTGCTTTGTCAGACTCCAATGTAGGGCCTCAATAGACATCCATGAGGGGGATGACTTGGGTGTAGCAGCAGTATAAATGTGTGGCTCTGTAACCTTTTCAGAGGCACTGGAGAGAGATTGAAGCAATCCATCTCTAGCATGAAGATCATGATCTGTTTGGAATGTGCTGATATCATCCTTTATTAAACACGTGTATAGAGATTCAGAGACAATGGGGTGCATGCTCATTTCCATCAAGGATTAGATTACTTACAGTGTGGAAACAGGCTCTTCGGCCCAACAATTCCACACCGACCCTCTGAAGAGCAACTTACCCAGAACCATTTCCCTAAATTTACCCCTTCACCTAGCCTGACAGGCAATTTAGCATGGCCAATTCAACTAACCTGCACATTTTTGGACTGTGGGAGGAAACCAGAGCACCCGGAGGAAACCCATACGGACACAGGGAGAATGCACAGACGGTTGCCTGAGGTGGGAATTGAACCCGGCTCTCTGGCTCTGTGAGGCAACAGTGCTGACCACTGTGCCACTGTGCCGGCCACGTGATGTCCACACTGATTTTGCTGGTTTAGTAGGATGAATGTAAGCTTTACTTTGGCCATTCAGAATTTCATATGGAATATTGGATGGTTTGATAAAGTTTGATTGAAATTGTTAGCTTATTTATCAGCATTGTGATGATGAGGATGCTGTGATATTCGGCTACCTGAATGTCAACTCTGCTTCCCTCTTTGTAAATGCCTCCAGACCTGTTGAGTTTTTTTAAACAGTATTTTCTGTTTGTCGTGCCTTCCTTTTGTTCTCCTCTGTACAAAACCCCTATGATGTTACAAGCTAAGAGGAATGAGAACCATAATGCCCATGGCCAGGAAGAAATAGCTTGATCACATCCATTGAAGTCAGCCTTCACCAGGTGTAGAACTGGTTCAGTTTGGATTTCTCCATTTCTAAGTAGCACTAGAAAGCTCAAAGAACTTTCACAGATCCAGACAGTGATAGCGCCAATAGGATTACTGCTGAAATTCTGTTGAACTGTGCAACATTAAGAATGGCAAGGTTGAAGATAGCAGTGCTGTCATCAAAAGAACATGACAGGGATGAACAGCTTCATCAGCTGCTTACTCTTTTTTTTACCCCTGGCACCACTTGCCAATGCCCTCACCAAAATAGTATCCAACAAGAGCCAAGCTAGAAGCGTGTGTGCCTGGCACATACATTTGGAACTAAATCAGCACTTGTAGCTCTGAAAAATGTGGGTGGTTAGCACTGCTGCCTCACAGCGCCAGAGACCCGGGTTCAATTCCCGCCTCAGGCGACTGACTGTGTGGAGTTTGCACGTTCTCCCCGTGTCTGCGTGGGTTTCCTCCCACAGTCCAAAGATGTGCAGGTCAGGTGAATTGGCCACCCTAAATTGTCCGTAGTGTAGGTAAGGGGTAGACGTAGGGGTATGGGTGGGTTGTGCTTCGGCGGGTCGGTGTGGACTTGTTGGGCCGAAGGGCCTGTTTCCACACTGTAAGTAATCTAATCTAAAAAAAAACCATCACCAGGCAATTGCATTTTACAAGCAAAGTATTTTGTTGCAATAATGTTGACTGAGGCATAAGGTTGGTGCGGGGGGAGGCATTTTTAACTGCAGTGCCTCTTTGATATCCTCCTGAAAGGGCATGTGGTAATGCAACATTCTCTCAGCAAAGCACCAAAATGCCAGCCTTGATTATCTCTACTGACTCATGAGATGGTCCCAAAGTAAGAAACACAAATGATAAATATAGCATTGAGTCATTTTAGCAGAGGGATAGAGTACAAGTAAAAGAGTAATTACTCCTGTGAAAAATGCTTGTCAGGATTTTAATCTGAGTCACTGTGTTTGATCATGTGTTACTCTTGTGAAGATTGAGATATGAGCAACCTGGGGCCCGGGAATCTCTATTGAGGAAAGAGTAAGGAGGTTGAACCTGGACCTTTCTTTTTGGAAAAGGGGAAATGTTGAGGTATGTGAAAATGAAGGAAGTCATTTTAATGTGGTAATGTTAGTCTGCAAGCAAAAAGGTAAGAGTTCTGCTTGAGATTCGCTTGCGATTGTAAATTTTTCATGCATTGGCAGAATTATACATGACTGGAATCTGAATTAAACACTGTTGTATAGTGCAATGTAACGTGACTGTAAAGGGGATTTAATGAGGGAATTGGAAATTCAGTGGGATAGAAAATGATCAGTTTTGCCCTCAGGATAAAAGCACTTTCTCTGTCAGTTCACATCTTCAGGCAAGGATTAAATGGAGAATTGTGATACATTTACTGAACATCCACCCAACTCACAGCACAAAGTTGGTTCTAATTGGATTCTTTCATTTAGTGAGGGCATAGAATCGAGGTGTGAGGGCAAATTTAAATGTCACACTCATGCAGTGAGCTGGTGCTCTTTTTGAGGTGGATGATGTGAAATGTAGAGCCATTTAAAAAATATTAGTATTGTATCAAGGTCACTTATGACTCATGTATTAAAGCTGACATGTCATCTCTGCAAATTTTAAATACTGTGTGGTTTTAAATGGCTTGGACAACTTCATTTTCCTGACTTGTGATCAATGAGTTCTTGCAAATTTCAACTTATTTTAGATGATTAACTGGGGAGGAGGGGGAAGACAGATTTAGGTTTCGTTAGCTATGTGGGTTTTACACACCTACCTACCTGTCAGGGCATCACCATTATCTCCTGAGTGAAGACACTGGATTGAACAATTTGGCAGCATCAAATGATCTGTAAAACCTGGCTGATTTTAAATTGATTCAGTACTCCAAATTGGGATCATAGAAGCTCGATGCAGGACTAAGCTATTTGAGCCTCTTCACCATTCAATTTACTATGGCCAATCATCTAGCTCAATATCCTGTTCTTGCTTTCTCCCTTTAGCCTGAAGAACTATCATAGAATCCCGACAGTGTGGAAGTAGATTATTCAGCCCACTGAGTCCACCCTGACCCTCCAAAGAGCATCCTGCCCAGACCCATGCCCACTCCACCCCCACTTACCCTACCCCTGCAACGCTGTATTTCCCATGGCTAACTCAACTGGCCTACACATTCCTGGACACTGTGGGCAATTTAGCAAGGGCCAATCCATCTAACCTGTAGGTGTTTGCACTGTGGAGGAAACCAGAGGAAACCCACACAGTCAGGGGGAGAATGTGCAAACTCCACACAGAACGTCACCTGAGGCTGGAATTGAACCTGGGTCCTTGGTGTTGTAAGGCAGCAGTGCTAGCCACAATGCTGCCCAATATTTTAAAACATGTTTTAATCATCTTACCCTATGTTTAACTCAATCTTGATAGCATTCAATATTTTGGCTTCAAACACTTCCTGTGGCAGAATAATAATGGTCTAATCATAATTATGAATACAAGCCTGCTGCCATGCTGCTGATTTTTAAAAAAATAACTATTGGCAAATTGTGAATTCAGAAACCTGAGCTGGAATTTTCTGCACCCATTAGCAATGGCACAGTAGCAGGAAAGGTGGCAAAATAGTTTAGATTATACTAGATTCCCTACAGTGTGCAAATAGACCATTTGGCCCAACCAGTCCACACTGACCCTCTGAAGAGTAACCCACCCAGACCCAATACCTCTGACTAATGTACCTAACACTACGGGCAATTTAGCATGACCAATTTACCTGACCTGCACATCTTTGGATTGCCTTAGTGTGGGAAGGCACCAAGGTAGCCAGTGTTTTCCTGTCTTTGGCAAAGTGGTATGGCAGTGGGAAGGCCAACTGCAGGTAGCCATTTGGAGGGTGACACTTCATTTGTAATTGGTTCCCATCTGTTCAGTCTGCTGCACTGCTTGTTGGATGCTGCAGATTTCACTGCTCGTTGGATGCTGCCTGAACTGCTGTGCTCTTCCAGCACCACTAATCCAGTATTTGCTTTCCAGCATCTGCAGTCATTGTTTTTACCGGAGAGATTTGGTGACCTTTCAGTGGGATACAGGGTGGCCATTGTTCCTTTTGTAGCAGGTCGCAGTACACAGACGGCTCTCTCAGATAAAAATCACCATCCCAGCACTGAATGGCAAACCTGTATCTCTCCTCACCACCTCCCTGGGGTTTACCTAACTAGTGCAACATTCTGAAGTAAGACATCCCTGTCTTTTAGTGCAAACTATCATTGGTGCATTGTCCAGCCCAATTGACCCATAGCAAGCACTGACAGCTACTTAATTGGATGGAAGTGGTACGAGAGGCTTGGAAATTATGTTTTCTGCTTCGGGCCTGTGATTTTTGATTGTAGCATATTTATTTTTTGAATTTGAGTGTTCTAATTTTTTGAGCATGGAGTGCTGTTTTCTTCTGTCCTGAGGAATATCTGGATCTCTACCCAAATAAAGCCATTCATTTGATTTTTAAAAGTCAATTTCCTATGGTCTAGGGGACATACTTGCGTGAAGTCATCTTTGATTTCAAAGTGGCTTTGAAAATGGGGTACTTTGTGCTCCTTTCAGAGGGTAAGCATCTCCGACCCACAAATGGTGGGCTGTGTTAGACTCTTTTTGTCTTATGTACTGTGTATTCAGGAAACTAAGGCCTAAGCTTATCTGAAGAGAAAAGTAAGAAGCTTACTGAATGTAAGCATCACTGTCCCTTCTTATTCCACAATGAAGCCTCCTCCTGATAGTTGCCTGTAGGTCATGTCAATACAACAATGACTTGCACCCATGAGCAGTAAAAGTAGTAAAACATTTTGTGGCTCATCAGAGGCCTTTTTTTGCAAAAAGGAGCTTTGTGAAAGATGTTGGAGATTGGAGTTGCAAAGAATGAGAGGTGATCTTATTGAAATGTAAGATTCCGTGGTGACTTGATGAGGGAATATTCTGTTAGCATCTACCCTCTGTGAGGAAACAGACTCAGGGAACACTTAAAGAAAGGGGTCATCCACTTGAGATGGGATTTCTTCTCTGAGTATTGTTAGTCTTTGGAATTCTCTTCCACAGTGAACCAATAAGGCAAGGCTGTTGAATACATTCAAGACTTGGGCAGATTTTTTGTTAACCACAGAGTCCAGAGTTAAGGCAAGTGGTAGAAAGTGGCATTAAGATCGCAGTCAGAAGAACAATGATATTCTTAAATAGAGGAGTAGGCTCAATGGTTTGGTGGAGCAGTGTTGCAGTGGTAGTATCAGTGGATGGGTAATCCAGAATGTGACAACGGTTCTGGGAATATGGGTTTAAATCCCACCATGGCTGATGGTGAAATCTGAGTCCACAATAAAAAATCTGGAACTAGCCTAATTGTGACTATTTAATTAAAAGCAAAGTCATTGTAGTCCTATTGGACCATCTGGCTGCTCCCTCATTAGAGAGAGATGACTAGTTGCAGTTTAACCTGAGGGTTACCGCACCTTGAATGAGGGGAAAGGTTGGGAAGGAGAATTTTTCATTATATTCTTAGTTGCTGCAAGAATTGAACCTACGCTGTTAACATCGCTCTGCATCACAAACTAATTGAAAAGCGAAAGTGAGGACTGCAGGTGCTGGAGATCAGAGTCAAGATTAGAGTGGTGCTGGAAAAGCACAGCAGGTCAGGCAGCATCTGAGCAGCAGGAAAATTGATGTTTTGGGTAAAAGCCCTTAATCAGGAATCCTGCTCCTTGGATGCTGTCTAACCTGCTATGCTTTTCCAGCACCACTGCAATCTTGACTCTGATCACAAACTAGTTGTCCATGCTAACTAACACCCCCTACATAACTGTGGTCACCTTATTCACTAAAGTCCTTTTAGGGGAGGAAATCTGCCTTCCTTACCTGGTCTGGCCTGCAGTTGACACCAGTCCATAACAATGTAGTTGACTCTTAACTCCCCTCTGGGTAAGTAATAAATGCTGGTCCAACCAGTGATGCCCACATCCCATTGTATCA
Source organism: Chiloscyllium punctatum (assembly GCF_047496795.1). Lineage (NCBI taxonomy): Eukaryota > Metazoa > Chordata > Chondrichthyes > Orectolobiformes > Hemiscylliidae > Chiloscyllium > Chiloscyllium punctatum. The sequence goes on along the minus strand of NC_092770.1, from coordinate 13,652,934 downwards.
AATTTTGTTTGATAATGCTTTTGTACAGCACTTCACAGAATGTTTGCTACATTAAAGTTGCTAGTCACTGTTGTTGAAGCCACCTGAAACAATGAAAATACACCAGCAAATATAACTAAAAATGCCGTTGAATTTGAACATGATATAAAAGTATGGTACCTCTATGAAGAGGTCTAAGCAAGGATTGATATTTACCATGTTACAGTTGAGTCATGATATTTCGGAGGAGGATTGAGTGGGAGATGTTCTAATCTTTATGAAACAGAAATTGAGATCAGAGTTCTGAGTAAGAAAGGTGACTTTTATAGTGAGGGATACTGACTGTGGGAAATGGTTGACTCAAGTTTATAAGGAAATCTGAGATTTTTGAGTGTGGCAAAGAGTTGGCTAAATTAGAACAGCAATCGAAGCATCGTTTCTAAATTTAAAACGACTCAAAATAAAATCTGCTGGTTTAGAAAATGGGAGAAGTCTCACATAAGTAAAAACTGCTGGAGCCAAACAAGCATCATAATTGTCAAAAATATGATGACTGGAAGTCATTTTTCAATCATAAAACTCCTGGGAATAACTCTGGGCACCGGTCCTTAGGAAGGTCATACTTGGAGAGGGTGCAGTGTGAATTTACTGAAATGGTATTTGGGCTAATTGTTACATTTATGCAGAATGTGATTGTATTCAGAATTTAGAAGATTATGGGATGATCTGATCAAACTTTGCAAGATGTTAAAGGCGAGCAGGTAAGGTAGATGGCAAAAAGAATTGCTGCTGGTTGGAAGATCTCCGATTAGGGTCTACAATCTGCAGTGTAGAATGTTTGGGAAGGATTTGTATTTGGAACTCTCTTCTGCAAATGGTAATTAATATTAGATTAATTGGTCATTTTAAAACTAAGACTGATAGGTTTTAACCAATTGTATTAATGGATATGGGGCAAAGTAGGGTCAATGGAATTGGTTACTGAATGGTGAAACATGCTTGAGGTGCTGAAAGGTCTCATGTACCTATGTTCCGTTTATATAAGAGAGAAGGTTTAGTCAGGTGGACATTACTTCATCACCTTTGGAACTTCTGCATACTCTAGAATGCAAAGTGGATCTCCTAATTCCATAATTAGCTCTTTGGTCACCTCCTGGATCCTCTTGCACCTCAGGCATGACTTATTATACAAAGTGTGGACTACTCTTCTTATTCAGAGTGTGTATCAGTTCAGAAATGGGCATGGATTACTACAGGATTGTACCTCAAGTTAATTTTTTTTTATTCATTATAATAGACTTGCCCCTTTTGCTTGAAGTTTACTTTTTTTGCTGAAATTGAGACTGGGTTGTAGGAACATGTGCCCAATTATATGGGTACATTATGTTTGACAGAATAAGTGACTTGTTACATTACTCGCATTGTTTACTGATGGTTTGTGCAATTGGTATAACGTTATGCAAGTTACTGGTTCCATATCCTCAAAAGTGTGGTGCACTTTGATAATGGTTAGTGAAGACTGATGTAGTTAATGCTGTCATGCAGAGTAGAAATTGTCCCCCATCCCACTGTCTCACCAATTCTCTGCTTTATTGGTCAGAGTATTGAGTACAGGAGTTGGGAGGTCGTGTTGCGGCTGTATAGGCCACTGTTGAAAGTTTGTGTGTAATTCCGGTCTCCTTCCTATCAGAAAGACGTTGTGAAACTTGAAAGGGTTCAGAAAAGATTTAGAAAGATGTTGCCAGGGTTGGACGATTTGAAATGAGGTTGGAGTTGTTCTCCCTGGAGTGTTGGAGGCTGAGGGGTGACCTTATCGAGGTTTACAAAATCATGAGGGGCATGGATAGGATAAATTGATAAAGTCTTTTCCCTGGGGGCGGGGAGTCCAGAACTAGAGGGCACAGGCTTATGGTGCGAGGGGAAAGATATAAAAGAGACCAGAGGGGCAACGTTTTCACACAGAGGGTGGCACGTGTATGGTATGAGCTGCCAGAGGATGCGGTAGAGGCTGGTACAATTACAACATTTAAAAGGCATTTGGATAGTATATGAATAGGAAGAGTTTGGAGGGATATGGGCCTGGTGCTGGCAGGTGGGACTAGATTGGGTTGGGATATCTGGCCCGCATGGTCGAGTTATCCGAAGGGTCTGTTTCCGTGCTGTACATCTCTATGACTCTATGTTGCATTATGGGTAGAGTAGGTTGGCAGGAAGAGGGGAATCTTCTTTCGCCCGGCAAGGAGAAGACATCAGGTGGAAACCATGTCTAAACAACATCTTACTGAGTCTAGCAATGCTTTTATTTCTGGCACCAAATCTCAAAGGGGTCAAACCTTTGTAAAGTTTGATTTTCTTGGCATGTGTTTTGGATCTGTAAAAAGGATGAAATGAGCACTTATTTCTAAGAATGGGAATGTAAGTAATGAGGACGATGCAAGGAAGTTCCAAGAGAATTTGAACAATCTTGATGAACAGGTTAGAACATGGCAGATGGAATATGCTGTGAATAAGTGTGAAGTCTAAAAGGATCTGTGTGTTTGTCCGTAAGCCACAAAATGTTAGCATGCGGGAGCAGCAAGTAATTAGAAAAGAAACAATATTTTGGCATTCATTTTCAGGCAATTTGAATGCAGAAGTACAAATGTATTGCTACAGATGTATACAGCATTGGTTAGACCTCACCTTAGTGTATTGTGTCCAATTAATGTATCTTAAAAAAAGAAGAGCACAGTTGACAAATAAAGAATTTAACAGTGACTCATCAGGTTAATTCCTGGAATGGCAGGATTGTCATAGTCATGTGACACGGAAACAGAACCTTCAGTCCAACTCGTCCATGCGGAGCAACTTTCCCAAAGTAAACTAGTCCCACTTTCCTGCATTTGATCCATATTCATCCAAACCTTTCCTATTCATGTACCTAACTTTTAAATGACTTTTAAATCTTGTAACTCGACCTGCATCTATCACTTCCTCTGGCTGTTCATTCCACATACTCTCTGTTTGAAAAAGTTGCCCCTTAGGTCCCTTTTAAATCATTATCCTCTCACCTTAAAAATATGCCATCTAGCTTTGAACTCTCCCATCCTGAAGAAAATATCTTTGACTATTCATCTTATCTATGGCCGTCATGATTTGATAAACCTCTAAGGTCAACCCTCAACCTCTTATATACTGGTGAAAAATGAAAAGCTCAAACCCTCCAGTCCCAGCAACAGTGAGGTTAGCACTGCTGCCTCACAGTTCCAGGGACCCAGGTTCAATTCCCGCCTCGGGCAACCGTCTGTGTGGAGTTTGCATACTCTCCCTGTGTCTGCGTGGGTTTCCTCCGGGTGCTTCGGTTTCCTCCCACAGTCCGAAGATGTGTTAAAAACAATGATTCTGGATTAGTGTTGCTGGAAGAGCACAGCAGTTTAGGTGAATTGGCCATGCTAACTTGCCTGTAGTGTTAGGTGCATTAGTCAGGGGGGGATGGGTCTGGGTGAATTGCTCTTCGGAGGGTTGGTGTGGTTTTGTTGGGCAGGAGGGCCTGTTTTCACACTGTAGGGAATCTAATCTAATCCTGGTAAATGTTTTCTGAACCCTCTCCAATTTAATAATATCCTTCCTATTGCAGGGCGACCAAAACTGTACACAGTACTCCAAAAGTAGCTTCACCAATGTCCTGTACAATCTCAACATGACATCCCAACTCCTAACTCAATGGTCTGAGTAATAAAGGCAAGTGTGCTTTCTTAACCATCCTGTCTTCTTATGATGCAACTTTCAAAGAACTATGTACCTGAACCCATAGGTCTGTCTGATAACAGTACTCTTACAAGAGCAGATTGAGGAAGCAGAGTCTGCATTCCCTACAGTTTCGAAAAATAAGAAATTATCTAACTGAAACTTACACAATGTTTATAGGGTATGAGAGGGTGTAAATTGAAAGGATGCTTCCCATGACTGGTGACTTTAGAATCAGAGACATGATCTCAGGTTGAGTGGCAGCCATTTAAGATTGAGATGAGGAAGGATTTCTTCACTCAGCATGGTGAATCACTGAAATTCTCTATCTCAGAACACGGTGGAAGTTTGACCATTGAGCAAGTGCAAGGCTGATATTGGTAGATTTTTGCTCACTAATGACATTTAAAAGAAAAATTGAAATAATACAGGCAAGAGGCATTAAGGAGATAATCAGCCATGGTCTAGCATAGTATAAAAATCACACAATACCAGGTTATAGTCCAACAGGTTTATTGGAAGCACTAGCTTTTGGAGCACTGCTCCTTCATCAGTGATCCTGTTCCACAACCATTTGATGAAGGACCAGTGCTCCAAAAGCTGGTGCTTCCAAATAAACCTGTTAGACAATAAGATGGTGTTGTGTGATTTTTTACTTTGTCCACCCCAGTCCAACAGTGGCACCTCCACATCATAGTATAGTATGGCAGCCTTGATGGGCTGAATGGCTTACTGCTGTTCTCTTGTTCCTATTTTTACAGTGCCATTCTCAAATAACCTTAAACCAACTTGTTTCTTACTCTTACATATGTCTGGCAGGCGAAAGATCCTCTAGCAGTTTTTCCAAGGCTTCAGAATAGTTAGTTGTCATGAACCATTTTGAAAATAATTTTTCTATTTTTGTTTTTCCAATGACTAACCCAGGGTGCTATTGCTGTAAATTGTGACTTTCACACAGCAGATGTACAATAAATTGCCAATTCTGTTGTCCCAAGTAATGGACCATTTATTAATCTAGGTAAAAACAATGACTGCAGATGCTGGAAACCAGATTCTGGATTAGTGGTGCTGCTCTTCCAGCATCATTTATTAATCTATATACAGTCAGAACATTCTCTATATTCAGATCATTTGAACCCTACTCCTTCGCTGTTTGTGTTTTTGCTACTGAGTTATAGTGCTACATTTCTGCAGGTAAGTTTTCACCAATCTGTTTAAAAGAACTACCATATATACTTGTGTATAGGTTGAATTTTGAAGACTTTTTAAATTCTGAAATTAGGGGGTCGACTTATACACAAGGTATTGGTTTTGAGGGGATGAATATTTATCTACAAAATAGATAAAATGGAAAATTTACCTTCTTGGCAGCCCCCTGGTCCCTGGTTCTGGAACATTACCATAATATGTTCGGGCCATGGTAAACTAGTTGCCCTGTACAGTCGTACCATTATAGTAATTCTGAAAACCTGGAGCGGAGTGTGATGGCTGGCTGACTGGGAGACCTGGAAGGAGCGGTATGGCCAACAGTCTGCTAAGCCAGAGAGGAGTGTAACGGGCAGGCACACTGACTCATAAATGTTGATCTGTAACTGTGAAGAAGCTGGGTCGAATTATACATAAGATATATAGAAAATACAAGATTTTTTTGGCCAAAAACAAGGGGTCAACTTATATATGAGACTGACCTATATAAGAATACCTACAGTACATAGAATTCTTCATGCAGAAAAGGGTCATTTCACAGAATTTGACAGTGTTTGGAAATATACGGCTGTAGTGATTGTAATGAGGTCAGCCAGCTGGATCTGATAGAATGAGTTCCCTGATTGGGGCTGTTAATCAGGTCCAATCAGGGAGCCCTGGCTGACAGACACGAACAGGAATGTCAGACATCCTGTTCACTCTGAGAGCTGGCTCAGAGGGCGCTCGATCAGTGTCAAGGACTCCACATGTAAATAAAGGGTGATTTGGTGAGAGGATACCGGCCTCTGTGGAATTATTTCATTAACCCCTTCTTCACTATCTCTGAATCAAAGCCCTGGAACTCCTTTCTGAACAGTACTATGAGTTTACCCTCACTAGATTGACACAGTAGTTCAACGAAGTAGCTCACCATCAACTTCTCAAGGACAATTAAAGATGGGGGATTAAATGTTGTGATGTCTTGCTAGTGATGTCCACATCTTAAAAAATTAAATAAATTGATTAAAGAAATCAGCTGATACAATTCTTCTGCCACTTAAATAAATTCTTCCTGCTCTGTCCCTATAATTCTCTCCTCCTTTTCTTTCATGTTCTGCATCTACTAAGCCTCTCCTTCAGTGTTTCTATACTGTTGCTTCAACCAATAATCCATGTGGCAGCTGGTTCAACATTCTCAGCCTGCCTACGTTTTAAAGGTTCTCCCTAAAGGCTTGGTTTTAATCTGGTAGCTTTGATGTTTTAAGCATAAATACAAGCTCCTGTGCCTCAGGGCATTCATTCCTGGCTATTAGAATCTGCACATCTTGCAAATTGAAAACACTGACAATATCTCCCTTCTTGCTTGGTGTGAATACAAACCATTTTACTGTACCAATTAGATGCAGCTAATGAGAGGAGAATGAGATAACAAAATACAATCTGAGGGTTGTGTAAACTGTAAAACACAACTGATTTGTACAAATCCTATAAAAACAAAGATTTCAAATAATTGCTCTCTGTAAATTTAGTGAGTGCTACAAATGTTAAACATTGAAAGTGTTTGTTTATTCTATAAAACTGTACCATTTTCCAGACCATGGATGACAATAATTTAAAACAAAACCATAAGGTACAAAGTTGGCCTGGTCTTTCCCAACCAAGTACTTTGTAATTGATTTGATATCGCACCATGTTAGATACACCAACAGATTTACTTTCAAATTGCACATTGCTGTGTTTGGACCTATGTGTGGGTCAATTCCACCAGTGTGGGTTTTGGCATGATGTAAACATAACTTGATGGATTTCAGGAACTATGAGCCAAACATTGTTGGCTTCATCTGTCAGTACAGTGGAGCCCACTTGAGTAAATTTCTTTTTTGCCAATGACACTTCTATTCAGCACAGCTATTCTTGACAGATTTTGCCACAATCATTATAGCCAGACTGGCAGCTGACTGCGCAGTAACATCGTTTTACAAATCTACACATATGATATAATATCATTTACACAGCTGGACTTGAATTGAGAGATTATGCTGCTGACATTCATTCAGTACTCATACTTGGGTCAGTAATTGTTACCTGTCCATTTAGTCCTTCAGGAGAGCTGGTAGATTAAGTTTTCCAGTTTACAGTGTGTTTTTGGCATTCTCAGTTGAAATTGTCTTTACAATGCCACACAATCAAATGTTATGTTGGATGTGAATGGATTAGTAACATGCCAAAATATTGTCAATTGGATCAACGTGCAAGCCATTATTTTTGTCTCGATTGAAGGGATGATAATAACTTTGGAGTATGCTCTAACTTCTGAATTATTTTTGTTTGATCTTGGGACATGAGCATTGACATGTGAGCAATGTAACTTTTAAATTGCCTTTGAGAATGTTTTGGTGAGCTGCTACCCTTAACACAATTGAGTGGCTTTAATTCCACGCTACAAAAGAGGTTATTTAAGAACTGACCACATTGCTATGGGTTTAGAGTTTCAAATAGCCCAAATTTTCCTTCACTAAAGGACATTTGGAAGAACTAGACAGCCTTTATTCCTGATGAAGGGCTTTTGCCCGAAACGTCGATTTCGCTGCTCCTTGGATGCTGCCTGAACTGCTGTGCTCTTCCAGCACCACTAATCCAGAGACTTTCACAACAATCCAGTAACTTTGTGGCTGCTATCAGTGATAGTGCCATTTTATTTCAGGTTTACTTAATTAACTGAATTTAAATTCCCTAGTTGCCATGGTGAGATTTGAACTCATGTGGTTGGCTCTTTTGCCAAGACCTCTACTAGTCCAATAACATAAGTACTATGATGCTTTTTTTATTACAGCCTGTCATTTGCAAGTTTTTTTTATTTCTTATTGGCTTGACTTTGGTTGACATGAATGACACAGTGCCATAAATTGGCAACAAAACATCAATGGTGTAATTTAACACCCACTTAGCGTGGTGATTTTTTTTGTTTTCTTTGGATTGCAGATTAAATTAGAGATATTGTATTGAGAGGGGATACTTTAAAAGGTCTACATTTTATCGTACTATTACCTGCTCCAAGTCATAGAATTATAGAATCATACACAAGAGAAGAGCACTTTGGCCAATTGACTTTGCACTGAAAAGATCCACTCCAAATCTATAATAGCCCTACTTTTCAGGACTTGGGCAATTGCCTTGAATGATTATGACATTTCAAGTGCTCAACCTTTTTTTAAAAGTTGCAATATTTCCCACCTCAACTACCCTCCCAGGCAATGTTTCCAAGACTCCCACCACCCTCTGGCTGAAAATTATTTTCCTCAATTCCCTGTAAACTTCCTGCCTTTCACCTTTTGAAATTACACCTGATTGTTGCTGACCCTTCAACTAAGGGGAACAGCTCCTTTCTATCAAGCTATCCATGTCCGTCATAATGTTATAACCCTCAACAGGTCCTCTCTCAGTCTTCTCTGTTTTAAAGAAAACAACTTGAGCTTATCCAGCCTCTCTTTATGCTGAACTTACTCCATTCCAGGCAACATCCTGTTGAATGTCCTCTGCATCTCTGCCAGTGTAATCACATCCATCTTATAATGCAGTCACCAGAACTGCACATAGTACTCCAGCTGTAACCTCATTCAGTCCTGTATAGCTCCAACATAACCTTCTTGTTCTTATAATCTATGCCATGAGGAAAATGCCCTGTGTGCCTTCTTAACTATGGTATTAATCTGTTCTGCCACCTTTAAGGGATGTGTGGATAAGCACCCCACAAATTTCCCACTGTCTTGTCATTCATGGAGTACTTCCTGGTTTTGTTTCTACTTCTATATTTCAGGGTTAAATTCCATTTGTCTAACTGACCAACCCATTCATGTCCTCCTGTAACCAAAGACGATCTTCTTCATTGTCAGCCACATGACCAATCTATAACTACAATGGACCCAGCATGATTCCTGTAGAATGCCGTTGGATCCAATCATACAGGCAGCCTTCTACCACCACCTTCTGCCTCCTCACCATGTCAATTTTCCATCCGATTTGCCAAGTTACTCTGGATCCCATGTGCTTTTACCTTCTCTATTATTCTCCCATGTGAGGCCTTGTCAAAGGTTTTGATGAAATCCATTCAAACTACACCAACTGTACTACCCTCATTTGCACACCTGGTCAATACCTCAAAATTCAGTAAAATTTGTTAGGCATGACCTCCCCATGACAAAGCCATGTTGACTACCCTTGGTTCAACCTTGCTTCTCCAAGTAGAGATTAATTTTCTTCTGAATTTTCTCCAATAGTTTCTCTACCATTAATGTGAGACTCACTTGTCTGTAATTCTCTTGTTTATCTTTACTACCATTCTTGAGAAGTGGAACCACATTAGCTGCCCTCCATCCCCTGACATCTCTCCTTGTGGCTAGAGATGATTTAAAAATTTGGCTCAATGTCTCTGTCATCTAACACAGCAGCTTGGGATAAACATCTCCGGACCTAGGGATTTGTCCATTATTTTTTTATGGCCACCAAAGTCTTAACATCTCCACACTCCCTTTGTCAAGCTGTTCAAGAACCTTATAGCCCTCTTCCCTATACTGTACCTACATCCTCCTTTTTCAAAGTTAAGTCATAAACATCCTGACTTGGACATATTTCATCATTGCTTCACAGTATCATAGTCATAACCCTGGAAATCTCTCTCCTTCTAATACCATAATGGAAGCAAAAATGCTATTGGGGCACAATCATTTCAAATGGAAGGCCAACTTGCCCTGGATGACCAAGAAATTGTAATTAAATTTAGTCTTGTCAGTATTGCCTGCGTATTCTGAAAGCAGATGTAAAATAACAATTTTCAAGCAGCAACATACTTTTTCTATATGTCAACCCCCTCATGTTCCTAAAGCCATTTCATGAGCTCTTGAGGATGATACAATTTGCAATGTGAACCATGACTAGGTGAATTCATTTGAATGGGGTCTGGCCCTAGTGAGCAGTCAGTCTGTGTGTGATAAGCACCAAGGGAGTGTACAGCTGGATTTAGCAGCAAAGTCTTAGATTACTTACAGTGTGGAAATGCTGCTGGCTAATGTCTTGACCAAAATGGTCTTGAAGTTGGTAATTAAGCAGGTAGCCAGCACAGAATCGGAGGCTGCATGTTGTGGCTGTCTGTGACTGTATGTGACACATAATGGTGGCATATCATTTTCTAACTGGTCAAAGAAACTTGTAACTGAGGCAGCATTTAATTTGGCTCATATCATGGCCTTTACAGACAGGGAACATGATACTTCTGAGTGTTAGTACAATAGGGCTAGAATGCAGACTGTAAAACTCTGATCAGGTAGCTCAGATGAAAACTGTCTAATTTAAAATTTCTTATTCTTATATGAACTAGAAAAGGAAAGCTTGATCCATTTTAGATGAGGCTGTTTAAATAATTATAATTGCATATTAGAGTAGACATGTATTTGTGTAGTAATAGGAGTTTAAATGTATTAGACATTGGGGAATTTAATTAGATTTCTTTAGGTAGTCAGCCTGGGACACGGAGAATAGTTTTGATAAACATCACTGGAGAACTTTGGTAACAATGGCAGCTGGCAAATGTTTGTGAAGGGACATAAGACTTAGTGTTGGAATATGGTCAGAGTCCAGGGACAGGTGATAGGGAGTTTGAAAACATCACAATAGACAATAGACAATAGGTGCAGGAGTAGGCCATTCTGCCCTTCGAGCCTGCAAGTTGTCAATTTTTGATTGTGTATTCACAGGATAGGATGCGTAGGTCAGGGGGAGATGGCACACATTGATGTCATTGTTGCATGTAATTATTGTAACACAGAATGTATAAATATATTGTACTTTATTAGGAAAAGCAGAATTTCTGAGAGATCTCTCTGATGCTGCATTGGTAAAGAGCCCTGAATAAAGATTGATTTCTGCTATTGAGTATGGGATTCAGACTCTATTTAAAATCCCTCTCCAACACTGTGTGCTACCCATTAAAAAGTAAATCTTTCTACTGGGAATTGCAACAAGGAATTGAGAGAAACAAGAGTTAAGGAAAGGCAAGGGTTTCAAATTACCGATAAAATTCAGATAGCGTGCCTCAGTGAGTAAGTAACATAAAAGAAAATACCCTCAACTTTGAAAGCAGGTTTCCTGAACTTGTAAATTAGTTAACAGTCTTGGGCATTTAGCTGAACACTCCTGTTATAATCTACAATGATCCCAGACCAGACCACCAAATGTAAGTTGCAATCTGGCTACGTTGCATTAAAGGACACTAATTAAAATCCCAGGTAAATCTAAGAGAATAAAAGCACAATATACCATAATTTCAAACAGACAAAATAAAGGTTTTAGTAATAGTGGTATGGACCTTGAAGACTACTGAAAGAAACCTATTTTGTTTTGCATTTTCATCTTGTACCCATCAGGACAATTCAAAGAATATCAATTTAAGGGAAAAATCAACATTTTATAGTGCATGAGAAGAGAGTGCTGATTTGTTGACATAGGGACTGTAGGAGATTTGGAAATGTAACTGGCACAACTTTGGATTTAATACACTCTTGAAGAAATTCAATAGCAAGTTTTCCTGTTCTTAACTCATCTGTATCAACATAGTTCAACTTACAAGTGACTAAACCTTTGGTAGTTCGCAGGTTTCTTCTAAGCCCCACACTCCAGGGCTTTTCTTGTCCATGAATGTCAATATATTCATTTGTTTGTAAGACTTCAGATTTTAAAATGTTCAGACTCTGATATGGCAACACTATTTTTGTGATGGTGCCTTTTGCCTGTTTTATCCCTGTTAAATACATGACTGCCTAGGAGCCTGAATGCTGAAACCTTCCACCTCCACAACCTGAAACAAATCGACTGTTCAATAACCTTTGAATGTTCAGAATGACCTAAAAACAAGCCCAACGCTACTTCCTGGGCACTAATGAATGTTCCATCCACCACATTATTATGTTTCCTGAATGTTACAATTCTTCAGTGACTACTTCTCCACAGCTGCCAACTCAGTATCTGCCTCAGATACAGAAAAAAGGACTTCAACACACATCTCAAGGGATAGATTTTCCATGTGAGTCCTGTTCATTTTCTGTCCTAACTTTTCCTGAGGCTCACATTCTGAACCACAATCGAAATTCTATCTTGTTGCATAATTCTTATAAGCTCTCGAAACTATCCTTCCACTTTACTATCAATATTTTACAAATTGTTGGTAACGGTTAAAAATACTGGGAGACGAATGGTAGCTATAACGTGAAGCAGGAAGTGGGAAATCTATTTCAATAGTTCCCTCACTGTTTCATTATTTGTTCTCCCAGACCATCCATCTTAACTTCTTTACAAAGGAAATCAGTAAATAATGATTACCTTATAAGCAATATTCAGAAAACTTTCCTTTTTAAATGGTACTGAAAATCTATACTGTGCTTTTTGAAAAATTAACGTGCCCTGAGAGTAATTATTTATGCCTCCTAGAATTTGTATGCAACCTGGCCTCATTGATTATTGTATGAAGTGAGAGTCTTGTGTTGAACTGAATAGATACATGTAAATTGCAACATTGCTCGGGCAGCCTTAATGAAGGGTGGTACTAACTTTATGAATCATGACTGAATAACTTGTCAGTTGCTACGACTGTCTGCAGGTAATAGCAAGTTTCTCTAAATTACTGGTAATTTTAGTGAAATGAATTATATGGTTGTTATTTTTATCTCACAGTGGATACTGGGAGGCTAGAAAATAAACACTGTCCTGATTGTTTGACAGAAACTGCAGTAATTTCGAGAAAAAATGAGACCAAATGATTTGTGACAAGCTGGTTTATAAATGGACTGGACAAAATGAATACATTGTGTCTCTATTTGTAATCGCACCTTTTATGATCAAAAATATAACTGAGATTTAAAACAACTCTTGATTTTCAAGTCTTTAGCATCTTAAAAAAAATCTCACAAGAACGGATCTTGACTTTAGGAGGACATTAAAATCAGTTTTGGATGTAGGTTTGCTCGTTGAGCTGGAAGGTTCATTTCCAGATGTTCCATTACTCTACTAGGTAACATCTTCAGTGGGCCTCAGGCAAGGTAATGCTGAAAATTCCTGCTTTCTATTTATATGTTTGGGTTTCTTTGGGTTGGTGATGTTATTTCCTGTGGTGAAGTCACTTCCTGTTCCTTTCCTCATGTATTCAACAAGAATGGGTACCCAATGAACACAGTCCGCTGATTTCTCAGCAACAAACCCAAACAAGCAGACAAAACACCCAGAAACCCGAGCCACTCTCCCCTACATCAAAGACATCTCTGAAATGACTGCCAGACTACTCAGACCCCTTGGTATCATAGTAGCCAACAAACCCACCAACACACTAAAACAGCAACTAATCAACTTAAAAGACCCTATACAGACAATAAGCAAAACTAATGTCATTTACATAATACCATGCAAGGACTGTAACAAACACTACATTGGACAAACAGGCAGAAAACTAGCCACCAGGATACATGAACACCAACTAGCCACAAAAAGACATGACCCTCTCTCACTAGTATCCTCACATACAGATGAGGAAGGACACCACTTCGACTGGGTCAACACATCCATGCTGGGACAAGTCAAACAAAGACATGCACGAGAATTCCTAGAGGCAGGGCATTGCAACCGGAACTCTATCAACAAACACATCGAGTTTGATCCCATCTACCACCCCCTGAGAAAAGGAACAGGAAGTGACTTCATCCGAGGAAATAACATCACACCAGGAAATGACATCACCAACCCAAAGAATCCCAAGCATATAAATAGAAAACAGGATTTATCAGCTGTGCTTCACCTGAGGCTCACTGAAGATGTTACCTAGTAGGGTAATGAAACGTCTGGAAATGAACCTTCCAGCTCAGTGAGCAAACCTATCTTCAAAACCTCAACCTGAGTTACAAACCTTCTCAAAACTCACTATCAATATCAGTATCTAAATCGCCATTTTTAGAAATGGGGATAAAACTCAAAGTGTAAAGTGACTTCCAATTAGCTATCATGCCTTTATCCTCTTGTTCAAAGTCAAGGTCTATCTCATGCACTTAGTGACATGTGGGTTGAATCGCTATTAATGAGGAGTTGCTCTTTTCCTCACAATCTTTTGTTCTAAAACCTATGAAAAGAAAGATGCAGTAAAAGACAATAAAGTGGCAGAGGCTGAGGGGAGACTTAAATGCATTCCCCTATTTTGAGACATTTCAATTCTGGGAAAAAAATTGGAACTGCCAACCCTATCTATGCATGTCATAAATAGATTTCTATCAAGTTGAGAGGGGGAAAATTCAAAGGAGATGTGAGGGAAGGTGTTTTTACACTGTAAGTGGTAGAAGTCTGGAACACGCTGCCAGAGGTGTTGGTGGAGTAAGATACGATAAAGGTGTTTAATATGAGACTTTTAGATAAGCATGTGAATATGCAAGGATTGGAGGAATATGGACCAAGGACAGGCAGAAGGGATTAGTTTAATTTGGTGTCATGTCAGCACGACATTGTGGGCTGAAGGGCCTATTCCTTTGCTGTACTGTTCTATGTTCTGTGGCCTGCCAAACCGTCTCTATTTAATATGATCTGGGGCTTCAACTCATTCTAACTTTCTACCCATTGCCTGTATCCCTTGATTCCCTGCGATTAGAAATCTATCTTTGCCTTAAATGCATTAAGTGATTCAACATTCACAATTCTGTGGTAGAAATTTCCATACGTTCATGACTCTCTAAATTAAATGACTTCTCCTTTTCTCGGTCTCAAACGATTGGCCCCTTTTTCAGCAACTTGTGTCTTGTTCCCCAACCAGCAAGAACAATCATTCAGCAGCTCCCCTATCAATCCCTTTCAGAATCTTTTATGTTTCACTGAGATTGTAGCTCATTCTTCTAACCTCCAGCAAATATAGACTGAATTTGGACATTGACTGTTTTCAGTAGCTGAGAGTCATGAATAGCATTTAATATTGTGTAACCATCAGTGAACATCCCCTCGTTTGATCTTGTGATGGAAGGAAGGTCATGATGTGCAGCTGAAGATGTCAGTCAGCTTCCTATAACAATAGAACACAACCCTGAAGAACTCAGTTCACAATGTCCTGGGGCTGAGATGACTGACTGCCAACCATCACAAAATCTTCCATTGTGTGAGGCGTAACTCCAATCAGTGGAGAGTTTTCCCTCTGATTCCCACTGACTCCCATTTGCAAGGGATTCTTGATGCCACAACCTGTCAAATGCAACCTAATCTCAAGAGCAGTTACTCTCTGCTTCCCTGCAAGGCTTGCTATGGCAGTTGAGGAAAACGACTATGTCGCCTAATGACAAGTGATTCTTGAGTCAGATATTTTCTAATCAAGCTGTTAAAACACTTGGCTATTGTGTACCTCTGGAGCATAGGACTTGAACTAAAGTCTTTTGGCTTAGAGGGAGGGACACTACCACTGCACCAGAAAAGCCCCGAGCTCTTATCATTTTTTTGCTCTTTTTCTCTTAATCCAGAAGTGCTCTTACACACATTTTCTTC
This sequence comes from Chiloscyllium punctatum, assembly GCF_047496795.1. Lineage (NCBI taxonomy): Eukaryota > Metazoa > Chordata > Chondrichthyes > Orectolobiformes > Hemiscylliidae > Chiloscyllium > Chiloscyllium punctatum. Next base: position 13,637,493 of record NC_092770.1, on the reverse strand, counting down.
CCATCACCAAATCATCTCTGAGCTTTCTTTTCCATGTACTAATCACTGGCTCTTGTCTTTATTGCATGATGGCAATCAGATGTCGATGATATTGGTATTGGTAGACATTATTAATAGGAATGAGGAGAACTATCTGGTCCTGACCTGCCTGCCTTTCCCCACCCTTGTGACCTCATCAGATGGATGGAGCTTAATGAAGTCATCAACCACCTAACCCTTTCAGAACCTTTTAATTTTTGTACAACATTTGGAACTGTCTTGCAAAATGATAACACCAGTAAGGATGCTGAGCTGCAGCCCAACTTGGGTCTGAACAAGGCATCTACAAAAGCAATGGGTACAGCTCCTACAATAAGTTGCTGTCAGGGTTTCACATTTGTGATATAGTAAATATCTGAGCAAAAGAAAATGCTCACTAATGGGAAAAGTCCACTTGGTGCAGTGAAACTCATTCCTGTAATGTTTATCTCTCCTTTTGTGAGCACCCAATTATTTTTTGAATGTCTCTCCATTTAATTTGAATTTTTATCCTCACCTGATGTACTATTCACAAATAATTATAATTAACAAGCATTTTTTCCCTAACTGATCTTAATTTAACTTTCAGGTGTTTTAAAGTATTTCTTCCCTTGTCGGTGTGAAATAATATTCATCTCAGTTACACAGCTGATGTAAGGAGTTAAAATAGCAAACTCACTGAAATCAGTGAAAAACTAAAATCCATCTTACAAATAGTGTTTTGAGTTTGATTGTTTTATGATTAACCAATTATTAATTTCATTTAGAAAATACAAAAGTGACAGTACTGCTGAAAGCATAATGTCACCTCAGGTGCTATCTAATATTCAATCTTAAGCGAGCAGTCCAAATAACAGTTCAGAGATGATTCCTGTAATCAGGTTTAGATTCCATCACCGACCTTCTCTAAAGTAGCTGCAGAAATGTTCAAATTCTTTTCACACAAAGAAGCTGTTATTTTGGCAGACTACATTAGTCATTTGAATCAGAATTGATTTAGATCATTTGAGTAGATTTATTTGCATCGAGGTAGATCTGTAATCAACTTCTGTCACATAGTTGAGAAAGTGACTACTCAAACTCTGATGGTTACATCATCAAAATTAAAAGCTTCATTTTGTCATTGTTGAAAGTAGTGTTTATAAATTCCATGATTACAATGACGACAAATTCTGGTTCCTTTTACACTGCATACATTTGATATATGTATGGTTTTCAAAACACACACTGTCCATGGGCTGAGAAGTGGCAGATGGAGTATAATTTGGATAAATGTGAGGTGATGCATTTTGGGAAAGCAAATCTTAGCAGGACTTATACACTTAATGGTAAGGTCCTAGAGAGTGTTGCTGAACAAAGAGACCTTGGAGTATAGGTTCATACCTATTTGAAAGTGGAGTCGCAGGTAGATAGGATAGTGAAGAAGGCGTTTGGTATGCTTTCCTTTATTGGTCAGAGTATTGAGTACGGGAGTTGGGAGGTCATGTTGCAGCTGTACAGGACATTGGTTAGACCACTGTTGGAATATTGTGTGCAATTCTGGTCTCCTTCCTATCGGAAAGATGTTGTGAAACTTGAAAGGATTCAGAAAAGATGTAGAAGGATGTTGCCAGGGTTGGAGGATTTGAGCTAAAGGGAGAGGATGAATAGGCTAGGGCTATTTTCCCTGGAGCATCAGAGGCTAAGGGGTGACCTTATAGAGGTTTATAAAATCATGAGGTGCATGGATAGGATAAATAGACAAAGTCTTTTCTCTGGGGTTGGAGAGTCCAGAACTAGAGGTCATAGGTTTAGGGTGAGAGGGGAAAGATATAAAAGAGACCTACGGGGCAACTTTTTCACGCAGAGGGTGGTATGTGTTTGGAATGAGCAGCCTGAGGAAGTGGTGGAGACTGGTACAATTGTAACATTTAAAAGGCATCTGGATGGGTATATGAATAGGAAGGGCTTGGAGGGATATGGATTGGGTGCTGGCAGGTGGGACTAGATTGGGTTGGGATATCTGGTTGGCATGGACAAGTTGGACCGAAGGGTCTGTTTCCATGCTGCACATCTTTATGACTCTATGATCATATTATTGCTTCATTCTACTCAGATCACCATTGGGACTTCCTTTGATAAAATATTTTAGAATGCGAGTGGACAGATGTCACAGTTTTCTATTCAATAGACTTGTCATGAGTTTGTTTTGTTGTGGTTTATATAATTATGAGAGTTTTATAAAGATATTAAAATTATCTATGTTTTCATGTATGCTATCATGGGACTTCTTATTTTGTTCTGAAATCGTTCCTGTTATTTCCCAACTAGTTTATATTTCATGCTTATGGTCAGTTCACGGCTACATTTCTCCGTAGCCAGCTGTCTGTAACTTCAGCTTTCTGAATGAATTCACATCTATGTTTTAAGTTGCTGCTGTCACTCTATTCCCACCTTTGCCTTTTATAAACTTCCTTTCTTGCTGCCTCTCCAAGTCAACTCTCTTCTTTTGTCATGTCTCCTTTCAATTCTCTATCTGGCTACTCTGCCCCCACTATTCCCCTTCCCCAATGTTTTCAGTATTCCTCAACTTTCCTACTCTCCTGCTGACATCCCAGAATTGGCTTCCTCTTAGTAAACTCTGTCCATGTGCAGGTTGGTCTTTCTTTAATCTGTCACAGAAAACATTGTTGAGCTCAAATCTGCAAACTCCCAGGAATTATGTTAATAGTTCGACTATAATATCTGAGCTCTGTTTCAAATGATCAAACTGGTGATTAAATCACGTTTTAATTACTTTGAGTATTTGAAAGGCACTAGGGGACAGAATGAAACAATGGAAGAGGATCACTGTGCGAGATATTAGTCATCTGTGTGGGATGAGAAACTAATTTTAGCCTTTACTGTCCAGTATTAATATCACCACAATCAGTGGCAGCATTATATATTAACTTAATTACATTCTTTTCTTTGCCGTTTCCATTGTTACAATGAAAACCTGTTTCTGAAATCATGAATACTATCTAGTTTAACAAATCGCTGATGCATTCTTACACTGACAGAACATGTCCAAATGGCTAAAGGTCACAAGTCTATTCAGATGACACATCCTTTACAAAAAAAAACACTGAATGAAATGCTTTTAAACTTTGTCTTCAAATGAATTTTGTTTTGAGGGGTTTATTATAAATAGGTTCCAGCAATGTTGTGGATCTAGTGTACTATAGGTATGGCTATATCCCCAGTATTCGTGTTTTTCAGTATGGATATTAATAGTTTGGAATAGTCTGTTAAGGTAATGAGATTTTGATGTGATCTGTTTGACACTGGTAGTATCTCTCTACTGCCACAACTGATGAAGATCCCACAGTTGCCAGAGTAGGTCAAAGCTCTCTATCTTGCCAAATGTATGCAGGAATATTAATGGACAACTAAGTGCCTAACAGAGAAGGGTTTCCATAATCAACCATATCTTTGATGGAACCTAGCATGATGGCAAAAGAAAATAATTAAATTTCTTGGTCATAGAATCCCAACAGTGTGGAAACAGGTTATTTGGCCCAAAGAGTTCACACTGCCCTCTGAAAAACATCCCACTCAGACTCAACCCCTTACCTATCCCAGCAACCCTGCACTTCCCATGCCTAATCCACTAACTTGAACATCTTTGGATTGTGGGAGGAAACCAGAGCAAACACACATGCAGACACGAGGAGAATGTTCAAACTCCCAACAGACTGTCGCCTGAGGCTGGGATGGAACCCTGGTACCTGGTGCTGTGAGACAACAGTGCTAATCACCGAGCCACGTGCCAAGAGAACCATTCCTTTCAGCTTTGTCCAATGTCCTTGCCATCACAGATGCCAATCTTCAGCCAATCTATCAATACATTTAACTTCCTTTAATTTCTTATATAATGAGCATTTGTATTTAAAAGCCAAATTCACAACAACCTGAAGATGTTAATAAAGTTAAAGCGGAGTTTTTCAGGGTCGTGTCCATGGCCCAACCATTTTCAGCTGCTTCATCAATGACCTTCCCTCAATCATAAAGTCAGAAATGGGGGTGTTTGCGGATGATTACACCATGTTCAGCACCAGTCACGACTCAGATACTGAAGCAGTATATGTACTGATATCCAGGCATGGGCTGACAAGTAGCAAGTAACATTCATGCCACACAATTGCCAGGCCAAGACTATCACCTATAAGAGACAATCTAACTACTGCCTCTTGACATTCAATGGTGTAACAATTAGTGAATCTCCTACTATCAATATCCTGGCAGTTACCATTGACCAGAAACTCAACTGGACACACAGCATGATCACAATGCATACAAGCGCAGGTCAGAGGGTAGGAATACTGCAGCAACTAACTCGTGTCTAAACTCCCCAAAGTCAGTCCATGATCAACAAAGCACAAGTCAGGAGTGTAATGGAATGCTCCAACTTGCCTGGATGGTGAAGCTCCAATAACACTCCAGAAGCTTAACACCATCTAAAAGGACCAAGGCAACAGATACAAGGGAACACTACCACCTGCAATTTCCCCTCCAAGCCACTCACCATCCTGACTTGGAAATATACCACCATTCCTTTGATGTTGTTAGATCAAAATCCCTTCCTAATGTCATTGTGGGTCAACACACTGCAGGTTGACTGCAGTGGTTCAAGAAGGCAGCTCACCACCTTCTCAAGGGCAACGAGGGACAAGCAATAAAAACTGGCCAGCCAGCGAAACCCACATCCCACAAATGAACAGAAAAATAAAGATGCTGAACTGACAGGTACCCCCTGCACTGATAATGGTAAGGTGTGAAATCAGTCAGGCAGAACTAATCCTTGAGTGATACTTCTCAGGCTTGTGTCAACAGACAGAGCAAAATAGTGCTGATATAATCACTGATTTTGATTTTATTAAACTGCTGACAGTCTTGTAAATCTTTAAAGACTAGAACATTTAAGTGCCTTGACTTTGGATAGCCCACTTTTATAGATCCAATTAGCTTTTGTCCATCCTTCTCACATTCATGTCTAATTTTAACAAACCAAGAGGCAATTGACCTATTCCAAAGGTGTCCTAAGCCTGTTTCTAAAAGGGTAACCATTTTCTCCAAAGAACATTGGAAGGTTTGTACTTTCTCCTGCCAGAAACTGCATATAAGGCAATAGACTAGCAAGAATTGGATCAGTATAAAGACAGCTACAATTTCATATCCATCAACTGTCGATGTAAGAATTAGAAAACACCCTGGTTCTTGAACCCTTCGGTGACAAAGACAATGGCTGGATTTGGGGGTGATATTGCACACTGAGGCATCCAGCGCCATTTTCACCATGTCCCGCCAAACATTTAGGCCTTCAAGTCAGACTCTCTGACTTTGGTAAGAATCATTAAGCTGTGATTAGAATGCAAATGCTCATTACATCTTAATGCTTGTGCATAGAATAAAGCTCAGTTGCTGATTGTGAGAGCTATAAAAAATTGTCCTATCTTTTAGGGAGCTTTCCAATTTATTACCCTATTTAATTTTCTCTTCTCACTTCCTCATTTCAAGGCATTGTTTATTGGGATGTAATTCTCCTGGCCCCCGTTTTGCTAATGAAGTCTGTCTATGGTTCACTTTAGACATTTGAATGTTTGAGGAGGAAGACATAGGGAGGGAGGAAGTGTTTAGGTAGAATGCTCTGGTCGTCATGGTGATGGGTGAAATCAAATAACCATGTAGTCTTTTATTTTGCCCACCAATAACTTTTATGTTTGTAATAGAAGTGGTGATACCTGTAAGATTTAAGTTCATGCAGTAAGGGGATAAAAGCTATGTGACTCTAAAATGGTTTATTAAGAAGTATTAGTTTAAATATGACCTAATAGCTAAGTAGAAAAGAAAGACCTGCGACAGCTCAGAACTATTTCCCAGCTAATCTTTATAACTGGGGCAGCAGCCTCTTGTCTGCTGTGCCATCTTATCTTTTGAAGTGGCAGTTCTGCCAAACTCAGCCTCCTGGACACTCACTGACTCCTCATTTCCTGAGCCTGATAAAAGCTGCATGCCATTGAAATTTCCATGTTCACTCTGAGTATTATTCATTCTTCTTTCTTCTTGAAATAACTGGGCTGGAGGAAGCTCTTGATTCTAATCTTCCCTCATCTGGTCAGTATAGATCACTGCGAAAAAGTTGTTTCCCGTCCAAGGTGATATTTCTTCTCTCTCGTCAGCTTGTCTTTAACCTGACTTTTGGAAGGCTGGTTTCCTGATGGATAATGAGAACTAGCCTGATCAGGATGCTTGTGCTGGCAACAAGTCCTTGCTCAGACAACAGGCCTGTGTAGTGACTTTCATCCAGGGAGGATGCAAAGGGAACTTTCATGAGAAGATTTCCATAATATCCAATACATTTATTAAGCATTTATAAGGCTACTGTGCACTAATTTCTTATAAATGCTAACAATGCCAGACCAATCTCAGTTAATTCCTGATCTAGCAGTGACCGAGGAATTAAATCTGTGGCTTTGCCCATCTTAATCTCTCAGCTACTCATAAGCCATCTAACCCTTTTTGGTTGCAGTTTTTAGTCTCTATCAGAATTCAAAGACTTTTTCAGTTGACCATCAATCTCCTCAATGTTATATTCACGTCAGCTCTGATGAAGAATCAACTAGACTTGAACCATTAGCTTGCTGTCTCTCCATGGATGCTGCCTGAACTGCTGCGATTTTACAGCAATTTCTTTTATTTCTATATATTCCATTTGTTGAGACTTACATTTCCATTAAATATTTTAAACCTGTTAAAACATAATCTTGGAAGCAAATGTTGAGTCCAGTGAGGCCATTTCTTAAGCACACATGATGTGAATTTATTTCTGGGTTGGTAAAATAATTTGTTATTCTTTATATTGGAACAAAATGTGCTTCTTATAATCTTTGCTATGCTACAATAGCTTCAGCTTAATAAAACTATTTAAGAATGGATGTGAATACAAATTCTAGACAGCTGTTTTATCATTTGGATTTTTGACTCCTTATTAAATTCCTGTTGTAAGTTGTTATGGTTACATTACAAACACATTCCAGAGCTTAGTTCTATTTTTGAGACCTTTAATTGTTGAAAAATGATGAGGATGATATGCACTGAGGTTGGCTTTCCACATAATAGCTTACTTCAGAAATGTCTTCAGTGGTTTCGGATAGGTGGCTTAACAGCAATAGTCAGAAACACACTCAACTCTGCTTTAAATGATGATATTGAAAAATTACGAAGAGACAGAATCCAAATAAGAAACAGTTTTCTTATAGAAGGTTCGTGTTATATCTGATTTTTTTTTTAAAAAGCTACCAGAACAGATAATGAAGTCAAGTTTGAGAAGATTTGTAGCTCAGGTTGAGGTTCTGGATGTAGGCTTGCTCGTTGAGCTGGAAAATTTGTTTTCAAGCAGACAAACATGTCCAGAAACCCTAGCCACTCTCCCCTACATCAAAGGCATCTCAGAAATGGCTACCAGACTACTCAGATCTCTTGGCATCATGGTAGCCCACAAATCTACCAACACACACTAAAACACAGCTAATGAACTTGAAAGACCCTATACAGACAACAAGCAAAACTGATGTCATTTACAAAATACCTTGCAAGAACTGTAACATACATTGGACAAAGACAGAAAACTAGCTATCAGGATACATGAACATCAACTAGCCACAAAAAGACATGACCCACTCTCACTAGTATGTTTATATACAGATGAGGAAGGACACTACTTTGACTGGGACAACACATCCATCCTAGCACAAGCCAAACAGAGAGGTAAAAACAATGACTGCAGATGCTGGAAACCAGAGTTTAGATTAGAGTGGGGCTGGAAAAGCACAGCAGGTCAGAAAGCCAAACAGAGACCCATGCGAGAATTCCTAAAAGCATGGCATTCCAACTGGAACTATATCAACAAACACATTGACTTGGATCCCATTTATCACCCCTGAGAAAAAGAACAGGAAACAACATCACAATAGGAACTGACATCACCACAGGAAATGGTGTCACCAACCCAAAGAAATCTAAACACAAACAAATAGCAGGCCATACCATCAGTGCTTCATCTGGAGGCTCACTGATGATGTTAGGTAAAAACAAGGACTGCAGATGCTGAAAACCAGAGTCAAGATTAGAGTGGTGCTGGAAAAGCACAACAGGTCAGGCAGCATCCGAGGAGCAGGACTGATGATGTTATCTAATATGGTGACAAAACGTCTAAAAATGAACCTTTCAGCTCAGTGAGCAAACTTACATCCAGATAATGAAGACTTTTGATAAGGTGCCACATATGAAATTTCTAACCAAGCTCTAAGTTTGGATGATGTCAGAGGACTGGTTGCAGAATGGATTGAGAAGTGAATATGAAACAGCAAATAAAGGGTAGAGGTTGGAGGATGTCTCTTGAACTGCCACAATGTGATATCCTGGCTAACAACTGCGCTCCCAGCTTTGATTTTTGTTTAGTATAATAAACCATTGTCCTGTTTTTGAGGACATTTGCAGCCTCATGTAAATATGTTTCTGTGACTAACCATTTACATTATCCAACTGCAGGAAGAAAAGATATGACCTTTCAAGCCAAGTTTCATTTGAGTATCTGGCTTCATCCAGTATTACCATTAGGTAGGATCATAGCAATTGCCAAAGGGATCAAATAAATTCCACATAGACTTGTGTAAGGCAATCCTAGTATAGAGAAATACAATTACTGTCATTTTGGGAAGTACTATAGTCAAAAATTAATGTCATATTGTACACTTCCAATCAAAAAGCGGGAATTCTGGTGGTGGGATGGAGTTACTAAACCTGGAAGTAGTAAAACAAGTGAATGAATAAGACAAAGTCAATTAACAGAAAACTAAATTCCACTTTGATAAAACTGCTCAGCTGAGCATTGGAGAGTCAGAGAGAGTGCAAGTATTCAATGCTTTCAAAAAGGGTCAAGTAATATGGGAATTTGAAACCCCTATAGAGCAGTTGTCCCCTAATTTGGACCACGAATATTGATAACAAATGTAACATTAGTTGCCTCTAATGAAGGAGCAACTTCTCTTAGTCTGCAGTTACGAATATATGATCGTCCCATCTACAAAGATTACAGAATGACCATCAGTCCCAGAGGTCTGTTGTTTTGCAACAATGGGAATGGATCAGCAACAATAGCTGTTCAGCCAAAAGTGAGGACTGCAGATGCTGGAGATTTGAGTTGGGAGTGTTGTTCTGGAAAAGCACAGCAGGTCAGGCAGCATCTGAGGAGCATGAGAATCGATGTTTTGTCTGAAATGTCAATTCTCCTGTTTCTTGGATGCTGCCTGACCTGCTGTGCTTTTCCAGCACCACACTCTCAACAATAGTTGTTCAGAAACAGCACTTGCCATGGGAGTGACATTCCTCAGAAGGAACATCACCCTAGGAAGGTGCAGGTACCAAATGAGCAGCCACTGCCAATGTGTGCGGATGCCAGTGGAAGACCTGCCTGATTCAAAGATTATGTATGCTATACGTGTACAGAGGATGATGAAAGAAGGACTGACCAGAATTAGTAGAGTTTTTCTTTGTTCATGAATAATGTCCTTTGATCAATTAATATTGGAAAACTTTACACTTCGAATGATAGTTTGTGTTTTTATGAAAATGAGAATGTGCACCTGCAGTTCTCCAAACATAGTTGGTTTGCTGTGTTCATGTGTCCTCTACCTTAAGTGGCTTTTGTTTTTACTTTTTTGCCATCATTAAACACATGAAATAAAACATTTTCCATCCTCTAATACAGGGAGATCTTTTGAACAGATGGATGTGTGAATGGGAGGAAATATAGGTTGGACAGCAAAGCACACTGTTTACTTTCTCATTCTTTATTATAACCTTCAGGTGGCATTATAGCAGATATAAGCATGTCGAAGAATACAACCTTTTAATGAATGTAAGTGTTCAGTGCAGGTAATGATGTTTAGTGAAGCAAGTCTAATGAATAATTTATCACCAGCTGCTCCAAGCATACTCACACATTTGAAACAAGTGTTGTAAAAGTGATTCCCTAACTCTATTAGGTGACCACCCCGTCCTTCATTCTGTCCAACAGAGCTCACAATTCACTTTAGCCGAGAAAGTATTGTCTTTTATTTTTGTTAATCAATCTCAATTTGAGCATTAATGGCAGACTTTGCATTTCTTGCCTGTCCTGAAGTGTTCAGAGAGAGAGCAGTGGTGAGCTTTCTTCCTGAACTACTGCAGTCTGTTCTGAAGACACTCTGTCAGATTGGGAGCTCTAGGATTTAGATGAGTGACAAAAAAAATCAATGAAACACAAATGAAGTAAATTACTAAGTAAGTTTCAGGGGTATAAAATTGTAGTATAAGCACTATGTTACTTATTATTGAAGCACATAAAGGATTTTCAGGAAGGTGAAACTGTGGCAATTGACAATATTTTAAGCAACTTGCTTAGACTTTGTTTTCTTGCCATTTATTCAATATTTTATTTTATTCAGTTGCAGTGCATTTTAAAATTTATTCCATTTAATATCTGAGTAACTGTTTTGATTTATTCTTGCATCTTGCAATACACTATGATGCTTGTGATGTGATGCTACTGTAGAATGTTTTCTGAAGCTGATTCTATTTTTCATTAATCCCTTCAATATTGAAAAATATTTTTGTACCAGTCATCAAATAATCACGTAAGGTGAAAGAAGCCATTCAGCACATTGTAGCTGGATCAGCATTTTGAAAGAACTATCTAAGTAATGCCACTCCCTTGTATTCTTCCCCATAGCCTTTTAAATTTATTCTTTTTACATGTGGATATAGAATCTCTACAGTGTGGAAACAGGCCAATTGGCGCATTGAGTCCACACCGACCCTCTGAAGAGCATCCCACCCACACACATCCTATTTCCCTCTCCTGTAACCCTGAATTTCCCCATGGCCTTCACTTCTCTGGTCACTATGGGCAATTTAGTATGGCTGATCCACTTAATCTGCACATCTTTGGACTGTGGGCAGAAACCGGAGCATGTAGAGAAAGCCCACGCAGATACAAGGAGAATGTGCAAACTCCACACAGACAGTTGGCCAAAGGTGGAATAGAATCTGGATCCCTGGCACTGAGAGGTAGCAGTGCTAACCATTGAGTCACCATTCCACCCCAGTATATAGAGTGCAGAAGAACAGAAACCTTCATAATTCCTAAAGTTTGTGAAACCAAATTTATTACAAAATGTGTGAGTATAGCCAATTTATATTAAGCAGACAGGGTAGATGCAGATTGTTGTGAATGGTTGCTGTTGCTGACCTGCAGACTTCACTGTCCCACTGACCTTGTCATCTCCCACAGCTCGGGCAGATTATCTCGCTAATATCTCCAAGATCTGGTCCTCTTTTTATCAGATCTCAATTATTTAGGAGGATAGCTATGGTCTCTTACTTGTCATGGATGTTCTACGTAAATTTTTTCTTCAAAGTGGAGTCTTCAGTTTTTAGCTGGTGACAGCTGAGTCTGTTGTGAAACCAGTCCAAGTGGAGGAAGGAGCTTGAAGATTCTGCATGGCAATCACCAATTGTGGCTCACTTGAAGATGACACTTGGTATTGACCCCTGTGTGCAATGCCACAGGAAATAGATTGGACTACCAAAGCAATCTTGGGATTGGAATAAATCCTCCATTTAGTCCACATCCTGGCACCAAGGCATGTTGATAATTTACATTGTGGAAAATGCATTTCTAAGGAGACCATGCACATGTACACATGCACCTATTCACTTTCCCATGCACTATGTACATATATATTATATACATTCTGGTGCTACTGAATGTCTTAAATGTATTTCATTGCAAGTGTAACAGATGATAATGATACGCCGTTGTGTTATATCAGAAATTTGTCTTTATTATTAGGAAATTAATTTTTGCTTGTATATTAGATATTTTGCATCATGTTAATACTTGGCATGTTTAATTAACTAACTAACTGATATCATTTCAAATTGTATCTAATTTTATCTTTTGGATATGATATTTGCATTATATTTGTATAACAGATGGCAATTTTGATGAGGTTCCCAAGAAAAGAGATGGGAAGGAATGCTATTTACTTTATTGAGAGGAAAGAAAACAGTAACATGACATGATGGACTGAATAGTTTCTGTCTCTGCTGGATCTTATAGAGTCATAGAGATGTATAGCACAGAAACAAATCCTTTGGTCTGACTCATCCATGCCGACCAGATATCCTAGCTTAATCTAGTCCCGGATGTATATAGATTATATAGAATTATATAGATTATATTGAAAAATACAGTGCAGTACAGGCCCTTCGGCCCTCGATGTTGCACCGACCGAAGCCGACCTAACCTACACTAGCCCAATAACCTCCATATGCTTGTCCAATGCCCGCTTAAATACCCATAAAGAGGGAGAGTCCACCACTGCTACTGACAGGGCATTCTATGAACTCACAACCCGCTGAGTAAAAAATCTACCCCTAACATCTGTCCTATACCTACCACCCCTTAATTTAAAGCTGTGTCCCCTAGTAACAGCTGACTTCATTACCGGAAAAAGGTTCTCACTGTCAATCCTATCTAAACCCCTAATCATCTTGTACACCTCTATCAAATCTCCCCTAAACCTTCTTTTCTCCAATGAGAAAAGCCCCAAGTGCCTCAGCCTTTCCTCATACGATCTTCCTACCATGCCAGGCAACATCCTGGTAAACCTCCTCTGCACTCGTTCCAATGCCTCCATATCCTTCCTATAATATGGCGACCAAAACTGCACACAGTACTCCAGATGAGGCCGCACCAGAGTCTTATACAACTGCAACATGACCTCAGGACTCCGGAACTCAATTCCTCTACCAATAAAGCCCAGTACACCATATGCCTTCTTCACAGCACTATTTACCTGGGTGGCAACTTTCAAAGATCTGTGTACATGGACACCAAGATCCCTCTGCTCATCCACACTACCAAGTAGTCTACCATTAGCCCAGTAATCCATCTTCTTGTTACTCCTACCAAAGTGAATGACTTCACACTTAGCTACATTTAATTCCATTTGCCACCTTACTGCCCAGCTCTGCAACTTATCTATATCGCGCTGTAACCTGCCACATCCTTCTTCGCTGTCCACTACTCCACCAACTTTCGTGGCATCCGCAAACTTGCTCACCCAGCCTTCAAGCCCCTCCTCCAGGTCATTTATAAAAATGACAAACAGCAATGGTCCCAAAACAGATCCTTGTGGAACACCGCTAGTAACTGCGCTCCAAGATGAACCTATACCATCAACTACTACCCTCTGTCTCCTTCCAGCCAGCTAATTCCTAATCTAAACCTCTAATGCACCCTCAATGCCATACCTCCGTAGTTTTTGCATTAGCCTGCCATGGGGTACCTTATCGAACGCCTTGCTAAAATCCATATACACCACATCTACTACTTTACCCTCGTCCACTTCCTTGGTCACCTTCTCAAAGAATTCAGTAAGGTTTGTGAGGCACGACCTGCCCTTCACAAAACCATGCTGACTATCCTTGATCACATTATTCCTATCCAGATGTTCATAAATCCTATCCCTTACAATTCTCTCTAAGACTTTGCCCACAACATAAGTGAGACTCACTGGCCTATAGTTACTCAGGCTATCCCTGCTCCCCTTCTTGAACAAGGGGACTACATTCGCTATCCTCCAGTCTTCTGGCACTATTCCCGTAGACAACTACGACATAAAAATCAAGGCCAATGGCTCCGCTATCTCCTCCCTAGCTTCCCAGAGGATCCTAGGATAAATGCCATCAGGCCCAGGGACTTATCTATTTTCATCCTTTTCAGAATTTCCAACACCTCTTCCCTACATACCTCAAAGCCGTCCATTCTAATTAATTGTGACTCAGTATTCACATCGGCAACAATGTCCTGTTCCTGAGTGAATACTGACGAAAAGTATTGATTTAGTGTCTCACCGATCTCCTCCGCCTCCACACACAACTTCCCACTACTATCGTTGACTGGACCGATACCTACCCTAGTCATCCTTTTATTCCTGACATACCTATAGAAAGCCTTTGGGTTTTCCCTAATCCTACCAACTAAGGACTTTTCGTGTCCCCTTCTCGCTGCTCTTAGCTCTCTCTTTAGATCCTTCCTGGCCAACTTATAACTCTCAATTGCCCCAACTGAATCTTCACGCCTCATCTTTACATAGGCCGCCCTTTTCCCTTTCACAAGGGATTCCAATTCCTTGTTAAACCACGGCTCCCTCACAAGACCCTTTACTCCCTGCCTGACTGGTACATACTTATCAAGGACACCCATTAGCTGTTCCTTGAACAATCTCCACATATCATTTGTGTTCTTCCCTTGAAGCCTATTTTTCCAATCTACGCATCCTAAGTCATGCTTCACTGCATCATAATTTCCCTGCCCCCAGCTATAACTGTTGCCCTGCAGTGCACACTTATCCCTCTCCATCACTAGGGTAAAAGTCACCGAGTTGTGGTCACTGCCCCCGAAGTGCTCACCTACCTCCAAGTCTAACACCTGGCCTGGTTCATTACCTAGAACCAAATCCAGTATAGCCTCACCTCTTGTTGGCCTGTCTACATATTGTGTCAGGAAACCCTCCTGCACACATTGGACAAATACTGACCCATCTAACAAACTCGAGCTATAGCTTTCCCAGTCAATACCTGGGAAGTTAAAGTCCCCCATAACAACCACCCTGCTACTTTCACTCTTCTCCTGAATCATCCTCGCAATACTTTCCTCTACTTCTCTTGGACTATTAGGAGGCCTGTAGAAAACTCCTAACAGGGTGACCTCACCTTTCTTATTTCTAACCTCCGCCCAAACTACCTCAGATGGCAAGTCTTCCTCCATCACCCTTTCTACTGCTGTAATACTATCCTTGACAAGCAATGCCACACCTCCCCCTCTTTTACCCCCATCTCTGACCCTACTAAAACATTTAAACCCTGGAACCTGCAACAACCATTCCTGTCCCTGTTCTACCCACATCTCTGTAATGGCCACAACATCGAAGTCCCAGGTACCAACCAATGCTGCAAGCTCACCTACCTTATTTCTTATACTTCTGGCATTGAAGTATACACACTTCAAGCCACCTTCCTATTTACAGGCACCCTCCTTCGAGATCGATGCCATGTTCCTAACCTCCCTACACTCAAGGTCCTGTACCCTTAAGCTACACTCCAGGTTCCCATGCCCCTGCAGAGTTAGTTTAAACCCTCCCAAAGAGTACTAGCAAACCTCCCCCCAAGGATACTGGTGCCCCTCAGGTTCAGGTGTAGACCATCCTGTTTATAGAGGTCCCACCTTCCCCATAAAGAACCCCAGTTATCCAAGTTTGCTCGCTGAGCTGGCAGATTCATTTTCAGACATTTCGTCACCATACTAAGTAACATCACCAGTGAACCTCAGGTGAAGTACTGGTGTTATGGCCTGCTTTCTATTTATGTGTTTAGGTTTCTTGGGTTGGTGACATCAGTTCCTGTGGTGACGTCATTTCCTGTTCTTTTTCTCAGAAGGTGATCGATGGGATCCAGTCTAGTCCCATTTGCCAGCACCCGGCCCATATCCCTGTAAACCCTTCCTATTCATATACCCACCCAGATGCCTTTTAAATATTGTAATTGTACCAGCCTCCACCACTTCCTCTGGCAGCTCATTCCACACACGCACCAACCTGTGCGTGAAAACGTTGCCCCTTTGGTCCCTTTCCTTCTATGTTTCTGTGAAAGGGAGAAAGGGCCAAGTTCGATTTCTCCATAAAGTCAAAATAGAATTTATTTTTATTTGTGTCTTTGCTTGAGATTAGGAAGGAAAAGATAACCAAAAATATATTCAAATAGGAGAGGGTGAGATATGAATTCTATTTATTCCTTATTATGAGATGTGAGCATTGCTGGCTAGGGCAGCAATTGTTACTCATCTAGTTTCTTTCGAGGAAGTATTAGTGAACCACTGCAGTCCATCTTGTATGTACATCTACAATGTTGTTGGGAATCTGTTAGATTTCTTTGAAGAGGTAATGAGCAGGATTGACCAAGGAGAGCCAAAGGATATTATCTACTGGACCTCCAGAAGGCCTTTGGCAAGGCGCCACACATGAGGCTGCTAAGTTCAGTAAAGGCCCATCGTGTTAGGGGCAAGGTACCAGCATGGATAGAAAGTTGGCTGTGTGGCAGAAAGCAGAGAGTGGGGCTAAATGGTTCTTTCTTAGGATGGCAACTGGTGACTAGTGGTGTTCCACAAAGGTCAGTGTTGGGAGCACAACATTTTACTTTATACATTAATGATCTGGATGAAGGAACTGAGAGCATGCTGGCCACGTTTGCTGATGATACAAAGGTAGGTGGAGGAGCAGGTAGTTTTGAGGAGGCAGGGAGGCTGTAGAAGGATTTAGACAGGTTAGAAGTGTGGGCAAAAATATGGCAGATGGAATACAACATGGGAAAGTGCGAGGTCATGAACTTTGGTCGGGAGAATAGAGGCAGACACTATTTTCTAAAAGGGGGAGAAAGTTCAGAAATCAGAAGTGCAAAGGGACTTAGGAGTCCTAGTCCAGGATTCTCTTCAGATATACTTGCAGGTCGAGTCCATAGTTAGGAAGACAAATGAAATGTTGGCATTTATTTCGAGAGGACTAGAACATAAGAGCAGGGATGTACTTTTGAGGCTTTATAAAGCCCTGGTCAGACCACATTTAGAGTATTGTGAGTGATTTTGGGCCCCATACCTTGGGAAAGATGTACTGTCCCTGGAGAGGGTTGAGAGGAGATTCATGAGAATGATCTCAGGCATGAAAGGCTTAATGTAAGAGGAGTGTTTGAGAACTCTGGGTCTATACTCGATGGAGTTTAGAAGGATGGGGGGTATACCTCATTGAAACATACAGAATATTGAATGGCCTGGACAGAGTGGACGTCGGGAAGATGTTTCCATTGGCAGGAGAGACTAGGATCCGAGGGCACAGCCTTAGAATAAAGGGAAGATCCTGCAGAACAGAGATAAGGAAAAACATCTTCAACCAGAGAGTGGTGAAATATTTCTCCATAAAGTCAAAGTAGATTTTATTTTTATTTATATCTTTGTTTGACATTAAAGAAGGAAAGGATGAATAAAAAAATGTATTCAAATAATAGGAGTAAAGTGTTAATTTTATTTATTCCTTATTATGAGATGTGATCATTTGCTGGCTAGGGCAGCATTTGTTGTTCATCATCCCTAGTTGCTTTTGAGGAGGTATTGACAAACCACTGCAGTCCATCTTGTAGGTATACCTGATGGGAAGACAGTGAAGGAATGGTGAGAAAGGTCCAAGTCAGGATGGTGAATGAGTTGGAAGGGAACACACAACACAGCCAAGTGGTGATGTTCCCATGCACCTGTCTTTATCCGTCCTAATGGTAAACGTGACAGATTTGGGAAGGTATCTTAAAAAGATTGTTATGTCATTAAAATGCGGATGTGGATGTGAAATGGGGTGGGGTATTAATCAGGTGAGCTGCTCTGTTCTGGATAGTGCCAAGCACCTTGTGTGTTGGACCAACATTCAACCAGGCAAGTGAAGAGTATTCCATTACAGTCTTGATTTGTACCTTTTATAGATGGTGGTCAAGCTTTGGGGTTTCTCACTGGATAGTTTCCAGCATCTGACCTCCTACTTTTGCAGTTATATTACTAATATGGCCGGTCCAGTTCAGTTTAGATTAGATTAGATTAGATTAGATTACTTTACAGTCTGGAAACAGGCCCTTCGGCCCAACGAGTCCACACCGCACCCGCCGAAGCGCAACCCACCCATAACCCTACATCTATCCCTTACCTAACACTACGGGCAATTTAGCATGGCCAATTCACCTGACCTGCACATCTTTGGAGTGTGGGAGGAAACCGGAGCACCCGGAGGAAACCCACGCAGACACGGGGAGAACGTGCAAACTCCACACAGAGAGTCGCCTAAGGCGGGAATTGAACCCGGATCTCTGGCGCTGTGAGGCAGCAGTGCTAACCACTGTGCCACCGTGCCGCCCACAAATGGTCAATGGTACTGGTAGGTAATCCAGCAACTGTAATGTCATTAAATATCAAGGAAATTTGGCAAAACATATTTCTTGATGGCGAAATTTGGACACTTTGTGACACAGAAGTACACTGTCACTTGTCATTTTGAGCCTTTATGTTGTCAAGATCCTGATGTTGATAGAAAGAATTGCTTCCATGCCTGAGGAATCACAAATGTTGCAAATGATGACTATACAAATTGTATAGTCATCAACGAATACCTCCACTTTTAATCTTACAATTGAGAGCAGGACATTAATGAAGCAACTGGAATGTCTGCAACTAGAAAACTATCCTGCACAATTTACCAGCAGTGATGTCTTTGGTTTGAGATGATTGATTTTTAACATCCATAGCCCTCTTTATAAGATCACTTCAATCAGTGAAGCGTTTTCTCCCAATTGCCCTTGAATCTGTGGAGTCATACAGCACGGAAACAGACCCTTTGGTCCAATCAGTCCATGCTAAACATAATCCCAAACTAAACTGGTCCCATCTGCCTGCTCTTGGCTCATATCCCTCCAAACCTTTCCTATTCATGTATCCATCCAAATGTCTTTGAAAGTTTGTAATTGTGCCCACATCCACCACTTCTTCAGGAAGCTCATTCCACATGCGAACCACCTTGTGTCAAAAATTCGCCTCTTGTATCTTTTTTAAATCTCTCTTCTCTCATCTTAAAAATGTTTCCTCTTGTCTGAAAATCCCTCATCCTAAGGAAAAGACAACTACCGTTAACTCTATCTGTACTTCTCATTGTTTTATGAAATTCTATGAGGTCACCTCTCAACCTCTATGCTCCAAGTTTGCCAGGGATCCTCAATGACTATCACTCTAATCTTACCTTCTTGAATTCAACTCTTTTTGTCTGTGTTTACCTGTATCTCGGTAAAGGCTGTATGAAGTCTGAAGCCAAGTTGCCTGAGCAAAGCCAAAGTGAGTGCTGATGAACGAGCAGTTGCTGTGTAAGTTGTTTGGTGGCACAAACAACTTCCATTACTTGCTAATAATCATCTAATTGGCTGGTTTGGATTTAACCTGCTTTTATTGAACAGGACGTGCCTCGGCCATTTCTTCATATTGCCAGCTAGACATCCACCTTGTAGCTGTACTGGAACAGTGTTGCTAAGAGTTTGGTTGTTTCTGCAGCACAAATCTTCAGCATTTTCTTGACTTCACACAAAGTGAATCAAAATGCTGAAGACTGGTCTCTGTGATGAAACTTGGGAGGAGGCGAAATGAATTATTCACTCGACACTTCTGGCTAAAGACAGAAGCAAATGCTTCAGCCTTGTCAGTGTAAGACTGCATACCATTTATTATAATTTATGCCTTTCCTTATTTATAGTTTGCTGTCCTGAGTCACTTAGAATCTCTTCTGCAAGAAGAGCTCTCTTATTATGTAAATCTCCAGCTTTAGAATGGTTTTTAAATGTTTTTCTATAATTTAGTGAAAGTGGATTGTTTTGTCATGAAAAAAGGGCGAATTCTTGATCTGCAATATTGCTACACAGATGTTACTAAACATTTTCAAAAGGAAACTCCTTTGTCCATCAGTTAAGGATCACTAGCTTAGTCTTATTTTGAAAAAAGCTGATGAAGAAATTTGAATACATAAACGTTTTGAATGCAAACATAGTGTGATTTTATTTAATTGCAATTGCAAAGCAGTGCAAGTAGTCAATTAATTTTAATTGTGGGACAACCAGTTGGATTGCTTGTGTGGATTTAAAGTTTCATTTGTTGATATGAAACTTGTTCTTGTGCATATTATACAAAAGGTGGAAAATTCTGAGAAAAGTTGGTATCAAACAGCAGAATCAGCTAAGTGAGGTATACTGTAACCTCCAAACAGACCCCACCACCAGGGATATATTTCCCTCCCCCCCCCCCCCCTCCCCCTATCAGCGTTCCGAAAAGACCACTCCCTCTGTGACTCCCTTGTCAGGTCCACACCCCCATCAACCCAACCTCCACTCCCGGCACCTTCCCCTGCAACCGCAAGAAATGCAAAACTTGCACCCACACCTCCCCCCTTACTTCCCTCCAAGGCCTCAAGGGATCCTTCCATATCTGCCACAAATTCACCTGCACCTCCACCTCCACACACATCATTTATTGCATCCGCTGCACCCGATGTGGCCTCCTCTATATTGGGGAGACAGGCCGGCTACTTGCAGAATGTTTCAGAGAACACCTCTGGGACACCCGGATCAACCAATCCAACCACTCCGTGACTCAACACTTCAACTCCCCCTCCCACTCCACCAAGGACATGCTGGTCCTTGGACTCTTCCATCACCAGACCATAGCAACACAACGGTTGGAGGAAGAACGCCTCATCTTCTGCCTAGGAACCCTCCAACCACAAGGGATGAACTCAGATTTCTCCAGTTTCCTCATTTCCCCACCCCCCACCTTGTCTCAATCAAATCACTCGAACTCAGCACCGCCTTCCTAACCTGCAATCTTCTTCCTGACCTCTCCGCCCCCACCCCCACTCCGGCCTATCACTCTCACCTTGACCTCCTTCCACCTATCGCATTTCCAACACCCCTCCCCCAAGTCCCTCCTCCCTACCTTTTATCTTAGCCTGCTGGACACACTTTCCTCATTCCTGAAGAAAGGCTCATGCCCAAAACGTGGATTCTCCTGTTCCTTGGATGCTGCCTGACCTGCTGCACTTTTCCAGCAACACATTTTCAGTTCTATTCTGTAATCTCAGCCTTGATTTAAAAATGATCGCATACCTAATCTTCCATACCCCAGATTGGCAAATCGCAGCATTTACTAAACTTACCACAAGCCAGAAACTGATTTCAATAAATGAACCAATAAGATAGCTCTTCCTTATTGTTTTTTATTTGTTCGCAAGATGTGGGCATTGTTGGCTGAACCAGCACTTATTGCTCATTCCTTATTGCCCATGGAACTGAATGGTTTGCTAGGGCTATTTCAGAAAACAGGTGAAAGTGAGGACTGCAGATGCTGGAGATCAGAGTCAAGATTAGAGTGGTGCTGGAAAAGCACAGCAGGTCAGGCAGCATCCGAGGAGCAGGAAAATTGATGTTTTGGGCAAAAGCCCTTCATCAGGAATTTCAGAGAACAGCTAAGTGAGTTGATTCAAATCAGGAGTCACATGTTGTGAAACTTGAAAAGATTCAGAAAAGATTGACCAGGATGTTGC
The DNA here is from genome assembly GCF_047496795.1 of Chiloscyllium punctatum. NCBI lineage: Eukaryota > Metazoa > Chordata > Chondrichthyes > Orectolobiformes > Hemiscylliidae > Chiloscyllium > Chiloscyllium punctatum. Next base: position 13,616,182 of record NC_092770.1, on the reverse strand, counting down.
CAGGGTTGGAGGATTTGAGCTATAGGGAGAGGTTGAATAGACTGGGGCTGTTTTCCCTGGAGTGTGGAGGCTGAGGGGTGACCTTATTGAGGTTTATAAAATCATGAGGGGCATGGATAGGATAAATAGACAAACTCTCTTCACTGGGGTGGGGGAGTCCAGGACTAGAGGTCATAGATTTAGGGTGAGAGGGGAAAGATTTAAAAGGGATCTAAAGGGCAACTTCTTCACACAGAGGGTAGTGCGTGTATGGAATGAGTTGCCAGAGAAAGTGGTGGAGGCTGGTACAATTACAACATTTAAAAGGCAAATTGATGGGTATATGTATAGGAAGGGTTAGAGTGATATGGGCCAGGTGCTGGCAAGTGGGATACCTGGTCGGCAAGAATGTGTTGGACCGAAGGGCCTGTTTCCATGCTGTACATTTCTATGACTCTGTGTGGGCCAGGCCAGATCAGAATAATAGATATCCTTCCCTAAAGGACATCAGGGAAGTAGATTACCATCATTTTGTTCACTGTTACCTGCTGGAAAAGGTAATGGGACCAAATGGGTTAATGTTAATGTTATTTTTGTCTCTGTGCGTAGTAATCATGTCTCCATCCAGACAATGTGTGACAAGGAGTTCTATCTAGCTTTTGGAGGGAGAAGATGTATCTGTATTTTGCCCTGAGTGCTCATTACGGAGGATACAAATGCTGGAATATTCAATCTGGGAGCACTTGTGTCACAAAAAAAATGGTGACTTTGTTATTGGGACTCAAAATGTCATTGAGACCCAAACTCCAAGAGACATGGATGTTGTTATTACTTTCAGGAGTGTTGTAGTTTAATCTGAAGATATTGATTTCCACAAAGAAAATATCTTTAAATGTGAATGGAATTCAATAAAGCACTGAAAGCTCAAGTTTGCTTACTCTCTGGGCTCACATTGTCAAGACTATCAATTGCACCGGTTTAAAATCAAAATAATATGGAGATTAGAACTGGGCCAAACTGGCGCAAAGGTCGTAGACCTGAAAATTTAACACTTGTTTCTTTTCTCTGCAGATGCTGTCAGACCTGCTGTGTTTTCCCAGTATTCTCAGAGATTGCTCAGGTTCCTTTAACTTATTACCCTCATATTTATACTTTATTTAAACCCAACTGCACACAACAGAGAAGCAGCATAACTTCTAAGGTGTATTGGTTTAACAGTTTAGAGAAAAAAAAAATCTTAAATACTTCATAAAGAGGGGGATCTGACTGAAACTGAGAGTACTGAGAGACCTGAATAGGGTGGATATGACAAAGATGTTTCCACTAATAGGGTAGACTAGGACCCGAAGGTACAGCCTCAGATTGAAGGGACAACCCTTTAAAACTGACATGAAGAATTTCTTCAGCCAAGAGTGTGGTGAGTCTGGCAAAATCTTTGGTGCAGAGAACTGTGGAGGCTAAGACTGAGTTTGTAATCCCTTGATTAGTAAGGGGATCAAGGATTATGGGTAGAGAGCAGGAGAATGGGGTTCTGAAACATATCAACCATTTTGGAATGGTGAAGCAGACTTAGAGTCATACAGCACAGAAACAGACCCTTTGGCCCAACTCGTCCATGCTGACCAGATATCCTAACCTAATCTAGTTCCATTTGACAGTATTTGGCCCATATATCTCTAAACCTTTCCTATTCATATACCCATCCAGATGCCGTTTAAATGTTGTAATTGTACCAACCTCTACCACTTCCTCTGGTAGCTCATTCCATACATGCACCCCCCTGCATGAAAAAGTTGCCCCTTAGATTCCTTTTAAATCTTCCTCCTCTCACCCTAAACCTATGCCCTCTATTTCTGGGCTCCCCCATCCAAGGGAAAAGACCTTGTCTGTTTATCCTATCCATGCCCCTCATGATTTTATAAACCTCAGTAAGGTCACCCCTCAGCCTCCGACGCTCCAGGAAAAACAGCCCCAGTCTATTCAGCCTCTCTCTGTAGCTCAAATCCTCCAACTCTGGCAATATCATGGTAAATCCTTTCTGAACTCCTTCCAATAAGAAGGAGACCAGAATTGCAAATACTCCAAAAGTGGCCTAACCAATGTCCTGTACAGCCGCAACATGACCTCCCAACTCCTGTACTCAATACTCTGACCAATAAAAGAAAGCATACCAAACGCCACCTTCACTTTCCTATCTACCTGAGACTCTGATCTAATTTCTGCTCCTATGACTTGTGGAATTATCTATTCCCTGGCAACTTCATTTCATTTTCATGAACTGACTCTCGAAACTTCTTGATTGCCAACCAATTTTAAACTTTATTAGTATAGTAAAATTTGTTGTATTAAAGGTCCGGGCATTGCTACAAATGGCTTTCAATCAGTGATGTGATTCCTTGTGTAGTTGGCCTGAAGCCATATTTTCCCCACTGCATAACATTAGCAAAGTGGAAATGAATACAAATTAACACAACATCATCAGGACTATTTGTCTATGTTTGACTTTATGCTGAGGTTTTTGTTTTTTTAAAAGGGTGGAAAAACTCTTTGTTTTTACTTTTTTATACCTCAGAAAATTAAGTATCAAAGAAAATTGGAACTGCGTACTTAACTCTCGATCAAAGTTTGAAATGGTGGTCTTTTTTATAAACAAATTCGATGGTTTCAGTGTATGACAAAGACCTTCCCTGCTGCAAAGCAGGAAACAGTGCCCCTTAACAGATATTTTGCAATTCAGTAGCATTAGAAGATGGTGGGGCTGGTCTGGGTTTCACAAATAATAGGCATGTCCTATTGAGGTTGGCTCAGTGGTTAGCACTGCTGCGTCACAGTGCCAGGTACCTGGGTTTGATTCCCACCTTGGGCGACTGTCTGTGTGGAGTTTGCATATTCTCCCTGTGTCTGCGTGGGCACCAGGTGCTCTGGTTTCGTCCCATAGTCCAAAGATGTGCAGGTCAGGTGAGTTGGCCATGCTAAATTGCCCATTGTATTAGTCAGGAATAAATATAGGGTAGGGGAATGGGTCTGGGTGCGTTATTCTTTGAGGGTCGATGTGGACTTGTGGGGCCAAATGGCCTGTTTCCTTGTTGTAGGGAATCTAATTTAATCTAAACCATGTATAACAAACCCAGTTGCATAAGTTCTGAGAGTTTCACTGGTCTCCCACTGAATGAATGGTTGAAAATTGGGAACAAATCCTGTCAGCTTCAAGGGGTATGGATGATGAAACCTGGAAATGATACTTTATAACTCCCATAAATCAGTTGGGAAAATGTACACAAAGGAATTTAACCTCTGGGAACCTGTGTGATGTTTGTTCTGCTGTTGTGATTAGCCATTTGCTATGCCCTTCTTAAACTTGAAAAGAAGAAGGAATCTTTAAGTATTCACACTTATTTATGCATATGGTGCATTTATGAATATTTTAAACATTCAAATTTCTGACTTGTTTTTGTCTGTGATAAAGTTTTATTTTAACCTGGCATCACTCTTGACTCTGCAGGTCAGGAGATTGTGGGAAATTTGAGCACAGAAGTTGAATCGATGAATAACAAGATTGTTGTAAGGTGATACATCATTTCACAAAATATGCTTCAACAAAGCAACATCAATAAAATGCTACATGAAAGTTATGTTCAATGATTATTGTAGCGGCTCAGTGAAGATCATTTACAAAGCTTTGTTGTCTCGATGTGTTAAGACTATGATGAGATTTTATTGCTTTTCTCTTAGATTATTTCTGGTAGCTTCCAATATTAACTTTAACATTTTTCTTTATTTGTTCGGAACATTATTCTTTATTTGTTCGGAATATTAGAATATAGCTTTCATAAATTTTCTGATTTGAGGTGTTATGAATCCAGCTGATGGTAATAGACAGGTTGGGTCCTAGAATGACACCTGACTTTGATGGATCATACGGTTCTTCATCTTTTTGTTAGTGTCATTTTTATTCCTTTTTATGTATTTCTTTGCAGTTTGTGAAATGTTTTAGTTTTATTGCTTGTGAATTATGGTTTTCTTTCTTATTTTCATTCCTGTTGAAAGAATATAAGAACATAAAAACTAAGAGCAGGAGTAGGCCGTCTGGCCCTTCGAGCCTGCTTCGCCATTCAATAAGATCATGGCTGATCTTTTCATGGCCTCAGCTCCACTTAGCTGCCTGCTCACCATAACCCTTAATCCCTTTACTGTTCCAAAATCTATCTATCTTTGCCTTAAAAACATTCAACAAGGTAGCCTCAACTGCTTCACTGGGCAGGGAATTCCACAGGTTCACAACCCTTTGGGTGAACGAGTTCCTCCTCAATTCAGTTCTAAAAGGGTTAGGGTTAGTGTCCTTGTGGTTTCTTCTTCTGAATTTGCATCACTCAATCATTTAAAATACAGGATCATGACTCTGCATGGAGCAATGTCAGGCCATAGCCAGGGACCAGGTTCAGTTGGAGCTGGTTGCTATGAGCCAGAGGAACGAGACTGTGGATGGATTCAAGCTTTGCAAAAACACATGAGTTTCCCCTACCTGAAGGAGAAAACCTTGCAAATATCTTTAGTCGAGACAGCAGCAACTGAAAAGAATTTGAACGTGCCACTGCAGGCATCTGACTATCAATAGCAATCACATCAAATAAACTGTGTTGGCCAGAAATGGCTGCTGAGAGTGAGTGTTTAGATTTGAGCATCGCTAAAATTTAAATTATCTTGCTTTGAAGGCTGAAAAATATGGAAAATCTGATACGTAGCTCACATGGATTTGAAATACGGTCCAACACAGTGTACCTTGGAAGTTAACTGTGTCAACAATCATTAGAACGGGTTCAAGGCTGTATTTCCTTTTCAGGGTATTAACGTAATGACGAACTCCACTCAGAATTTTGTGTGCTTGAATATGGTATAGGCAGGAGTAAAAGCAGATCTTCTGCAAAGGGACTTACTCGTGCCATTAGGTGGTATGTATTTCATGGGCCATGAAATAAACCTGTTGGACTATAACCTCTTGTGTGTGATTCTGAAGGGCCAGGAAATCAAATGATCAAGACAGTGTCCCCCATCTTATAATTCACCAAACACCCCTCCAATTTCTGTCATCTTCCACAGCCCTCTAATCTACCCAAATACACGCGTTTACCTATTCTGACCTCTTGAGCATCCCTCTTATTTTCATCTAGGTCAAAAACAGTAGAATCCCTTCCCTCAACTGCTTTGAATATCTACCTGTTTTTCTCACTTCACAACACACGTTAAAATAATTAACTGAAAATACTTTTGAACAAGCTGTTGGGCATCTATTTTAATGTCACCTGGGGTTAAATCTTGCTTTAAGATGCTACCTTGATTTTATTATATTGAAGCATGATCTAAATATCAGGTGACGATGATGTGGAGGTGCCAGTGTTGGACTGGGGTGGACCAAGTTAAAAATTACACAGCACCAGGTTATAGTCCAACAGGTTTATTTGGAAGTACAAGCTTTCAGAGTGCTACTCCTTCATCAGGTACCTCCGAAAGCTAGTACTTCCAAATAAACCTGGTGCTGTGTGATTAACCAGGTGCTGTGTGATTTTTAACTAAATGTGGCATTCTTAACTCTTGATTCAACATCACTTGTCAATCAATGCTTTGCGTCAGTACAAATAAAGAGGTATAAATGTAGGATTAGCGTGAAAGGTTTCAAGGGAAGTATGCAATCGGGTCTGGAGCACTTATATTCGTACAGGTCTAGAAGCTGTTGCTTAACCAATGTTTGATCCTTGTGTGTTATGACTTCTTAAAAATACATTCATTTGTAGGATGTGGGCATTGCTGACTGGTCAGCATTTATTGCTCATCCCTAGGTGCCATTGAGAAGGTGGTAGTGATGAGACTTCTCAGAAGTAGTATTGGATAGGGTAGCACAAGTTGTGGGGATTCTGGAAACTTGGAAGTCATAACTGAATGCACAAGATTATTCAATTGCCATGAAATCACAATCAAAGAATCCCTACAGTGTGGAAACAGGCCCTTCGGCCCAACAAGTCCACACCGGCCTCCAAAGAGTAACCCACCCAGACCCATTCCTCTACATTTTGGCCCAGACTAATGCACCTAACCTACACATCCCTGGACACTATGGGCAATTTAGCTTGGCCAATTCACCTAAACTGCGCATCTTTGGACTGTGGGAGGAAACTGGAGCACTCAGAGGAAACCCACACAGACACGGGGAGAGTGTGCAAACTCCATACGGAAGTCGCCCGAGGCAGGACTTGAACCTGGGTCCCTGGTGCTGTGAGGTAGCAGTACTAACTGCAGAGCAACTCGTGCCGCCCAATGGAATAATTTGCTGCACAGTGTCTTTAGGGGTCAATATATGAAAAATATTCCTTTCCAGAACAGTCCAATTTAATTAAGGAAAATATTTTTGAGGATAAAATAATCATCAACAACCGAATATTTAAGGAAAATGAATCATGATTTAATAAATACTGAAAAGCAACAGTCATCTATTGTTATTATACTCTAAAAGGTTGTTGCAGTTTTTCAGTACAAGATGGATGCAAACAAACCATTTCCTCCTTTTTCCTCATTTAGCTGAATACAGGAGTCAAAAATTAGGAAATTGAAAATGAATTGCATATCAATGAATAAATGAATTTTATTAAATTTGAAGACTGGAAGATTCTCTCAATAGCCGACTCTACAAAACATTTGATTATCATTTTCTCAGTGGAGGGAAATGAAAGAAGAAATTAATTGACAATGAGTGCTGTTAAACATTAAGCAATTGCAGTAGTTTTCTAGTCTCTCCAGTTTGCGCTGTGGACCACCCAATCATCTGCTTTCTGGTCTGGCCAACAAATGAGCTGGCACTTTCTCTCTTGAGCTCTCATTCAGCTGCAGGTCCATGTGAGGTACAGGATCAGGTTAAGCAGCCAGGGAAAAGAAAGGTCACTGCTCCTGCTTTTTGATAAATGGGAACCGACAGCATGCACGTTTGGTGCTCTATTTGTGGCAGTCTGCTTTGTGAGAGACAGCAAGTGCAGAATTGTCTTTAATCTTTAATTATCTTTAAAGATAATTAATTATCTTTAATTGATCAACCTTTTGTAGCATGCGCCAAAATTATTCATCTAACCTGTATTTCACTGACCTTATAAAAACACCAAAAAAGTCACCTTTTAAATGACATTTAGCATGATATTGTTGAGGTAGTGTCATGAAGGTATTTGTGATAAAGGAACAATTTGTAGGAGCTCCGTTGGAAGCCAGTCTTTGCTATCATAATCAAAAAGTTATTCAAGATGATAATGGAATAAACAGCACTTACCATGTCTACTGCTGATTACAAACAATTGTTTTTCACTTTGATTTATATTGTCACGCCTCACTGCGATAGTGCATTGGAAATAAAGCTCTGCTATTCCAGGAGTCATCAGTTTAAAAGTTTAAAAATTTTCTCAAAGTATGCAAAGTCCACAATTTTCTTGTCAGATCCAGATTAACAGAAAATACAGTATTGCTGTGCTTAATAAGAATTACTATTTATTGCAACCAATTATGAACTGTCAACACCTAACTACTGGTTAAGCTACTAACATGTGCCTCCGCTCCCCACCCCAGTCCCCTGACGTCTTTAAAAACCCTACGTATACAGACAAAAAAAATGCTAGGGAAGCATTTTAATGGCCCCATTGTTTCACTGAGTTATTTCTTTTACTTATCAGGGTTTTCCATTCTTCAATCTCTTCCTGATTATTTCCATTTCTTCACAGGAAGCACTGACTATTCATACACGAAGTGCAAAATCTCTACATTACTGGTCTTAGTTAAAGGCCACAGTTTCCAGAAACTGTTAGGGGAAAGCAAACCAGCTTCTTTAGGCTTTTATGTATTTTACTGGAGATAAAGACACACCATTGTGCAGCCTATCTCTCGCAGTAGTTCAAGACTTCTGCCAGTATTGTGCACACTCAAACTGTTCAGCTACCCAGCAGTCAATCAGATATTTGTCAGGCTCTTGGCCTTCACAAACCAATTAGCAACCTGTTGCTGACCGAATCACATTGTATACTCCTGCTGGTGCTGGCCCATAATCCCTGGAGATCCTTTATACGAGAGCATTACATGACATGATATCACGTAACTGTCTTAAAATGTAAAGTCTTTGTGAAATCTCTGCAATAATGCAATGGACCTGTTAACTTCATATAAAGTAACAAGAAACAATGAATGTTATTTTTTTTAATGAACACTTATGGATGATTTTATTTTCTTTGAAACCTGAAAGGATACATTGAACATTATTTTCTATCATAAACTGACCTACTTACTGTTAACTTCAATCTTACCTTTTACAAACAGATGGTGAGCTGTATTTGCTTAATATTAGTTGTTTTGTATTTTTTCCAGGAGTTTTTGATCTTTACATATAATTATATCAATTACATCAAAATTCAGCTGGAGCTGGAAAATGTGGATTGGGGGGGCAGCTTATTTGAAGGGAAGTCCACATTTGATATGGGGAGGCTTTCGGAGATGGGTTGAAGATAGTGCAGGATAGGTATAAAAACAAGGCATAGGAAAGGCATGATTCGTGAACCATGGATGACAGGAGAAATTGTGTGACTAGCCAAGAGGAAAAGGGAAGGCAGCTAAGGACAGAACAGGCTTTGGAGGAATATCGGGAGAGCAGGACCAATCTTAAACAAGGAACCAAGTCGGCTAAAAGGGGTCATGAAATAACTTTAGCGAGCAGAATTAAGGAGAATTCCAACACCTCTTATTCATATATAAGAGGCAAGAGGGTAACTAGACAAAGCGTTGATCCACTGAAGGATAAGGAAGGAAGGTTGTGTGTTGAACCTAAGAAAATGGGTGAGATTCTCAATGATTTCTTTGCATCAGTGTTCACTGAGGAGAGAGACATGATGAATGTTGAGATTAGAGATAGAAGTTTGTTTACTCTGGATCATGTTGACATAAGGAGGGAGGATGTGTTGGGTAGGCTAAAGGATATTAAGGTGGACAAATCTCCAGGACCCAATGAGATCTATCCCAGGTTGCTGAGGGAGGCAAGAGAGGAAATAGTTGGGGCCCTGTCAGATATCTTTGTAGCATCCGTAAACAGAGGTGAAGTGCTGGAGGACTGAAGAGTTGCTAATGTTGTCCCCCTATACAAGAAGGGTAGTAGGGATATTCTGGGTGACTACAGACCAGTCAGCCTGACATTAGTGGTGGGAAAGTTGCTGGAGAATGTACTGTCGGATAGGATCTATTTATATTTGGAAGAGAATGGGTTAATCAGTGATAGGCAACATGGTTTTCTGCGGGGGAGATCGTGCCTTACCAACTTAATAGGGTTCTTTGAGGAAGTGACCAAATTGATAGATGAAAGAAGGGCTGTAGATGTCAGATACAAGGATTTTAGTAAGGCATTTAATAAGGTTCCCCATGATAAACTGATGGAGATAGTGAAGTCACATGACGTGCAGGGTGTTCTAGCTATGTGGGTAAAGAACTGGTGGAGCAACAGGAGACAGAGAGTCATAGTTGAAGGGAGTTTCTCGAAATGGAGAAAGGTGGTGTTCCACAGGGATCAGTGCTAGGGCCATTGTTGTTTGTAATATATACAAATGATCTGGAAGAGGGCATTGGTGGTCTGATCAGTAAGTTTGCAGATGACACGAAGATTGCTGGAGTAGCAGAAAGCACAGAGGACTGTCAAAGAATACAGAAGAAGATAGACTGGTGAGTTGGGCGGAGAAGTGGCAGATGGAGTTCAATCCAGACAAATGTGAGGTGATACATTTTGGAAGGTCTAATTTCAGAGCGAACTTTATTGTAAATGGAAGAGCCTTGGAAAAAATTGATGAGCAGAGAGATCCAGGATGTCAGGCCCATTGTACCCTGAAGGTGACTGCACAGGTGGATAGAATGGTCAAGAAGGCATATGGAATGCTGCCTTCATCGGATGGGTATTGAGTCTAAAAGCTGGCAGGTCATGTTAAAATTGTACAAGACTTTTATTCGGCCAAATTTACAATCTGGTGTACAGTTCTGGTTGCCACATTACCAAATGAATGTGAACGCTTTGGAGAGGGTGCAGGGAAGGTTCACGAGGATGTTGGCTGGGATGGAAGGTGCTAGCTATGAAATGAGGTTAAGTAGGCTAGGATTGTTTTCGTTAGAAGAAAGGAGATTGGGGGGGATCCTGATTGAGGTCTCCAAAATCATGAAGGGTATAGACAGGTTGGATAGAGATAAGCTTTTACCTAGGGTGAGGGATTCAATAATGATAGGTGACAGGAGAAACGTTTAAGGAGGATATACGTGGAAAATATTTTACACAGAGGGCGGTAGGTACCTGGAACGTGTTTCCAGCAGAGGCAGTAGAGGCAAGCACGAGAGATTCATTTAAGGTGGACCTAGATAGATCCATGAGTAGGTGGGGAGCAGAGGGATACAGATGCTTAGGAATTAGGGGACAGGTTTAGACAGTGGATTTGGATCAGCAGAGGCTTGGAGGGCTGAAGGGACTGTTCCTGGGCTGTAAAGCTTTTTGTTCTTTGTTCTTTTCTTTTCTAGGACAAAAAAGCATTAGAGATTTTGGCATGATTGGCATTAGACTGATTTCAGTCCATTGCCTTAAACTGTGTTCAAGTTTTCAAAGAACCAATTCTTCCACTTTTTTATTGTTATGACTAATGGTGGGTTATTGTACACATTGAGCTTTTTTAGATGCAACTGATATAGCGTTGGTGAAAGATGCACGCAAAATGAGATCAGGAAGAAGATTAATCTTCTGCCTACTCATTTTGCATTCACAGATACCTTACCGATTTCGCACTTGTTTTGCATTCAAACACACACACACAGACAGAGCAATAACTTATAGAGAAAATGCTGGAAAATCTCAGCAAGTCTGGCAGCATCTATAAGGAGAGAAAAGAGCTGACGTTTCAAGTCTAACTGACCCTTTGTCAAAATGACCCTTTGACTTGAAATGTCAGCTCTTTTCTCTCCTTACAGATGCTGCCAGACTTGCTGAGATTTTCCAGCATTTTCGCTTTTTTGGTTCCAGATTCCAGCATCTGCAGTAATTTGCTTTTATTTAATAACTTATAGATGATGCCTCTCTACTCTTCCTTCCCAACAATGCTTTAATTTGAAATCAACAGAGCTGTCCTTGTAGGTTTCGTGACAGTGAATTATTGGAGTTCACTGAAGTGAACTTGCTCCTCACCAGACACTCGCAATGTCCAAAACTATAATCTAGAGTGCTGTGTGTGGTCTACCCTAAGGCTGAATTCTTTGACATTTTTCTGATTTGTGTGTTGAACTAAGCCTGAGAGAGCAAGGAGTCTAGCTTGATCTCTGGTGTATTCTAAGATACATTTCTCATCTTTGGAGATGTTACAATTAGACTTGTTAATGCCGACTTATAGACAGGATCAATAGGCTAAGATTCTCGCTCTGGCATATTCTAAGCATATAAATTTTGTCGTTATGTTAAAGGATTGGATTTAATCTCAAAACTAGGGATCAGAGTTGTGGATTTTCTTGACATTGTGATCCTGCCGTTGTGCTGGCAGATTGGGCTTTTCATCTTTTAGAGGGGTATGTCAACCTGGGGTCAACCTTGCCACCAGAGTCAGCAGGCTCAGGGCAGAGATAGAGACTGTTTTGATGCAGATAGGACACAGTTAGAAGGCTATCCACCATTCCCTGAGCCATCAGCCCAACTTTGTAGATCAGTGAAAAGCTCAGTCACCCACAGTTATTTAAGCACTCTCTCTTTGAGTCATAGAGTTATACAGCATGGAAACAAATTGTCCATGCTGACCAGGTATTCCAAATTAATCTAGTCCCATTTGCCAGCACTTGGCCATATCCCTTAAAACCCTTTCTATTCATAGACCCATTCCAGATGCCTTTCTAAATGTTGTCATTGTACCAGCCTCCACCACTTCCTCCAGAGACAAAAGAACTGCAGATATTGGAATCCAAAGTCGACAGGCAGGAGGCTGGAAGAACACTACAATCCAGGAAGCACCAGGAGGTGGAGAAGTCGACGTTTTGGGTGTAACCCTCCTTCAGAGCCTGAAGAAAGGTTACACCCAAAACATTGTCTTCTCCACCTCCTGATGCTGCCTGGCTTGCCGTGTTCTTCCAGCCTCCTGCTTGTCTACCCCGCCACTTCCTCTGGCAGCTCGTTCCACGTATGCACCACCCTCTGCATGAACATGTTGCCTCTCAGGTCCTTTTTAAATCTTTCCTCTTTCAAACAGAAGCTAGTTAGGCAGCCAGGGCTAGCAGGAGCGAAGCAGAGAATGAGGTAGGACTGATAAATTAAGCTGCATTTATTTCAATGCAAGAGGCCGAACAGTAAGGCAGATGAACTCAGGGCATGGTTGGGAACATGGGACTGGGATGTAATAGCAATTACAGAAACGTGGCATGGGAATGGAAAGCACTGACAGCTTAATGTTCCAGCATACAGATGCTATAGGAAGGATGAAAAGAGGGGCAAGAGAGGAGGGGGAGTGGTGTTTTTGATTAGCGATAACATCATGGCTGTACTTAATGGAGGATATTCCTGGGAACACATCCAGGGAAGTTATTTGGCTAGAACTGAGAAATAAGAAAGGCATGATCACCTTTTTTTGGAAAGTACCATAGACCTCGCCCCCGCTCCCCGCTCCCCACCCCCCCATAGGAAGGGGCAAATTGAGAAACAAATTTGTAAGGAGATGTCAGTTAGCTGAAAGAATAATAGGGTGATCACTGTAGGGGATTTTAACTTTCCAAACATAGACTGGGACTGGCATAGTTAAGGGCTTGGATGGCGAGGAATTTAAGTTGTACAAGAAAATTTTCTGATACAGTATGTGGATGTAACTACTAGAGAAGGTACAAAACTTGATCTACTCTTGGGAAATAAGGCAGGGCAGGTGACTGAGGTGTCAGTGGGGGAGCACTTTGAGGCCAGTGACCATAATTCTATTTGTTTTAAAATAGAGATGGAAGAGGTTAGACAGATTTAAAGGTTAAAGTTCTAAATTGGAGGAAGGCCAATTTTGATGGTATTAGGCAAGAACTTTCAAATGTTGATTGGGGGCAGATGTCTGCAGGTAAAGGGAAGGCTAGAAAATGGGAAGCCTTCAGAAATGAGACAATGAAGGTCCAGCGACGTATGTTCCTGCTGGGATGGAGGGTAAGGCTGATAAGTGTAGGGAATGCTGGATGACTAGACAAATTGAGGGTTTGGTTAAGAAAAGGAAGGAAGCATAAGTCAACTATAGACAGCAGAGATCAAGTGAATCCTTAGAGTATAAAGGCAGTCAGAGTATACTTCAGAGAGAAATCAGCAGGGCAAAAAGGAGACTGAGGTAACTTTGGCAAATAGGGTTCAGGAAAATCCAAAGGGACTTTATAAATGTATTAAGGACAGAAAGCTAATGAGGGAGACAATAGGGCCCCTTTAAAGATCAGCAAGGTGACCTTTGTTTGGAACCACAGGAGACAGCGGAGATACTAAAGTATTTTGCATCAGTGTTTACTGTGGAGAAGGACATGGAAAATGTGGAATGTGAGGAGATAAACAGGGACATTTTGAAAAATGTCCATATTACAGAGGAGGTGCTGGATGTCTTGAAATGCATAAAAGTGAATAAATCGCCAGGACCTGATCAGGTGTACCCTAAAACTCTGGGAAGATAAGGAAGTGGTGCCACTGTTTAAGAAGGGTGGTAAGGACAAGCCAGGGAACTATAGACCAGTGAGCCTGACCTCTGTGGTGGGCAAGTTGTTGGAGGGAATGTAGATTAGTTTCTCTACAGTATGGAAACAGGCTCATCGGCCCAACAAGTCCACACTGACCCTCCAAGGAGTAACCCACCTAGACCCATTCCCCTACCCATTTACCTTTGACTAATGCACCTGTGTGATTTAGCATGGCACCTGACATGCACATCTTTGGATTGAACCCGTAGGGGACGCGGGGAAGAACTCCACACAGACAGCTGCCCAAGGTGGGAATCGAACCGAGATCCATGGCACTGTGTGGCATCAGTGCTAACTACTGAGCCACCGTGCCGCCCCAACCTGAGGGACAGGATGTACATGTATTTGGAAAGGCAAGGACTGATTCGGGATAGTCAACATGGTTTGTGCATGGGAAATCATGTCTCGCTAACTTGATTGAGTCTTTGAAGAAGCAACGAAGAGTATTGATGAGGGCTGAGCAGTAGATGTGATCTATCTTCAGTAAAGTGTTTGACATGATTCCTCATGGTAAACTGGTTAGCAAAGTTAGACCACACGGAATAGAGAGAGAGAGAGAATTAGCTGTTTGGGTACAGAACTGGCTCGAAGGTAGAAGACAGAGGGTAGTGTTGGAAGTTTGTTTTTCAGATTGGAGGCCTGTGACAGTAGTGTGCCACAATGATCAGTGCTATGTCCACTGCTTTTTTTCATTTATATAAATGATATAGATGTGAACGTTTAGTTAGTACGTTTGCAGGTACCACCAAAATTGGAGGTGTAATAATGCAAATATTACTATCCTTGATGACCTCCTTTTTAAATTCCTACCTAATTTACTACATTCTCTCCTCTGAATCTTGTTCTTTCCTCTTCCTTTGTCATTAGTTCCAATGTGTACAATGACCTCCTGCTGGTCCCTCTCCCCTGTGAGAATATTGTGCACCCTCCCTGAGGTATCCTTAATCCTGGCACCAGGGAGGCAACACACCATTCTGATTTCTTGTTGTCAGCTGCAGAAACATCTGTCTGTGTCTCTGACTAGAGTGTCTCCTATTGTAATTGATTGCTTGGAACCCAATTCATCCCTTGTTACATTAGAGCCAGTCTCGGTACCAGAAACCTAGCTGTCAGTGCTACATTCCCCAGAGAGTGCATTGCTCCCTATATTTTCCAAAACAGCATACTTGTTTGAGATGGCGATAACGACAGGAGACTCCTGCACTACATGTCTACCACATATCTGTATCCTATTGTAGACATTCAGCATCCTCTGCACACTTTGCTCTGTCACTTAGTATCATCTGTAAACTTTGACACACTACACTTGGTAACTTTAAATCAGCAATGTAAATTATAAACAATTGCGGTCCCAATACTGACTCCTGAGGGACACCACTAGCCACTGATCGCCAACCAGAAAAAAACATCCATTTATCATCACTCTTTGCTTTCTGTTAGTTACCAACCTTCTATCCATGCGAGTACATTACCCATAATGCTGTGCACCTTTATCTATGCAGCAGCCTTTTGCGCAACATTTTGTTGAATGCCTTCTGGAAGTCTAGATGCACCACATTCACCAGTTCCCTATTGTCCACTATGCTCGTAACATTCTCAAAGAATTCCAATAAATAAGTTAAACATGACCTGCCTTTCATGAACCCATGCTGTGTTTGTGTCTGGGGCAATTTCTGTCCAAATGTCTTGCTATTTCTTCCTTGATTATCAAGCATATTCCCCACTACAGAGGTTAAGCTAACAGGCCTATCATTCCCTGCCTTTGCTCTGTGGTAGTATCTGTGGAGAGAAGGCAGAGTGGGCACATTTTGGGCCCACTAACCCTTCTTCAGAACTGATTGTACCTCGGAAAATTTGTGCTGTAGATGGGGTGGAGGTGGAGGGCGTGAAGAAGCAAATGATAGGTAGAGATGGAGCTCACAGAGAGAGAAAAACAGTTGGGCTGACAGAAGAATGGGGTAAAAGTCAGCCTGGGGGAATCAATAGCTGATAATGGGGACCATTAGAATGGTTGTGCTCACAGACCATGTGATGACCAGGTGTGTGTGTGTGTGTGCATGTGTGTTGATAAAATTGAGGGGCTTGCTTGGCCATGTCAGAAGGCAATTGAGAGTCAACCACATTGCTGTGGGTCTGAAGTCACATGTAGGCCAAACCAAGTGAGGATGGCAGATTTCCTTCCCTAACCGGCATTAATGACCCAGATGGATTTTTCCAGTAATGAATGGGGGTTTCATGGTCATCACTAGATTCTTAATTTCAGGTTTTTGTTTTTATTGAATTCCAATTCCACTATCTGCATAACGGGATTTGTCCCCAGGTCTCCAGAATTTTACTGAGTTGCATTATCTAGCGACTATGCCACGATGCCATCACTTACCCTAAATTGCTAAAAGAATGAAGCAAAATAATGAGAAGTCAGGGAGATTCTAGCAGTCATCCAATATTTATATGCATATTTACAGAAGGATCTTGCTGGTTTTGTGGTAATGCCTTTAGCAATATCTTTATTAGAACAAGTTTGTAGCATAAAATCGGCAGGAAATTCATGAGTAATTGGTTCTTTGTCAGATATTAGAAGTAAAATACCCACAAGCCCATGTCTCCCAAACCACTTTCTGACAGAAATTACTCATTTTTCTGTGTCAACTGTGGAGCAGTTCAGGTTTAGTTGTGATACTCCAGTTATTGCATGGTCTGTTGACCTTTGCAACTTCATCATAATTGCAAAGAGTTGTGGTATGGACACAGCTGCTGCCTGTGTAATCAAAATCCAGTAATAATCATTGGCTTTGGGAGCACAGATGGGGTAAGATGATCAAAACCGATTTAAAAATATTGGGCAGCACAATGTCTCAGTAGCTAGCATTGCTGATTCACAGCAATAGGGACCTGGGTTTGATTCCACCCTTGGGACGACTGTCTATCTGTGTCTGTTGGGTGCTCTGGTTTCCTTCCCCATTACAATGATGTGTAGTTTAGGTGGATTGGCCATGCTACATTGCTCATAGAGTGCAACGTAGGTGGATTTGCCATGGGAAATGTGAAGATGGGGTGGGGAAGCTGGTCTGGATACTCTTCAGAGGGTTGGTGCAGACTCGATGGGCAAAATGGCCTCTTTCTGCACTATATAGAGATTTTATGCATGCATCCTTTGAAAACCCATTTACTCCCTTGCTCTTACCAATAGGTTTGCTATTTTCTCTCCTATTTTTATTTCCTTTCTATGTTTTAAGTTTACTTGGATGTTTACGTATCATTGAATTTTTTAGTCTGATTAACATCCCAATATAGTTGGTGACCTATGGTGCATTTCCAACATTTTCTGTCTTTAATTTCAGATTTCCAGCATCAATGTTATTTTTCTCTCATTAATCTTGTTAAATATATCAAAACACAATTATTTAAAATGCTAGAGTCATAGAAGCTCATTCCATACATGTACCACTCTCTGTGTGAAAGAGTTGCCCCGTAGGTCTCTTTTATATCTTTCCCCTCTCACCCTAAACCTCACCCTCTAGTTCTGGACTCCCCAACCCCAGGGTTATAGACTTTGCTTATTTACCCTATCCATGCCCCTCATAATTTTGTAAACCTCTATAAGGTCACCCCTCAGCCTCCAACGTTCCAGGGAAAACAGCCCCAGCCTTTTCAGCCTCTCCCTATAGCTCAAATCCTCCAACCCTGGCAACATCCTTGTAAATCTTTTCTGAACCCTTTCAAGTTTCGCAACATCTTTCCGATAGGAAGGAGACCAGAATTGCATGCAATATTCCAACAGTGGCCTAATCAATGTCCTGTACAGCCACAACTTGACCTCCCAACTACTTTTGGAGTTTACTTTGTAGGACAATCTTTAAATCCAGAATAAATGTCTTTATCTTCATTGTTTTGAAGACAGCATATTATTTTCTAATGCTTTACTTATTTCTTAGAATGCACAGTGACAATGCAACTCAAGTGCTTTGGGACATTCTGAGATGATGAAAGGTTATATGTGAATGCAAGATTATTTGTCTTTCTTTCTTTCTTTCCTCCTTCCTTCATTTTATTTCTGCCTAAGAAAGATTCAAAAAATTGGTCTAAATGTTTTCCGAAGCTAAAAGAGGAGCCACAAATCTCTAAGGTAATAACAAGCAGTGAAACCTTATTTCTTGTAACTCTGCTCCTTTTAAAAATGATGGTGCATAACATTAGATTAGATTAGATTCCCTACAGTGTGGAAACAGGCCCTTCAGACCAACAAGTCCACACCGACCCGCTGAAGCGTAACCCACCCAGACCCATTCTCCTATATTTACCCCTTCACCTAACACTACAGGCAATTAAGTGTGGCCAATTCACCTGACCTGCACATTTTTGGATTGTGGGAGGAAACCGGAGCACCCGGAGGAAACCCACGCAGACACGGGGAGAATGTGCAAACTCCACACAGAGAGTCACCTGAGGCGGGAATTAAACCCGGGTCTCTGGCGCTGAGAGGCAGCAGTGCTAACCACTGTAAAACCCACATATGTATAAGATGTATAAAAGATTCTCTCCCCACAGGAATTGAGATGTGCCTGGTGACAGATGCAGAACTGTAGAATTTTTGCAGCTTACAATCTGTGGGACTCGTGACATTTGCTATTCTTATTTGGAAAAATATAGTTATTTATTGTGACCAAAATGAAGCAATGGTAGTCCGGTATTAATCCATATAGACAACCAGGAAGAACAATAAATTGCATTGTACACTCATCTTTTGTAGCATTTATGAAATAACTGATATTTCCATCTTAATAACAGACAAATACTGGCCAGAGCTATGATTTGGTGCTTCAGTTGAAGATGAAATTGCAGTAGACAGATAACTAGAATCAATCACACTACAGGCATCTTGAACCATCACTACTGATCATTGCATATCTGCACTGAATCTTAGAATACAGTCCAATTAAGATCTCTGTCTGGAGGAATGCATAGAAAAATGGCAATGACCCCCTCCACTCTGCCAACATTAGTGTCACTGGCTTCTCTTCAATAGTTCTCACTTCTTGCCCCAGTACCCATCTGCCCACTAAGGTTCACCCTCTACCATTCTCACTATTGCCTGCAATGTTTTCCCTCACTGGTTCTTACACCTTCCAACCCTTAACAGACGTTATCCAGAATGCCTCTGTGCTGCCTACTCTCACATTTGGGACACTTGCCCATTTGCACCAAAAGTAACAGCTGTGCTACCCTCTTTCATTTTGTGTCTGACCTGCCTCACCCTCATTACAGGAGGAATGCAGCCCCTAGCAGTACAGAAAGAAATGGGCTAGTGGGAGGATTCTGACTTTGGTTGCCCCAGGTAGCTTGCTGACCATATCTAAACTCTGGGATGGCTTCTAGTGGCTGCCCTTGCCTTATTGTGCAGGAACCCCCTGTGTGGAGGCTATCTCTCTTGATTTGATTGAAGTCTGCCAACAAACATGGCAATCTTTCTTCCATTGTGTTGGCACTGAACAGTAAGGTAAGACAGAAATAATGAGTCTGATACTTCTAGCTGATGGTGCAAATCACACAAAGGCAATGCAAGGCAGGGGTGCCATGAGCGTCCAGGTAGGCTGAGATTGAGTGAGTACAATAAGAATGATGAACAGGCCGGAGATGCAGCCTAGTCCAGTCCATGAGCTGGGTGTGTGTCACTGAATGCACAGTATCCTTGCCGTATCACAATGATAGACCACAGTGCTGCATTGAAAGTGAAGAAGGTTCTTGAAATTAGATCAGAGATGTGTCATGAGGGTTCTTGGATACTGGCATATATCAGGTGCCAATGCCCTGGGTGTGGGGGGTGTGTGTGTGGCTGGTGCCCGTCGTTTATACCCTGAGATGCTGGGACCTGGTGTCCGGCATGGAAGTCCTATTGGAGCAAGTGATGAGCTGAGGTCTCCAGATACCCATTTGGTTTCCAGGCAGAGGCTTCTTAATGTTGAACTTTTTTTGACATGTTCGGTAAGACGGCAAGCTCAATATTAATGAGGCAATTTGTTGCATTCACAAGGTAGTGAGCAAAAAATAATCCCATTTAATTAGCTATTTACCACTGCCTAGTGAGAAACTCACTGCACAGCTTGTTAAAGGCATAAATGCATGGAATGTGATGCTGCCACAAATTTCATCATCGCCCATGTCACTCGGAAAATCCTATAATATTCTGCCCATTGTATCTGTATTGCAGGGAGCACCAGCACGAGGTGGTGCAAGAAAATCCAAAGACTAGTCAAGAGGAGAGACTTAACTGGAGAGTTACCTTGTTTAAAAAAAAAACAAAAGGATTGTGTGTTATAAATAGACTCTTCAGTGTCCCTTTCTACACGATAAATCTTGCCAGGGTACCACAGATGTTTGCTGGATTCTGATTTCATGAATTATAATAAATTAAACCCAGTCTATGCTGTGAGATTGCTGGGAGGACATGATAAATCTCATCTTTGTCTAATATTATTTACATTCTGTTCTGCAGAACACTTACCTAAAATCCAAAATAGCTTGGATATGTATTAGGAACAGACAAGAATTTGTTCACCATGGCAGTGTGCAGAAATATGTAAACAATTAAACGGTTTACCAGCACAGTGTAATGGTGGAAAGATATTCTGAGCAGTGGTTATCTCCATCAATTTAACACTCTGGTCCTATTTTTTTGCACTGTATTGGTGTTGGCCAATTCTGATCCCTGTTCCTTCAGAAATACCAGCATTTGGCCCATATCCCTCTAAACCATTCCTATCCATACACCCATCCAGATGCCTCTTAAATGTTGTAATTGCACCAGCCTCCACCATTTCCTCTGGCGGTTCATTCTGTACACAGTCCAACTTCTGAGTGAAAAAGTTGCCACTTAGGTCCCTTTTTATATCTTTCCCCTCTCACCTTAAACGTATGCCCTCTAGATTTGGACTCCCCCCACCACGGGGAAAAGGCTTTGCCTATTTACCCTACCTATGCCCCTCATGATTTTATAAACCCTTATAAGGTCACCCTTCAGCCTCCAACACTCCAGGGAAAACAGCCCCAGCCTATTCAGCCTCTCAGTGTAGCTCAAACCCTCCAATTCTGGTAACCTTCTCATAAATCTTTCTGAACCCTTTCAAGTTTGACAGCATCCTTCTGACACAGGGAGATCAGAATTGCACACAATACTATAAAAGTGGGCTGAGCAATGTCCTGTACAACTGCAACATGACCTCCCAACTCCCAATGCCCTGACTGGAGAAGTCATACCACACCCCTTTGTTCCAGGCAGGAGTAGCTATATCCTTTGACTTAAATGTCTGGCAGCAGAGCTAGTCTGCCACTTTGACAGCTCCCATGAAAGGGTGAGTATGTGTGTGGGTTTGAGTGGCATTGATAAAAGGTTTAAGGTGCCAGGTAAGTATGCTGTCAGGCAGGTAATGGAGTGCTTAGGGCAATTTGGGGTGGCTACGGCCCACTCCCTGCAGAGAGAACCCCTGACACAGCCAACTGTGACCAGACATTTGACCGTTGCCAATCTCACAGGCTGGTATGGCAGGTTACCCTTGAGTTGCCATGCTGGGATTGATGGGTACATCCATGGACTTCAGTGAGGATTACTCACCTGAGACTTTCCCTGCCTGCCTGCTCTGCAGCAGTCTATTAGCTGGTACGCTGCTAGCACAGCGCAGGTTTGAGATTGATATAGCACCTGCTGTACAGCAAGACGTGTGCTCTCCTCGACCTGTGACCTGGTTGTGTGATTACACTAATTGGCACTGCAAAGTAAAATAGACATGCTGTGTACATGCCAGTAGGCACTATGTAAAATGTGTGTGACAAAGGCAAATGAGTAGTCCTGAGATACAACTAGACTAATCTGAGAGATAGATGCCAGTGCCTTTGAAGGAAGTGTCTCTACTGCGGCCTTTTCAATACTAGTTGCTGGTGCACCCTCCAATGCAAGTCCGTGCCTCCTGAGTGTGCTGCCAGGGTATTGAAAAGATACCAAGATGGTCATGAGGTAGGTTGCTGGGTGTTGATGCCACTGTCTGTGAGGAAAGGTGTTTGCAGCTGGTACCTGAGGATTGTGCCCTGGGTTGCAGGATGATTGTAGGCAACACGGAGGTCATTTAGAGACCAGCTCAATCTGCCAGGCACTCATTCTGGTTTCCATGTTGAGTTTTCCTGATATTGGGCTCGTTTGATGAGGTTAGTAAACTAGAAAAGTGAAGTGAATTGGCAAATTGTCTCTGCACAGTGTGATACACACCACACTGCTTGTGGTGAGCATAAATGATGGAGGGAATTGTTCCTACTGTTGATATAGGCCTCAATGAACATCTCGCCCCATTCTACCATGCATCTTGCCACAGACCATGTTGCTCAGACCCCTATACAATTCCGCTCTATATGCTTTCCAGTGGGTAGGTATTGTTGGACCCCAGACAATGTTAAACAGCATAAGGCAGAATTTTATTAGTACTACAGTACTCTAATAGAATGTGCACTGAGAACTATAACGTTAAAAATTACACAGTGCCGTGAATTGAAAGCTCAATAGTTTGATCCCCCATTGAGCAGATACCAGTAATTTGGTCTGCCAAGTTCTACAGGTGCAATTGTAGTTCTTTCTGAGGTTAGTAAAAATATCATTGCAAATTTAAAATAACCACTTGGTAACAAAGAGACAACATTAAATATCTTGTTGTAGCAGAGTGTGCCAAAACAGGGACTGACAGTGAGGGAGCACTGGGGATGTGAGGTGAATGGCCATGAGGAATAGCACAGCGGCCAGTTAATTAGCTTTGGACCATTGAACAAGATGGAAAATTGTGCAGTGGGAAAAGGGGAAGGGAATCTCCAACCCTGCCATCACCTCACACTAATCGAGCATCTGGATATCATAGCCCTTCCAGCTGGCAACATTGTTCCACCTGCCTGAGAAGATTAACTTGTGCTGCTACCATTCCTTCCCCATCTCCACATTCGAATCCCTGGAGCTGTAAGATATGAGTATCATACTCCTGACTTGTGACTGGTGGACAGGCTTTGTGGAATTCTGAGGTGAGCTGTTTACTATAGGAATTCATATCCTGTGAACTGTTTTTATAGCCACAATAATTATATGGCTAGTCCAGTTCTGTTTCTGTTCAATGGTAACTCCCCAGGATTATGAAGGTGGGGAATTCAGCAATGGTATTACCATTGCATGTCATTGGGGAATGGTTAGATTTTCTCTAACCATTGGAGATGGTCATTGCCTGGCACTTGGAGAAAGTGAGGACTGCAGATGCTCGAGATCAGAGTTGAGTGAGGCACTGGAAAAAGCATGGCAGGTCAGGCAGCATCTGAGGAGCAGGAGAATTGACTTTTCAGGCATAAGCCTTCCTGATGAAGGGCTTAAGCTTAAAACATTGATTCTCCTGCCTCTCATTGCTTGGCACTTGTATGACACTAATGTTATGTCACTGGTCACCCCAAATTTAGGCATTGTCCAAGTCTTTCTCCATTTGGATATTGACTGCTTCAATATGTTGTGAATGGTGCTGAACATTTTGCAGTTATCAGTGAACATTCCTAATTTTAACCTTATGATGGGCAGAAGGTCATTAGTGAAACAGTTGGAGATACTGAGGCCATGATGTGGTAGCCATTATGAAAACTTGGATGTTATAGAGGCAAGAACATTTGTTGGATGTTCCAGGGTTTAGATGTTTCAAAAGCATTGGGTGGCGGGGGGCAGGTAAAAGAGCTAGAGGAGTGGCATTGCTAATCAGGGATAGTATCACAGCTGCAGAAAGGGAGTTTATTGAGTAGGGTTTGTCTACAGAGTCAGTATGAGTGGAAGTCAAAAATAGGAAAGGAGCAGTCACTTTGTTGGAAAATTTCTACAGAACTCCCAATTGCAAAAGAAACAAGGAGGAGCAAATTGAGAGGCAGAGTTTGGAAAGGTGCAGAAGTAACAGGGTTGTTGTCATGGGTGACTTTAACTTCCCTGATATTGACTGGAACCTTCTTAATTCAAATAGTTTGGATGAAGCAGTTTTTGTCAGGTGTGTCCAGGAAAGGTTCCTGACTCAATATGTAGATAGGCCGACCAGAAGGGTGGCCATATTGGATTTGGAACTTGGCAATGAACCATGCTAGGTGTCAGATTTGTCAATGGGAGAGCATTTTAGTGATAATGATCACCTTTATTGTCGTCATGGAGAGGCATAAGAGCAGACGTTATGGGAAAGTATTTAATTGGGGGAGGAGGAATCAAAATGCTATTAGGCAGGAACTGGGATGCCTAAATTAGGAACAGATATTCTCAGGGAAATGCACAACAGAAATGTGGAGTTTGTTTCGGGAGCAATTGCTGACAGGGGTTTGTCCCACCGAGGCATGGAAGAGATGGTAAATTGAAAGAACTTGGGTGACAAGGGATGTGGAACATCTAGTCAAGAGGAAGAAGGAAGCTTGCTTAAGGTTGAGGAGGCAAGGATCAGACAGGGCTCTATAAGGTTACAAGGTAGCCAGGAAGGAACTGAAGAATGGACTTAGGAGAGCTAGAGGGAGCATGGAAAAGCTTTAACAGGTAGGATTAAGGAGAGCCCTAAGGTATTCTACACTAATGTGAGAAACTACAGGATGGCCAAAGTGAGGGTAGGGCCAATCAGGGATAGTGGAGGGAACTTGCGCGTGGATTCGGAGGAGGTAGGGGAGGTCCTTATTTAATACTTTGCTTCAGTATTCACTACTGAGAGAACCTTGACATTTGAGGACAGTGTGAAACAGACTGATATGCTTGAACAAGTTAATGTTAAGAAGGAGGATGTGCTGAAAATTTTGAAATTCATGAGGATAGATAAATTCCCTGGGCCAGACAGGATATACCCTAGTCGAGAATGTGTTGCTGGGGAAGCACAGCAGGTCAGGCAACATCTAAGGAGCAGGTGAATCGACGTTTTGGGCATAAATCCTTCATTATCCCGCCATTCCTGATGAAGGGCTTTTGCCCAAAACATCAATTCTCCTGCTCCTCGGATGCTGCCTGACCAGCTGTGCTTTTCCAGCAACATACTCTCGACTCTGATCTCCGGCGTCTGCAGTCCTCGCTTTCTTTCAGGATATACCTTAGGAAGTGAGGGAAGAGATTGCTGCGCCTTTGGTGATGATCTTTGTATCCTCACTGTCCACTGGAGTAGTGCCAGATGATTGGAGGGTGGCAAATGTTATTCGCTTGTTCAAGAAATTACAGACCAGTCAGTCTCATGTCTGTGGTGGGTAAAGTATTGGAGAGAATTCTGAGAGACAAGATTTGTGATTACTTGGAAAACCATAGTTTGATTAGAGATAGTCAGCATGGCTTTGTGAGGGGTAGATCATGCCTCACAAACCTTATTTAATTCTTTTGATAATGTTGAAGGTGATTTTAACAAGGCAATTAAGAAGGTTCCCCATGCTTGGCTCATTCAGAAAGAAAGGAAACATGGGATACAGATAAATCTGGCTGTCTGGATGCAGAGTTGGCTAGCCCATAGAAGACAGAGGGTGGTGGTAGATGCAAAGTATTCAGCCTGGAGCTCAGTGACCAGTGGTGTTCTGCAGGGATTGGTTCTGGCACCTCTGCTCTTTGTGACTTTTATAAATGACTTGGATGAGGAAATGGAAGGGTGGGTTAGTAAGTTTGCCGATGACACGAAGGTTGGTGGAGATGAGTCTATTTAGGTTGCAACGAGTCACTGACAGGATGCAGAATTGGGCTGATAAGTGGCAGATGGAGTTCAGCCTGGAAAAGTGTGAAGTGATTCACTTTGGAAGGTCAAATTTGAATGCGGAATGCAGGATTAAAGGCAGGATTCTTGGCAGCTTGGAGGAGCAGAGGGATCTTGGGGTCCATGTCCATTAATCCCTTTCTTGATAGGGTTGTCAAGAAAGCATATGGTGTGTTGGCTTTCATTAGCAGGGAGATTGAGTTTAAGAGCTGGGATCTGCAGCTCTATAGAACCCTGGTTAGACCATACTTAGAATATTGTGGTCAGTTCTGGTCACCTCATTATAGGAAGGATGTGGAAGATTTAGAGAGAGTGCAGGGGAGATTTACCAGGAAGCTGCCTGGACTGGGGTGCTTGTCTTATGAAGGAAGGTTGAAAGAGCTAGGGCTTTCCTCATTGGAGTGAAGAAGGATGAGAGGTGTGCAAGATGATGAGAAGCATAGATTGAGTGGATGTCTAGGGACATTTTCTCAGGGTAGAAATGGCTATCATGAGAGGGCATAATTTTAGCATGATTGGTGGACAGTTTAGGGGATATGTCATAGGTAGATTCTTTACATAGAGAGTGGTGGGTATGTGGAATGCACTGCCAGCAGGTAGTAAAGTCAAATACATCAAGGATATTTAAGCAACTCTCGGATAGACACGTGAAAGATAGGTTAGTCTGATCTTAGAGTAGGATAAAACGTCAGCACAACATTGAGGGTTGAAGGGCTTGTACTATGCTGTACTGTTCTATGTTCTGTTCAAGAACATTATCCTGAGGAACTCTTGTAGAAATAGTGCTGAAATGGCTGATGTCTAACAACCACAACCATCTTCCTTCGTGCCAGGTATGATTCTAACCAACAGAGAGATTTCCACCTGCCTCCCATTGACTTGCTAGAGCTCCTTTGCCTTGTTCAAATGCACCCTTGATGTCAAAGGCAGTCACTCTCAGCTCTAGAATTTAACCTTTTTTTACATGCTTGAACCCAGGATGTAATGAGGTCAGGAGCTAAGTGGCCCTGGTGGGACCCAAACTGGGTGTCACTGAGTGGATTATTGCTGTTGTTGCTGACCCCTCCTGTCACCTTCTGATGATAGAGAGTAGACTGATGAGGTGGGAATTGCCTATGTTGGATTGTCCTGCATTTTGTGTTTGGAACATATCTGGGCAATTTTCCTCTTGCTGGGTAGATGCCAGTGTTGTAGCTGTACTGGAATTGCTTGGTTAGGATAGTGTCATGTTCTGGAGCACATATCTTTAGTACTATTGTCAGAATGTTGTTATAGTCCATAACCTTTGCAATATCCAGTGCTTCCTGCTATTTCTTGATATTATGAATCAAGACTGGTATTTGTGATGCTGGAGCTTCTGCAGGAGGTATGAGTGTGTAGGATATGATTATTCATTCAAACCAATTTCTGTCATGTGCTGTCAGGAATCACAATCTTCCTTTAATCCAAAGACAATTTACTTACCAATTTTCATCCTGCCATCAAAAAGATGAAATATTGCCTCCCATGTAATTAACTGACACTCCATGTCTTTCTTCACGCTGCCAGGAACTTCACTAGAGTCTGCCCTATCACACCAGCATGCAGCTACACAGAGTATTGGCAGTACATTCAATCTTTGCTGTGTTCCTTGGTTGCTGATCTCAGTCATTTTGCTTTGAGGAATGCAGAATAGTTTCTCACTGAATATCCTAGCTGCTTATTTGAACACATTTGTTAGCTGCCCTCTGGGCACAAGCAACATATGACATGAGGAAATAAATTCAAGTCCTCTACTAAAAGTCGAGGATCTAGATCACTTATACGTTACACTTGTTTCTTATGTATTTAATATAAAATGCATCCCAGAAGTCACAGCAAATAAGTGCAGAGGTAAAATATCCAGTACAATAAAGGCCATTTTGGGTTATGCTCACCCTCTGCAAACATAGAGGGCTACTCTGGCTTAATCTTGAGGTCAATTAATCTGGTGAGTCTTTTTGTGCCCTACAGCTTGCTTGTCAAATTTCATTAAAGCTAAGGCCTTACTTTCATGAGGAGCTCTTGGTTGTAGGAAAATGATGGACAGCCAATATGTTTCACTGCCTTGTCTTCCAAAAGTCAAATGTGACTCATCCATATGTTGAAATTGATGTCGTAAATTGGGATCACTTTTTGTTTTTAAATGGAGACCATGCTGTAAGCTTTGTGTTTCACACTTCATACAGGGATTGTTAACAGCAAATTTACATATAACACCTGTTGTGTTTTTGAAACTGCGACAGCTACTGTGCTAAAAAGAAAGGTACATTATGATGTTTTACATAGCTCCTTTCCTAATGAGTAGATCTATGAATATACATTTCACATATACACTGTGACTGGTCATTGTCAATTTAAGTTTTGTGATTTACTTTTGTTGCTATCCTTAGCTTTTTTTCTCATGGGTGGAGATGGTTGAATATTTCTGGTTAATTGTTTTCCTAAATGCCGACATTAAATCCGTATGGGAAGAAACTTCATTGACTAAAACTTTTAGACATACAGTGAATGAAATATTGCATCTGATCAACATTGTCTCTATTAGTAACCGTGTAATCACCCTGGACGACTCTTGAGGTGCAGTAGTAATGTTAAAGATGACACTTGGATATTTTTAGTCTAAAATTGGAAAATAGATAGTGCAAAGTATAGTTAGGTTTGGAATTCTCCTCTGCAAAGGACGTATAAAGCTTTTTCAATTAGTGGATTTTTGTTATCCAACCAGTTAAGGAATATGGGGCAAAGGCAGACTTATGGATTTCAGATATAGAATATCCATGATCTTATTGAATGGTAGAATAAGCTCAATCCCATCCCTGACGACATCTACAGAACTGAGGTTGAGAAGGTAGAGATTGTCAAGTTCCTTGAGTGACAATAACCGACAATCTGTCCTGGACTTCCCAATTGGATATGATGGTCAAGAAGGCACAACATTGCCTCTTCTTCCTCAGGCTGCTCAAACATTTGGCATGTCCATAAGGACCCTCACTAACTTCTACAGATGCAACACTAAAACAAGCATATTAGCTTGGTATGGCAACTGTGCTACCCAGGACCTTAAGATACTACAGAACAAGGTATGCACAGCCCAGACTATGATGGAAGCTAACCTTCTATCCATGGACCCCATGCTTATGGCTCACTGCCACGGAAGGGCTGCCAGCATTATCAAAGATAAATAGTGCCCTGGTAATGATCTCCTACAACCTCTTCTGTCAGGCAAAAGATACAGAAACCTGAACACACGCACCGGCAGGTTCAGGAACAGCTCGTTCTCGGCTGTTATTAGACTGATGAAAGGACTCTCTAGCATAAAACAATGCTGATCTTGCTAATGTTGATCTTGCCTAACATGCCCTGTGCAATGCAACCTGTATGCCTCTTTCTATGTCTTTTTGATCTGGACAACCTAGCTTACTATGATCTGTCTGTACTACTCGTAAACAATTTTTTTCACTGTACTTCGGTACATGTGGAATTATCAAACACTCAATCAAAGGACTGATGAAGGGCTTTTGCTCGAAACATCGATTTTCCTGCTCCTCGGATGCTGCCTGACCTGCTGTCTTTTCCAGCACCACTCTAAAGAACTGAATGGTCTACTCCTATTCATGTGTTTATATAAGCTGCAGATAAGTATCCTTCAATAAATCCTTGAATCAATTCAATTAATTTAAATGAATAAGATTAGCTTTGTTTTATTACTTCATTTGCTTCCCATTGCAAACTTCAGTCGACCACAATTTTATTTGCATTGATATTGTGCAATACTTCCACCTTATTGACAGAAAGCATAACTAAATTAGATTATAATTTGGAAATTGCTAGTAAGTCTTTCTGTTCTGAAAATTTATATATCAAACATGGTTTTAAAATGTTTCTCTGAATAACATGGATAAAAATAGATTATCAGCACATTTTCATTATAAGTACTTCCAAATATCCAAATATCACACACAATGCCTCAGAGAATTGCATCACACAAGGCTTCATGTCAGGCAAGCTATGGAACTCTGAAGCAGAATTCAATTCATTTTTGGCAAAGCATTACAGATGTAGATTTAACTGACTGACAAAGCATGACATTCATTTGTATAGAAATGGGCAGATGTATTCATTTTGGAAGCGTTATGTGGCATAATGGTGACAGCATCAATCAGTATACCAGGATGTTCCAAAATAATTAATTAGGAAGTGATTAGATTTGCATTCTACTTTTAGGTGACTTCTTTTAGACAAAATGGATTCCATTTAAATGACTTTCTATGCACATCTTATTTAGTATAATATCTTAGTTAACAAAACAAAGTCCCACTTAGATGGCTTTTAATCATTGTAACATTTCTTGTGCTTTGAGAGCTGTTGCTAGTAAATCTCTGAAATACATCGTTTTTGTTTCACTGTCAGAGAAGGAGGCTGACCACTTGCTGCATTATTATACAGTGACAGGACATTGTTCTGATAAAAATATGTTGGCAAGAAAGATTCTACTGGCTTTGCTCCACCTAAAAACAGAATCTGTTGGTGCCTCCAGCAACATTTGGAACTTAAATGCACATTTACTAGGAATTCAGTTAGTATTTGCATAATGTTCCTTTCATTCTCTTGCCCTAGAAATGATTCCGTAGTTGTGATGATTAACATCTGGTAACCAATTGTCTCATGAGATGTGTAATAATGACACTTATGTTTGAACAAATTTCATGACCTCCGTATGCAGAATTCAATGATACATTGGACTCGGATACATTATTAGGGAGTAATCACTATTACAACTGGTGCAGATGCTTCAAGGGATTGTTTCACTAACTAGATAGTAATCATATTCCACAGTAGTAAGATATACCAGTGGCTGATTTCCAACATTGTATGTGCGCTGGCAGCAATGAAATCTGTGGAGGGTGGGAGGGGGGGTACCTTGGCTGCCCTATTGATGTCCACTATGTGTGCGATGTGCTTTATGCATAGGGTGCTAAGATATGCAATCCAATTCAGGCGAATGGAATCCACTTTCAGTTTTCAAATACAAATGGTTTAAGGTCTCCAGGTGCAGTGGTAGTGATGGTATAGTTAGAGTCTGACAATTCTGTTCCAGCTTTGGGTAGAAGTCAAATGTTCCCCAGTGCCAATTTCCTACACAAAATCAGTTTCTTTCAGCCCTATTCTTTCAACTCAATAGTTAGTTATCCTTATCTGAAAAACCTTGTGTTGTGGCTTTTCAGGATTGCTCCTGTTCCTGGTTATCTTTTAATCAATCAATGGCCAAACTCTTGGCTGTGAATCAGAAGTCAAGATCCACCTCTACTCCAAAGAAGTGAGTAAATGACACTGGTTGATGTTAGAGAGCAGCACTGAGGACAATTTCATTTTTACAAGCACTGTCTTTTCAATAATCATTTTACTCTTATTTTCATTTTCTCAGCAATGTTCAAGCCAAAGGCAATCATATTCAAACCTGAGCATACAGGAGATTTAGAGAGCAAAACAAATGAGAGTAATGTAGAGAAAATAGTCAAATATTCACAATTTTCAGGCCAGCTTCCATAAGAGGTTTTGCAGTTTCTGCATTATTCAAAGTCTTTAAAATATAAATATTAAAATAGACCTTTATTTTTGTAGTCAGGTTGTTCCAAAGCACCTCACAGGCTATGCATACTTATGAAGTACAGCGGCAGTTGTAATGTGGAATCGCTACAATCAATTGCCTCACAGAAAATTCTGACAACAAGCGATATAATAATGATTAACTCTTTCTCAGTAATGGCAAAAGTGAGGACTGCAGATGCTGGAAATCAGAGTCTAGATTAGATTGGTGCTGGAAAAGCACAGCAGGTCGGGCAACATCCGAAGAGCAGGAAAATTGACATTTAGGACAAAAGCCCTTCATCAGGAATGAAGCTTTCTCAGTGATGCTGGTTTAGGATTAACTATTAATCAGGATGCCAGAGAGAACTCCCTTGCCTTTGCACCTACCACAGGGTCTTTTATATCCATCTGAGAGGGCAGGTAATTATTTAACCCTTTGTGTTTCTGACAGTGCAGCACTTCCTTAGAATCCCCAGTATAAAGTCATGATTCTGAAAGAATGCATCCTGAAGAGTGCATTAAGCTCCAGCCGATCTGATCATGTCATAAGGACTCTGGTGGGGAAAGTCAGAACATTTTAGGGTCTTGAAAGGGACAGATCTGTTACCCTAAGTTTCCTAATAGTTTGGGGACAATCTCTATTTTACTAATGTAATTTGACCTGATTGCTATCATACAACAAACTATGTTATTTAAGACCTGTTATAGGAAGGATATTATTAAGCTGGCAAGAGTTCAGAAAAAATTTACTAGGATGTTGCCAACAGTAAAGATTTGAATTGGAAGAATGAGGCTGGATAGGCTGGGAGCTTTTTCACTGGAGTGTAGGAGTTTGAGGAGTGACCCTTACAGAGATTTGTAAAATGATGAGGGGTATAGTTAAAGTGAATGGCAGGTGTTTTTTAAGGTGAGAGGAGAAAGATTTTAAAAAAGTCATGTGGGCAATTTATTTACACTGAAAGTGATTCCTGTGTGGAATTATCTTCCAGTGGAGGTGTTGGATGGGGATACAGTTACAACATTTAAAAACCTTTTGGATAACTTCATGGATAAGAAATGTTCGGAGGGATATGGACCACGTGCAGTCAGGTGAGACTAGTTTAGTTTGGGATTATGGTCAGCATGGACTGGTTTGACCAAGGGGTCTTTTTCCGTATTCTATGACAAGATCTGCTTCTCATTTGCCTATCTTCTGGTTTTTCTTTACTACTTTCGACCAAGTGGACTCGTTCTGTAAATGAGGATGATAGAAGCTATCTATCCAGCCATATCTTATTTTATAGAAAAATATAAAATTATGAAGGGAATCGATAAGGTAGAAGCAGGGAGATTGTGTCCATGGGCAGGTGAAACTAGAACTAGGGGGCATCGCCTCAAAATAAAGGGGAACAGATTCAGGACTGAGTTGAGGAGGAGCTTCTTCACCCAAAGGCTTGGAATTCCCTGCCCAGTGAAGCAGTTAAGGCCACCTCGTTGAATGTTTTTTAAAGCAAACATAGATTTTCGAACTGTAAAGGAATTAAGGGTTATGGTGTGCAGACGGGTGAGTGGAGCTGAGTCCATGAAAAGATCAGCCATGACCTTATTGAATGGCAGGGCAGGCTCGATGGGCCAGATGGCCTATTCCTGCTCCTATTTCTTATGTTCTCATGTTGGCCGTAGTTGGCATCATTTGCTCATATGAGAAGTGCTGTAGTGGAAGGTGAGTCTATATTTTGTGTCTGAGTCTCTGGATTGGGACTTCAGCCACAATGCACTGACTCAGAGTCAAGAGTATTACCACTGAGTTGTCTCCAAAGATATTGCATTGCCTGTATTAATATTGGCATCAACTGTTCATGACAATGCCCTTTAAATAAGACTTGATGTGAGAGTAGTCACATGACTGCTATTCAATATATTAGGCTAGTGGTCACAATGCAAATGATGTGACCTGTATATAAACAAAATATTTGATCTTCGGGCACCCAGTACGGAGGAGGGAGGGCAGGTCCGAAGACCTCCTCGTGGGTCTGCTCCTGGGCCTGGCCAAACTGGCCATCAACAGGTCCAGGCAGTGGGCCGTGGAGGGGGTCGTTAGGGCCAACTGCCTGCCCCTCTTCCGCGGTTACGTTCGAGCCCGGGTGTCCTTGGAGAAGGAACATGTGGTGTCCACCAACACCCTGGAGTTGTTCAGGGAGAGGTGGGCGTCGCAGGGAGTGGAGTGCATTATTTCCCCCTCCAACTCTATTTTGATTTAGTCCCTGCCCTCCCCTTCACTGTTTGATCACACAGCATTGCCCTTTGATGTGAAGGGCGCTGCTTGTCACTGGCCACTCAGGTGTTTTCGTATCTTCCTGGTGGTGGAAATTGAATAAAGATTTGTGCACCTTGTGTCTCTCACTGTGTCTCACACCTGCACACACACAACATGGGTGCTGAGGAAAAAAAAACAGAAGTGTCTCACGCAGCATTAAAAAAAAGAAAAGGTATAAACAAAATATTGTGGAGCTTTTTTCTCTTTGCAACAGTTAGATTCCAACAATTGTAACTTCATAGATATCAAAGCTTCCGTTGTGCTTTGGTTTGCATTTTCTCTTTAATGCTGTACTAAATTTCACAAATACTCTGACAAGTGGTTACTATGGTAACTCCTTTTTTTGATCGACAGATTGCAGGTAGTACCACATTTCAAAGGTGTGCAGCACGGTATGCATGTCTACCAAAAAGGCAGGCAAATATCCAGCTTTAGATAACCAGGAAAATACAAACACAATTGGCATGAGTAACAATCCTATATTCGTTAAAATGATATGATAATCACTTAGATGCCACATTCTCAAATTACAAGTGTGCTGTGAGGGTTGTTTGAGTGCATATTAATTAATAGTTCTGCAATGGGAGCTTTTAGATGGGTGGTTTTGCTGGTTGACATTTTCTTTCAAGCTTTTGTGTCTCTCAGAATAATTATCGTGACATTTGATCCTGTTCTAATAAATAGCTTTACATTTTGTAGTACAATGACTAGACCAACAAAAAAGAAGCATCTACAGATGCACAAGCAGATTCAACTGAAATACATAATACTAAGTGAATATGGATATGGATTTAAGAAGGGAAAGAGAAAATAATTTTCTATCTCTTCCATTTATCGTTAGAACGTTCCCGTTTCTAGTAATTACTTCATTTTTCAAGATATCAAAATGGATCTAAAACTAAGGAATATCACTTTATTTTATGATTTGAATTGAGAGGTACAGCATGGAAACAGACCCTTCAGTCCAGCTTGTACATGCTGAGCAGATATTCTACATCACTGTAGTCCCATTTGCCAGCATTTGGTCCACATCCATCGAAACCCTTTCTATTCATATACCCCACCCCAGATGTCTTTTGTAATTGTACCAGCCTCCACCACTTTCTCTGGCAGCTCACTCCATATATGCATAAACCTCTGTGTGAAAACATTGTCCCTTAGGACCCCTCTTAACTCTTTCCTGTCTCATCTTAAACCTATGACTCTAGTTTTGGACTCTCCTACCCTGGGAAAAAGACCTTGCCCATATACCCTGTCCATTCTTATGATTTTACAAACTTCTTTAAAGTCACCCCTCATACTCCAATGGTCCAGGGAAAACAGCCCCAGCCTATCCAGCCTCTCCCCATAGCTCAAACCCTCCAACCTGGGCAATACCCTTGTAAATCTTTTCTGAACCTTTACAATTTTCGCAACATTTTTCCCATGGCAGGGAGATCAGAATTGAACACAATATTCCAAAAATGGCCGCTCCACCCTCCACTCTTTCTCCCCCACCTTTATCTACCCATCGCATTCTCCGCTACCTTCCCACACAACCTCAGCTCTCTGGCCCACAACTCTCATTCTTGATGAAGGGCTCATGTCCGAAACATTGATTCTCCTGCTCTTCGGATGCTGCCTGACCGGCTGTGGTTTTCCTCTCAATTCTGATCTCCAGCATCTGGAGTCCTCACTTTCTCCACGTGGCCTCATCAATGTCCTATACAGCTGCA
Source organism: Chiloscyllium punctatum (assembly GCF_047496795.1). Taxonomy (NCBI): domain Eukaryota; kingdom Metazoa; phylum Chordata; class Chondrichthyes; order Orectolobiformes; family Hemiscylliidae; genus Chiloscyllium; species Chiloscyllium punctatum. The sequence continues at coordinate 13,581,074 of NC_092770.1, read as the reverse complement.
ACATGACCTCCCAACTGCTGTATTCTATACACTGACCAATAAAGGTAAGGGTATTAAATCCCTACTTCACTGTCCTATTTACCTGCGACTCCACTTTTAAGGAACTATGCACCCCCAGGTCTCTCTTTCTGGCAACACTCCCCAGGACCTTATCATTAAGTGTATAGGTCCTGCCCTGATTTGCCTTTCCAAAATGCAACACCTCACATTTATTAAAATTAAACGCCACCTGCCTCTCCTTGGCCCATTTGATCATGGTCCTGTTGTTTTGATTTGATTTGATCTAATTATTATCACCTGTTCTGAGGTATAATGAAAAGTATTGTCTTACGTGCTTTATCGGCAGATCGTACTATACAAGCGTATCAAGGTAACTGAATAGAGTGCAGGATGCAATGTTACTGCTGCCAGGAAGGTGCAGAGAGAGATCAATGTTAACATTAAAAGAGCTCCATTCAAAAGTCTGATAAAATCAGGGAAGAAGCTGTTCTTAAATCTGTTTATATGTTGTCACAAACGTTTATATCTTCTGCCCATCAGAAGAGTATGGAAGAGAATATGGGAGTACAGGGTGGGATGGGTCTTTGATTATGCTGGCTGGTTTCCTGAGGCTGGTTTGTGTGATGGACTGGGCTGTGTTCACAACTCTCTGTAATTCCTTTCAGTCTTAGGAAGAGCAGTTGGCATTGGAGAGTTGGAATAAAATTTTTGGAGATAATTTACTGATTGAGTCATTGGTTCAAGGTATCAGCAGTTAACTGAAATTGATGACAATACATGTGTGACAGTTGAGCTTGGTTAGAAACCATAAACAAGTTTAAATTCAAATTCTATAAACTTCCATAGAACTCCAGTTTCTAATATTAATACAATGTAATTCTTCTGGAAGATTTTATCCACCACGATGCCATCAATTGTCTCAAAAAATACAAGCTTTGAAACAAAGTCTAATTGAAAAGGAAAACTGAGAATGGAAGTGACCTTCTCAGTTTCTAAGGGAACGAAGATGGAAACTGAAGTTCGAAACTAAAACTTTCAGGGAGACCGATGAGGAGACGGAATAATCAGATCTCACTGGATGATAATGAGTGCAGTGGTGCAGTGCAGGCAGACTGAAGAAAAGCAAGTTAGATCCAATAGCTGAGAATAGAAAAACATGTAGTTGCTATGGCCATCAACCTTACTTGTATTTAACACTGGATCTACAATATCCAAACATTGTACATGGAAATCTTCTATTTTAGCATCGAATCTCGTGACCTAATTCTTCCAATAAACAATTACGATTTCCAATTCCTTCCTTTAAAATAAAAAGTTACTGGACTTGACTAAGACTGTGTAACAAAGGGTGCCAAAAATATTTCTTTCCATATACCTTCGGTCACAAAATTAAGAAAGGACAAATCCATATTAAAATACATATAAAACTACAGCAAAACCAAGACTGAAGATGCTGGAAAACTTGAATGAAAACAGAAATTGCTGGAGAAACTCAGCAAGTCTGGCAACATCTGTGAACAGAAAGCAGAGTTTAACATTTGGGTCATGTGACTCTACTATTGACTCTGCTTTCTCTTTACAGATGCTGCCAGACCTGCTGAGTTTCTCCAGCAATTTCTGTGTTTTTTTTACAAATAAGATTAAGTCATCCAAGTATCTCCTTATATCAAACTCTTAAGACAGCAGTCTTGCTATCTTCCCACAACAGAATCTAATTGATTCTTACCTGAGATTAACTACTGAAAATTTAATAAAAAATTTGAAATATTTCTTTAAGAGTTCACCATTGCTTACCTATTCTGTCATCTGTTAATCTAATTTCCCAATCTTATTAACTAACTCATCTCTTATACCAATATAGTTGGATTTTCTTAAATTTAATATAACAGTTTTAGACTTAACTACATCACTATTACACTCCATGCAACATTTTACAATATTTCTAATATTTCTTCTCTGGAGGATTCCTCAAAGTGAGACCTTTCTCTTTATACAGAACAAGACTTAAATAGCATTGGTTCCGACGATGAGTCATTGCACTCAAAACATTAACACTATTTTCTCTCCACAGATTCTGCCAAGCTAAGTTTCTTCAATGTTTTCTATTTTATTCAAAATAGTCTCAGTGTGTTCAGAGGAGGTTCATGAGAATGGTCCAAAGAATGAAAAGCTAAACATATGAGGAACATTTGAGGACTCTGGGTCTGTACTTAATGGAGTTTAGAAGGATGAGGGTGGACCTAATTAAAACATACAGAATACTGAATGGCTTGGACAGAGTAGATGTTGTGAACATGTTTCCATTAGTCGAAGAGACTAGGACTCGAAGGCACAGCCTTAGAGTCAAGGGGAGACCTTTTAGAATGGGGCTAAGGAGAAACATCATGCCAGAGAGTGGTGAATCTATGGAATTGCTTACACAGAAGACTGTGGAAGCCAGGTTATTGAGTATATTTAAGACTGTGATAGGTAGATTCTTGAATGTCAAGGGTTACAGGGAGAACGCAGGAGAATTGGGTTGAGAAACTTATCAGCCATGATTGAATGGTGGAGCAGTTTCGATGGGCTAAATGGCCTAATTTCTGCTCCTATGTCTTATGGTCACTAGCTGATTTTCATTACAGATTATTTTAAGAAATTATCTCAAATACATTACATGACCTTGCCATCCAAACTGCTTCTGCAAACTTGATTTGACCAGGCTATGTTCCTGCTAATTAATGTTTAGATTTAACAAGTTCCTATTATTTCTCGATTAATACCCAGCCCACATTATAGCTTCTGTTCAATGTCATATACTTATAGGTTGCTCTTTAATGATACTGTCTCTGATAACCACAAGAATGTTTCAAGTTTGAGTCTATAACTTAATGGGCGTGTCTGCCTCATCAATTCTGTGAAGCCTACCGATATATTTCTTTAAGTAGCATTTTCTCATTCCTGTTTCATTTTCCACTTTTAATCTTATAACAGTTGAAATGGTTAGGGTTGAAGTTCAAGATGGAAGTTGAAGTGATGCAGGTGAAAGTTGTGAAGTCTTTCTTGGGAAGCTGGTAGTGAAGGCAGATTTCATCATCAATGAGGAGGGTCAAGGCAATAACTACATGATTGTCTTTTAATATGCCACATTGGTTCCTCAAATTTGGAAATTAATGCCTTCTCTTCCTGACATTGTCAAGCATAAATGAGTGTTATAGCCCAGGACCCAATTTTCATTTAACAGTACATTAGTAAATAATAAATAATTTTGTGTATTATGGCACAAATTGTGCTTCAGAAATTTTTTTTGATGTTTTATAGACTATATAATTGCACTTTATTCAAAAATCTGGCTGCTTTATATATCATTCCACAATATTTCAGAGACTGGCCTCACTAATCCTCTTTGGTTCAAATACAGAATAACATGAAGCGATGGAAAGCAGTGGATTAGGAATTTCATTTACAATCTAAAAAATTAAAGCTAAGCATTAAGTTTAATGAATGTTTGAAATATGATAAATTGCTGCTTGAGAACATCTGTATAAACACTCTGCTTAGAGCTCCTGATATTCTGTTCCAGTCACTCTGAGGTACCAGTGGTCTGTTTACATGTAGTTCCACATGTAGATAAAGGAAGTCATTATAAAGTGGTGGTTCCAAGTAAATCCAGAGACAAGGGTAGATTTTCATGTTGAAATTGGGTATCACAAGTTGGGTGATTTCCCAATGTCATGTTCCCTGCCCCCTCCATACCCCTTCCCATCCTCATGCATCCTCTATACCAACTCATGAATACTATAATAACACTGGAGATTCTCTGAAATGCTCACGAAACTGACAAGATAAAAATTCACCCATTCAAATTCCACTTGAAAGAATATTGCCCTATTATGAGCTCATAAAGCTATCAGTAACACAACCATTCAAGCTCTGGTTGAAAGAAAAATACTATCATAAGCACTCAGAAATTTGTGAAAATAAACAGTTATTTAAAAACCTTTTTTTAAAAAAGCTTTATTATTAACTTGAGTCATAGAATCTCTACAATGTGGAAACAGACCATTAGGCCAAACAAGTCCACACCAACCCTCTAAAGAATATTCCACCCAGACCCATTTCTCTACCCTATTACTCTACATTTCCCCTAACTAATCCACCTAGCCTACATACCCCTGAACACTATGGGCAATTTGGCATGGTCAATTCACTGAACCTGCATTTCTTTAGACTGTGGGAGGAAATTGGAGCACGTGGAGTAAACCCACACAGACACAGGGAGAATGTGCGAACTCCACACAGACAGTCACCCGAGGCTGGAATCGAACTCTGGGTTCCTGGTGCTGTGAGGCAGTAGTGCTAGCCACTGAGCCACTGTGCTGATAAAACTGTTATTCAAATGAAGCTCACAATCTATTAGTAGATGATGGAGCTCAGACAAACATTCACACCAGGATTCCATTGCACAGCTGAATAAGCAAACAGAGCTGAAAATGTGTTGCTGGAAAAGCGCAGCAGGTCAGGCAGCATCCAAGGAGCAGGAGAATCGACGTTTTGGGCATGAGCCCTTCTTCAGGAATGAGGAAGGTGTGTCCAGCAGGCTGAATAAGCAAACACCCTAGAGTTCAATATGTTGAAGTTATTGAAGTTGACTGAACAGATGGTGGCTTAATGGATGGTCTTTCAATCTAAGAAGTCAGACATTTGTTCAGTTTTTTAACAGGCTGAGCAGATGATTAGACTTATAATTAATTTAAAAATCAAAGCAAAGGTCCTGCTGACACATCATAATGTGCTTCTTAACATGGCTGAATACATTGGAGCTATTTATCGCATGGAGAAAGCTCTCTAATGTATCTCAACACTGAGACAATGGTGTTCAATTAATGGTCACTAATCTTTTAAGGCTCTAACGAATGATAAATTGCTGCGTTAAAACATATTTAATTATGACATTTGAAGCTGGCAACACTTTTTAAACTTGCCTATAAAAGTTCCCAACTCCATAACATGCTTACCTCAATGTGCACTGGTTGATTAACTTGTAGCGTTCCACACAGACTTTAGTTAGTCAGCTGTCTCCATGAAGGTGTCAAACTCAACTAAACTCAAAATTGAGGCAGAGCTTTAAAAGACTGAATCTAATGTTACCTTCCATGGAGTTGGATTGCAACCAACCACTTTTTCTGAGCTGGTCCAAGTGACAACTGCTAGCAATTACTGTGAGACTGAAATTTATGGTCTTCCCATTTCCAGTGTGTCTTTTCAGTGTTTGGGTGGTAAAGTCCCGTCCAAATATTCTTGGAGGCAGGAGGCAATTCCAGGGAAAAGTACTTTTGTTAATTTTGAATATGTTACCATTCTGTAGGGACGTTATTTTGATCGGTGTAGTGGGTAACAGAAGTGGGCATACTCAGAATGATCTGATTCCAGGCAGAGCGCTAGTTTTCTAGTGTAGTCCTGACTCCTGTCTGTTTTCAAAGAGGCCAGAGTCGATGCAAAACAGCTGGTCTATTCATAGGTGGAAGGCTACAAACAGAGCCAATGGAGGGGCCTATGTAAGGCACATTTCCTAAACTGACTGGAACTTTTCAAAGCATGGCGACAGAAAGGAGATACTGACCTCATGGCAGACTGTGTGGTAGAGGGCTGGGGTTGCTGGGAAGAAAACTCTATACAAATTCAAACACCATTGCCCTGACTGACGGATGAAATTGGACCTCACTGCAGTCACCCCACGGAGGAATTTCCTTGACAAAGCACCCTGGCAGCTGTGGCCTTTCTCAAACAGCACGTGCTAAGAGACAACATCTTGGGGCACCCTCTTCCTCTGACCTACACTACAAGTGTCTATTCTTAAAGTGATAGAGGGCTTCCAGTGGCCTGTCAGCATCAGGAGCCTTCCCATTTTCCCTAATTGGATTACAAGCATGCCTTCTTGTCACTAATTGGATATTCCTTCAAATTTGTGACTAATCCTGGAATATCAATTCGATCCAGCCTTGCAGTCTTGATCCCAAAATAAAACTCTTCCAGTGATGCCAGAATGGACAGCCTACATCTGAACACTCTAGCAACTGATGGATACAATTTGTAATTATTTTATTTCGATAGAATGACCACTGTGTCCTTGACAGTTGCCTGCTGCTCCTAGTTATTCATTAAAGCATCAATAATGATGTGGTCTGTGATGTTCAGTGAACACTTTGTCCAGATTGTCTAATCAGGGTAAAATAGACTATCACATGTTTTTTGCTTCACGTTGCACCGCTAAGTTAATGATTCCACGATTTTTGCATTGAAAGGTAAAATTCTTTTTATTTATGAATAAATGTGTGTACTTATCCTTGTTCATAAAATGCATAATATTCAAAGGAAAAAGATGTATACCATGAATGCAATGAATGATAATGCATGCAAGTCCCATTGCTGACTTCTAATCGAGCTAATTCCTGAGAGTTTCAGGGTTATCACTATCGATCATTTGTAATGAACTGCTGGCACATGGATGTCAGATGTAGGAACCATTTAAAAGCAAAATACTGCAGGTGATATGAATGCAAGATACCCAAAACATTCAGGGTTAGCAGCATCTGTGCAAAGAATCAGATCAATGATCTTCTTGTGAATTAATTATTGCTTCAACCAATGTTACTAAAACAAATTCCCTGGTCTTTTATTTGGTTGTTGTTTTGTGTGATGCTGTGGTGTGAGGATTGGCTGCCATGTTTCCCCACAAGATATGAGTAATTAGATTTCCAAAGTACTTTCAGTAGCTGAAAAAGATGCTGAGACATCCTGAATATGTCTAAGACACTGTGGAGCACTTGTAACAGTAAGGCAGAGGAACAGGCCCTTCAGCCCACCATGTCGTGATGACCATGATGCCATTCTGAACTAACTTTATTTGCCAGCACACGATCTGTATCCCTGTATTTACCCAAACTCTTCTTATAGCTAATACACTCCAGTCCAGGCAACATCCTGATAAACTGCTTTTGTACCCTCTCCAAAGCCTCTAGAATCTTCCAACAGTGTGGTGACTGTGGGAGATGGTTGAGGAAATGCAAATCCTTTCTTCTTTTATACTTTATTTACTTCATTGTGTCTATGCTACTTGACCAATCCAAACTAATCACTGCGCCCTATTTCTCTCTCAAACCTATTTCCCCCTCTGTATCAACACTGCTTTTGCTCCTCTCCACTTTTCTTAAAATAAAAACTCAACGAGTCTGGCAGTGTCTGCAGACAGGGAAACAGAGTCAACATTTCATTGCCAATATGACCCTTTGGAGTAGAATAAGAATGAGAGAGCACAAAATCAAAATAATTTACAAAAGGAGCAAATGTGGTGTGAAAAACAGTTGAGAATGCACTGCATGGAAATGTGACGGAGGCAGCTTTAATTAGGACATTCAAGAAAGTGTTAGATGATTGTTTCATTTAAATAAAGTGTAAGGATGAGGGGAAAAGGACAGGGGAATGGCACTCAGTCGTGATGTTCATTTGGAGAGCCAGTGTACAGCATTAGGCCAAATAGCCACTTCCTGCAATGTAACACTTCTGCAAAGTCTGTGATCTTGGTGAAGTACAAAACAGAAAACTGACCTTTATTTATAAACTTCAGCTAGGTGCACTTTAATGATGCCAATTAAATGTAGGTATCACATTCCTTCATTAGGAATATTAACCATAGTCATGTTGAATTCTCATTGCTGTCATGGAAATTGAAATCCCAGTCAAGTGTAGAATCAGCCGCATATTTTCTGTTATCTGGCAACAATTGACAGGTCAACTGCAATCTGCAATACGGAGATCTCCCACTCTTCACAGTTCAGAGAAGCTTCTACCTACTCACATAAAGAGGGACAAAGCCTTTCTGTCAGAATGAATGATCACCTCTGTAGAGGAATACTCTTCATATTGAACCCATTGTGCATCTTGTTCAGAAGATACAGAGTGTTGTCATTTGTTGAAGATGCTGTTTCCGATTGTTTTACAAGGCCCCTGGAGGTTATGGAGATTTGGCAGGGTGCGGTTATGGAGTGGTCTTGACAATGCCATTATCACAAAGAAGAACACAATTTATTTCCAAATTTCAGGAAGGTGCATTATAATAAGATGCTGACTAAACGTATGTTCTATATTCCCTTATTAAATGAGAGTACTGACAGCATAAATGTTGCCCTCATAGTTGTTATGGGGATTAGCAACTTACTGCACAAATCAGTCAGCTTTTAGATGATAAAAAAAGCTATGCCTGACACTTAACCTGAATACTAAAGGGCTAAGTTCATCTTCCATCTGACCGGTGTGTAGAGTTGCTGAGCCGGTCAATCTTATCCCTTCCCCATCCCTCCACCATTTTAATTTATACTCCTGTGAAGTTCAGACCGAATCCAGAGTTGAACCTCATTCCCACACTGCTAGCAAAACAAATAGCTATCCTGCAGCTCAGAGACTGACACATTTGTTAACCCCTAGAGGGAGGACTGGATATTTGACCTCAACCGCACAAAAAATATTGTTTTACCTGCCTTTTCGGTTGCCTCAGAACAACCAAACATGTTATTTTTAATGAGACTTCCTATTTGATCGAACTGCAAATGATCAATGCGCACAAGGGACCTGATGAAGTTAAATAGGTAAAACGACAGAGTGGATCAAGACAGATCACTGGAAAACGTTTAAAAGTATCAGAAAGGGTTAATGCTGAGGAGTGCTTTAAGCATCACTCACCATGAAGCTGTCGTATGAAGGCTGTATCTCCTGATACCTACCAAAAAGTTCACATTGTACACACAGAAGGTTCTGTGTGTACTCATCTGTGAAATGCCCTGCCAGTATGAAACATGGCAGCACCCAAATAAGCACAATAAACATGAGTGAAGGCAACTGAATAATGTCACTGGCACTACTGTCAGGGATGCTGTGCATGCAAGACTTGAGAGTGTTTTGGGGATTTTAGACATTCTCATCATATGGGCTTTTTGGGAAACAGCTTAGGATGTCCAAGGAGTAAGATGCACCATCTGAGTCATTAAAGTTTCTACAAATTCCACCATATCGATATAACCTGTACATAGCTACCATCATGCAGTCAACTACATCATGTTTCAGACAAGAGCCTTTTCTCATTAGATTACCAAGTGGGTTTCCTCTACACTGAACCAAGCAAGTCTCCCAATCAGGGAAGAAGATGGTAGCAGCTAATCTACCTGATAGGGGACAATAGCACAGAGAGCTTGTACAGCATGACGAGGAGTGATACGGACTGTTCAAACTATAGCTACAATCTAGTCTACCCGATAAAGTTTCGTCCTACAGTGCTGTCAGAAATAAAAGGGGATGAATCCCAGAACCAATGAAGTTCCACAAACAAGTCAGTGTGGATATTGAAGACTGCATTGAAATTCTGTGAAGCTGAGAGGCTCACGTATCAAGTTAGCACCGAAGAGTGACAAATTAAAATTTTCTGCTGCCTGGCTTGGGGATGTGAAAATTGCATTCTTGTGTTAGTGTCCACTAAAACTTTGTTCATATATTTCATTAAACAAAGCAATAAAATAAGAAGTAGTTTGCTTAGCCATCAGATTTTATGGCTGCCTAATTCATTTGTGATCGGCTTACTGCTGTCAAATTTGCCTGGCCTAAATAACATACCAATCAAAAACCTTATAAATTCAATGTGCCACAATATATACACAAACAAATGAAGTCCCTTAGGAAGCAAAAATAGCAGTCTGAATGTAAGTCATTACCATGAAGATTGCAGCGATATTGTCTCATTTGCTAATGCTTGTTACATCTGCATGTTACAGTTAATAATTCCAGTTTATTTCAGGTGTAAAGTCTGATCTAGTTCTGAGGCAAATTAAAGTTAGAGAACAACACTCCAGAAATCCATCTTACTTCATATAGACAAGAAAACAGTCCAGAAACAAATCACAACAAGTCACAACTCAAAACATGAACTTTGTTATTCTCGCTCCGCAGACGCTGCCAGACCTGCTGAGCATTTCCACCATTGTCTGTTTTTCAGGCAAGCCTGGTTTAACAAAGTGAACAGACATTCTGCAATGTATCATGTGGAACTTTGTCAACTTCAGTCTCCTTAATGGTCCTGGCAAAACTGCTGTAGGACCACATCCAGGAGATTGGTTTTCATCTTCACTGCTTAAGGAGTAACCTGGTAAAGTGGGTCATTTGCCCACTTCAATGGGATGAAAGTCAGGCATGGGCGGGTTGGACCGAAGGTTCTGTTTCAATGCTGTACATCTCCATGACTCTATGACTCTATGTCCTGCCAAATGGCAATGAGCGAAATGATTTCATATTCTTTCTGTCTGAATCTGAATTAGGAAACCAGCCAGAACACCATTAGGTTGGCAGCATAATGGTTTGCTTCATTCCATGACAATTTTCTACCAGAAGCAATAGCAGCTGCTGAAAGCCTCAATAGGGTACAGTTTAATTGCAGCAATGATGAGGAAATCAATTGAATCTCCACATATTCATGATGCTAATGTTGGGTGCCTGAAATAGCAGTTCATGTGTGGCATCTACCATTGTGATGGCAGTTGTGGGGAAGACGTATTGTCATTTATTTTCAAATCTAGTCCTCCCAAGAAAGCTGTACTTTAGCCAAAAAATGATGATTCTATGGAGTTCACTATAAAGGGAGTTTTTGAAGCAAATAGTAAAAATGGATTTAGAGAGAAGTTGTAAACATGTGGGAGAAGGAGATAGAAAGTCTTAGTGATAGGGAGAGATGATAAAGAATAAGAGAAGGTTCATATGGAGCATAGCTGCTAACTCGGATTGGTTGGGATTGTGACTAGAACTACCAATATTATATAAATGAAGAAGGCGATAGAAAGTTCTCTTGGTTGGTTTCAACCTTAGAAGGAGCGGTAATTTGGCAGGAACTGATGAACAAGTTCTGATTAGATTAGATTCCCTACAGTGTTGGAAACAGGCCCTTCAGCCCAACAAGTCCACACCGACCCTCCGAATAGTAACCCACCCCCCTCTGACTAATGCACCTAACACTATGGACAATTTCAGCATGGCCAATTCACCTGACCTGCATATCTTTGGAATGTGGGAGGAAACCGGAGCACCCGGAGGAGATCCATGCAGACCCGAGGAGAATGTGCAAACTCCACACAGACAGTCGCCCAAGCCTGGAATCAAATCTGGGACCCTGGCACTGTGAAACAGCAGTGCTAACCACTGAGCCACTGTGCCACCCCATGGTTCTGTATCAGCAAAGGTTTTATTTTTATCCCTCTGCACTGCCACCTCAATGGATGTTGGGTATGACGTGACACTGAACTCTTCTTCCGTTGCCTTCACATCTGCACCCATTTCTTTGGACAAGAGTGTGCTCTCTGTCGCACAGACCCTTCCACCCAGCTCCAACACTCTCCCACTATCTGGACCCCTCCATCTGGCCTTCTACCTGTACTTAACTTGTTCACTTAGAACTATCAACATAACATTGGCTACTTTAATTTCTCAGCCCCACTTCCCCACTCCCCCCAACCCCAATGCTAACCTATCTCCTTCTGAACTGACTGCAAACCATGTTCTCAGATCCAATCCAATTTGTAACCAATGCTGCCAACAAGATGGTGCCTTTGTTGTCTGGCGTACTGATCTCTATATTGCAGTGTTGAGCAACAGCTCTCAGATACCTCCTCCTATCTCCCCTTGGGCCAGGACCTCACCATTGCACGTCAGGTTATTGCGTCTACGAAGTTCGCTAATCTCATTCCATCTGGTCATTTCACCTTTGCCTCCCAAAAAGGGGCATGGATTGGGTATATAGGCAAAGTCTTTTCCCTGGGGTCAGGGAGTCCAGAACTAGAGGGCATAGGTTTAGGGTCAGAGGGAAAGATATAAAAGAGACCTAAGGGGCAACTTTTTCACACAGAGGGTGGTACGTGTATGGAATGAGCTGCCAGAGGAAGTGGTGGAGGCTGGTGCGATTGCAACATTTAAGAAACATTTGGATGGGTACATGAATAGGAAGGGTTTGGAGGGATATGGGCCGGGTGCTAGCAGGTGGGACTAGATTGGGTTGAGATATCTGGTCGGCATGGACAGGTTGGACTGAAGGGTCTGTTTCTATGAACATCTCTATGACTCTATAGCTCAATGAACTGCTTCCAAGCTCATAATCCCTTAACCCCAAACAGCCTGCTTCTATTACATTCCCAAAATCCACAAACAGACCCATTGTTTCTCCTGGCCCATAACCATCTCTTCCTACCTCAGCTCAATTTATTTTTTTCTCTCCTATTGTCCAGTTCCTTCCCACTTACATCTGCATTTCCTCTGATGTTTTGCATGAGTTTCAGAATATCCAATCTTGGGCTCTAGCTGCCTCTTATTCACCGTGGACATGGGGTACATGGAACATCCTACATTGGGTCCCACCCTCAACTCTTTTCCTCTGGTACATCGATGATGTCATCGATGCTGCTCCCCGCTCTTGTTCAGAACCGGAAAGGTTTATCAATTTTGCTTCAAATATCCGTGATAATGTGTAATTGATAATCAAAAAACTAAGTCAGAGATTGCTGATAATTTTCAAACTAACCTAAAGAGTAGGTGAAGAGAACTTTTTTGTCCTGTGTTGTTATGATCTGGACTGCACTGCCTGAAAGAAGCAAGACATACAATATAAACTCCAATAGAATCTCCATTTAAACTAGGCCAAAGTTGCAGGGCTATGGAGAGAGTGTAGAGGAATGGTAGCAGTTAGCTGTTTCCTATATTTAAGGAAATGTTTCATATATATTTATTTATCCAGGTTTCACCTCAAGTTCTAGGTATCTGAGAGGTGGACTTCCTGCTGTTGTTGATCCCAGGAATATTGGAGCTACTGCATCACAGACTACTTATCTCAATGCTTTTTTAGTTTAATCCTTGACTTGCTCTCTGTTTGGTTTTGGGTTTGGCAAAAGGTGCAATTCTATATTCAACATTTTCTGTTTTTATTTCAGATCTCCGCCTTTCAGAAATGTTTGTCTTTCCATCATCACTTAAATACGTCACCTTCTTTGGCATTTTTACAAAGTAAGTTGTTATATTAAATCTGGGCTTAAGTATGTAAGATCCTTTTGTCACTCAAGTTGAACTCAAGATATAACATTTAACTTCATGAAGTGTATATAAATGTGAAATATACTGCTTAAATCATGTGGAGTTAATCTCTAGGTCAATCAATAACTTCCCTGGAGGCTTGATTTCATCCTTATTACCTCTGCAAAAAATTTTAGAAATTAAACCACTACTTTTAAGGTAGTAATATAATTGTTGGCAGCAAATACTGAGACATAATTGTGTGCGATTATAGTATGTGCTTGCATTGTATTTCCATTAGTCGCTGGCAGTTTATGACCCTATGATGCACACAGACAGTGGACTGTATTGGTAACAATAATTTTTTTAAAAAAGTATAGTGATTCATTGTGAATGCTTAATGTGACCATAAACATCCCGGATGATTTTATAAACAAGTCAAATTATAATTCAAGTTATATATTTGGACCTTTCATGGTAGAATTCTATGTTGTTGAAGCTGTTCCTGGATTAAAAGAAAGTGATGGTTTTATTTTCTGTAACAAAAAGTCTCATTTCCTAAATATCACAGTACCTGAAATCCTTATCAGCTAAGGTTTGCAAAATATACATCTTGAAGTCAATAATATTGAAAGGATATTTTATATATTCAGGATGAGGATGCATTCACTTGGCTTTGGCACTGATGAAGGCATGATGAAGAGCTTATGCCCAAAACATCGACTCTCCTGCTGCTCGGATGCTGCCTGACCAGCTGTGCTTTTCCAGTGCTAAACTTGTCAACACTGATGAAAGCATGTTATCTGTTGGTTGTGTAATTGTGACTGGATTAACAAAACAAATTAAATTTACATTAGCGTTGGGCTGAATTCAAGAAATGGGATCATCATCGAATGGGCAGGAATTGAATGTAGGTAAAAACAATGACTGCAGAAGCTGGGCCTGTATTCTTGATGAAGCACTTTTGCCTGAAACATTGCTTTTGCTGCTCCTCGGATGCTGCCTGAACTGCTGTGCTCTTCCAGCACCACTAATCCAGGAATTGAATGTAGGAGAGCAATCTCGATCCCACTGAAATTCTGGGTTGGGGTCTAATTTTTCAGATATAGTAGCTCCTCGTGTTAAAATATAGCCATCATCAGCAGCCTTTCAGCACTGGAAAGGAGAAAGGGAATCCCATGCTATGATTTAGAGATCTGCAGCAACCAATGAATGGAGCTATTTAGAGGTGAACTCTTGCTCCAATTTTCAGTAACAAATAAGAGATACATAACTCCCCCTTGACTTGGCTTTGTGGCAGAGAATGTGATGAAGATTAGTGACCCTATTTGAAGCTGCAGGGAATGTCTGCATTGGGGAACTGTTTAGAAGACTTTACCAGATCAAGTAATGTAAGTCTACGCAGTGTTACAGCAATAGATGGTGCATGGTGGCAGTGTGGTTCGCACTGCAACCTCAGGGACCCGGGATTGATTCTAGCCTCAGGTGACTGCCTGTGTGGAGTTCGCACATTCTCCCCCATTCTGCATGGATTTCTGTCGGGTGCTCTGTCCCAAGTTGAAGACCACTTGGAAGAAGCACTGAGGGTAGCAAGGATTGGTAATGGTGCAGAATGTAGTCTTATAACTGACTTCAATGACTATCACCAAGAATGGTTCAGCAGCATCACTACTAACTGTGCAGGTCTAGTCTCAAACTTCATGGCTGCTAAACTGGGTTTGAGACTGGTGAAGGAACCAAGTAGAAGGAAAAGTATACCTGACCTCAATCAGCTGCACAGCTTCAGTTCATTGGTAGTATTAGTAGGAGTGATGATTGTTCAGTCCTTATGGAGATGAATTCCCATGCTCACATTGAGGAAACTATCACTGTGCTAACTGGGAAAGATGTTGAATAGATCTAGCAAATCAACACTGGGCATCCAGAAGGCACTGTGGATCATCATCAGTAGCAGTTTTATACTTCCACACAATCTACAACCTCATGGCCTAGCATATCTCCCAATCTACCATTACCATCAAGCCAAGAGATCCACTCTGGTTGAACAGAAAGTGGAGGAGGGAATGCCAGCAAGAGGACTAAGCATACCTGAAAGAAGATAGTTGCTAAGCAATTCTCCAAGCAATGGATCAGATTTAAATTCTGCAGTCCTGCCACACCTCATTGTAAATGGTAACGGACAATTCAACAAATCATTGGTGGAGGAGGCTTCACAAACATCTGTATCCTCAATAATGATGGAACCTAGCATAACAGTGCAAAGGATAAGGATGAAGCATTTGGATTAATATGGCATGGTGGCTCAGTGGTTAGCCCTGCTGCCTCACAGCATCAGGGATCCAGGTTCAATTCCAGCCTTGTGTGACTGTCTGTGTAGAGTTTGCACATTCTCCCTGTGTCTGCGTGGGTTTACTGTGGGTGCTCTACTTTCGTGCCACAGTCTAAAGACATGCAGATTAGTTGTGGTAAGTACAGGGATAATGTTAGTGGGCTGGGTCTAGGTGGGGCATCCTTTGGATGCTTAGTGCAGACTCAATGGGCCAAATGGCCTCTTTCCACATGGTAGGAATTCTATGATTCTAAGCCAGATGAATACGCTGGCCACAAGATATTTTGTCCTACTCAACTTGCCTTATAGCACAAAGTCCGGCCTTTCTGCAGCAGGCTCATTTTGTATAAAGCATATTAGACCATATGGTTTTCGGATGTAAACATTTTGCAGCAGAATGCGTTAATTTAGTAAAGACACCGTGACTGGATGCTATGAACTACGAAGAACTTTGTGTTCAAATTTCATTTTCTCTTTGAAGAATGAGGATGTGACAGAATGAGCACTCCTGAATGGGAGAAAGGTCCAATAATTTTAAGAAAGAAGGAACGAAAGAAGCAAGTCTTGCATTTGAAAAGAATCTTGCACCAGTTCAAGCTGAGCCAATGTTCTTTACGGCCCATGAAGCTTTTGTGTTTCCTTACAGAGTTGGTAGTGAAAGCCACTGGAATTAATGTCACAAAGAACAGAGGAAACTAAATTAGGACACTCTCTCCAATTAGGAATATATTGTACGTGAAATCTTTTATATCCATCCTAGCTGGGTAGCTACTGCAGAGGGGCTGAATGAAAACCAACTACAATTGAAATCAACTGGTGTCAGAGAAAGCATAGAAAAATGAAACGAAGGAAGGTTAAATTAGATCAGAGTCAGAAGGCAATCATGCTGGGTTAGAATGGAAAAAGGGACAGTGAAATAAGAATGGAAACCTTCTCCAAATTCATTTAACAAGTAATCGCTTCTGGTGGCACAATAATGAACATTCAAAGAAAGATGTGGTTGCTTTCTAGTTCGGAGAAGTTAATTCTGTGCTGTGTAAATTTTCCCACCTTTCAAAGTTAATTCAATAATAGGATTGCGAAATCTTTAGGTGAAGTAGCTTTGACTCAATCTTGATTTTACTGCCAACTGTAATGCTCACTTGTTGGAATACAGCATTCAGTTCTGGTTTCCTGCTATAGGAAAGAGGTTAAAATGAAATTGTCCTATTCTGTTCAAGTACTGATTGGAGGTGCAGTGGACAGTGAAAGAGGTTACCTCAGAGTAAAACCTGGTCTTGATCAGATGGGCCAATGGGCTGAGGAGTGGCAGATAATTTAGATAAAATGCGACGTGCTGCATTTTGGGAAAGCAAATCAAAGCGGTCCTGGGAAGTGTTGCTGAACAAAGAGGCCTTGGAGTGCAGGTTCATAGTTCCTTGCAAGTAGAGTCACAGGTAGATAGGATGGTGAAGAAGGCGTTTGGTATGGTTTTCTTGTTTGGTCAGAGCATCGCTTATAGGAGTTGGGAGATCATGTTGTGGCTGTACAGGACATTGGTTAGGCCATTTTCAGAATATTGCGTGCAATTCTGGTCTCCTGCCTATTGGAAGGATGTTGTGAAACTTGAAAGGGTGCAGAAAAGATCTACAAGGATGTTGTCGGGGAGGAGCGTTTGAGTTATGGGGAAAGGTTGAAGAGACTGGGGCTATTTACCCTGGAGAGTTGGAGGCTGAGGGGTAACCTTACGAGTTTTGTAAAATCACGAGGAGCATGGATCTGGTGAATAGCCAAAGTCTTTTTCCTAGGCTAGGGTAATCCAAAATTAGACAGCATAGGTTTAAGGTGAGAGGGTAAAATTATGAAAGGTACCGAAGGAGCAACTCTTACATACAGAGAGTGGTATGTGTATGGATTGAGCTGCCAAGGGAGTTGGCAGATGCTGGTATAATTTTAACATTTAAAAGACATCTGGATGGGTATGTGAATACAATGGGTTTAGAGGGAAATAGGCCAAATGCTGGAAAATGGGACTAGATTAATTTAGGATATGGTATTTAGGTCAGCATGAGTGAGTTGGACTGAGCAGTCTGTTTCCGTGCTATACAACTCTATGACTCTATGTTTCTATAACTAGTTCATTATTATAATTGACACAGAACAGGGTGTTGGTTTCAATGGGGACTGACATCAGCAACATCAAGCTCCTGTGCTTCTCTACATTAATACTTCAAACAACAAGACAATGCTTAATCCTTATCATGTTCTAATACACTGCTTCTGATCATTCATTTGGAATTCTCAAAATGTGGAATCGAACCAGGCTTTGAGAAATGTGGACTATGGCACAATGAGTAGGGGAAACAGGGGAGACACTTGTCCTGACGTCAAGATCAACTTTCTGCAACTTTCCTGCCTGGCTCGAACATTGTGTTGAGATTCTCACCAGGGAGCAGCCCAATTTTTCCCTATTGATGTCTGTTATTGCTTTGTAATGGTTTGTTAACGGTTGACTCATCACGGGTTACAATCTTACCGAATAATTAGCTGTCAGGAAAACCTGACATAGAAACCTGAGCAGATTCTTGGTGGATTTCACTTGCCTCTTGCTCCAAAGGCTCATCACATAAGACACTGGGCACCAACATCTTGTGCAATGTCTAGCACTCCACATCCATGGAGACTGGCATCGAAAATGTGCCAGCCTCTATAAACTGTCATGGTACATCTCTGATCCACTTACTGGATGCTGCAACTCAGGCCACACCAGCAACTATTGTTGGATTGCTGCAGTAAGGATAATGTGTGTTTGGGGACATACAGCCAGCTTATAGATTGGACCCAGGGGATTCTGGGCCCTTTGCTTGCTATCATAGTGCTCACTCACTGCGAGACCACCTGAAAGCATGTCTGTCTTGCCCTTTTTCACATTGCTCCCTCAGCCAGAGTCAGCGCCTCACATTACTTCAATCTTGCCTTGCCACATAGTGCAGACACAAAGCCAGATGCTTGTCACGATTGTCAGCAGGCCTCTGTTAAACCTAGGGGGATAGTCTTCCCTCAATGGACCTTGGCACAGTAAGTCAAGGGCGGCCTCCAATACCAGTCCAGGTTCTGCACAGAGCAATCAGAATTAGGATCCTATGTAGCAGGCATAATGCTACCTGTTTTGACTCTTTTTGTGCGAAGTTCAGCTTCTGGACTGAGAGAGGGGCAGATGTTATGGAAGGTGAAATCAGATAGCACAGCTATTACTGTTGGTGCTGGTGGGGAGTTTTCCCAAGTGAGCTCAATAGGCAGCACAGAGGCATGCAGGGTTAGTGGTGTCACAGTTTGGTGTAGGTGAGGGTGAGTGGGAGAGGTGGAGCGTGCAGGAATGGTGACAGTGGTAGATCATGAGCCTTGCTGGGAGGTGGTGTACAAGCAGAGATAGAGTTAGGGTGATGTATTGGAAAGAAATGGTGGCACTTAGACTGGTAGCGTGGAGAACATCATTGACTTTCTTCCTCCACTGCTAGTCCTGGGGGAGGAGGTCATCCCATCCCTACTGTAGGAGCATGGGGATCACTGCTGTCTGATTCATGACATAGAACATAGAATATAGCAAAGTACAGCACAGAATCGGCCCTTTGGCCCATGATGTTGTGCTGAGGTTTAATCCTAATGTAAAATATAATAACTTAACCTACGCACCCCTCAACTCACTGCTCTCCATGTGCCTATCCAGCAGTCGCTTAAATGTCCCTAATGGCTCTGCTTCTACCACCACTGCTGGCAACGCATTCCATGCATTCACAACTCTCTGCGTAAAGAACCTACCTCTGATATCTCCTCTATACCTTTCTCCTAATACCTTCAAACTATGACCCCTCGTATCTGTTAATCCTCCCCTGGGGAAGAGTCTCTGGCTATTGACTATCTATTCCTTTCATTATCTTGTATACCTCGATCAGGTCTCCTCTCTTTCTCCTTCTCTCCAGAGAGAAAGGTCCGAGCTTTTTCAACCTTTCTTCATCAGACAAACCCTCCAGTCCAGGCAGCATCCTGGTAAACCTTCTTTGCACCCTCTCCAAAGCCTCTGCATTTTTCCTATTGTAGGGAGACCAGAACTGGACACAATATTCCAAGTGTGGTCTCACCAGGGACTTGTAGAGTTGTAGCAAAACCTCACAGCTCTTAAACTCACTCCCCCTGTTAATGAAAGCCTGTCTCAGATTTGAGCTACTGGTCCTCAAATACTCTTTTCCTCAGACTACCCAAAGGCTGAACTGGCACACTGGAGGCCAGAACTGTCTCTACCCTGAAGCTGAAGAGATTATCTCAGAATTGCAGTGTGGTTTCTTTGCATGGCAAAATGTCACAGATATGATCTTTAATGCAGAAAAAAATCCAAGAAAAATACAAGGAATGGCACCAACTGCTGTGCATTGACTTATTTTGACCTCACTGGAGCCTTTCATTCTATCAAGCATTTCAGGTTATTAAACATCTTCAAATCTGAGAGCCGTCAAATCTGTCACTGTCTTCTGCCTACTCCTTAACAATATGCAAGCTTTGTTTACTAACAGGTAGACAGGCAGGAGGCTGGATTCCAGCATCTGCAGTCCTGTTGTCTCCCTGAATATTTACTAACAGCCACTACAGACCCAATCACAACAACACTAGGTTGAACAAAGCTCTGTCATCATTTTAACTCTCTTCTCCATCTTCCTTTCTGTAATACTGCGACTCCTCTTCAGCAAGCTACCCTGAGAGATGAAGATAATTTACAGAACAAGTGGGAGATTGTTTAACTCACACTGATTTGAATCAAAAACCAAAATCACTCCACTTCAGTCATTGAGGTCCAGAATGCAAGAGATTTTTTTGTGTGTATGTGTGTGTGTGTGTTTGTGTGTCCACTCAGCTTATTGGAAACTCCTTCTCTGAAGCATAGTAGAAAATGAATCCTTTCACTCAACCCAGAAAACTATGGTAATCTCCCAACTTACTCCCAGAGTATGAACCTATTAAAATCAACAATGGGATCCTGGAAAATCTGAGCCATTTGTCTTATCCTAGGAGCTTCCTCTCACTAAAGGCTAGATATACATGACAAAGTCCATCTTATAGATATTACCAGCAGCAGCTACAATGTACACTGGTGATAGATGTAGTGAGTGATTAGGCTTGTGCACAGGGTGCTGGTCAAATGATTTGGCCTGTCCCATCATCGATAATATTTGAGATCATTGAGTTGTTGGAACTGTACTCCTTCAGCCAAATGATCATATTTTTAATTCGTACCTCTTAGACAGTGCACAGATCTCAGAAGATAGGAGGTGGGTCACCTCCGTAGCTGAATTGTAGAAAATGTTCAAATCCCTCTGTTTGCTTATATTCAGCTCATAAAATCTAAGACATGCAGAGGCATTTCTGCAATGATGTTAACTTTATTTGTGTTGTAAAGCTTTTCGGTGGACTTTATTGGTAATTCTGTTACATCATATTTTATTACAACATAATCAAATACTAAAATGGATTGTCTCACAGATGTTCACGTTGGCAGGCATTTTTAAAATTTTGATATTGCATCATGCTGGTGATTTTCCATGTCGCAGACAGATTCTTCATATAATGGTGATCACATTTTATTGATTAATTTCTGTTATGTTCTCCTGGAATTATTAAGTCATTTACTAGTCATTCTTTAATGTAAACCCTTAAATAGTTCTTCTTATTCAGCCTTATAAATCCATGAAGATCATATTCATTTTATAGTACTAGTGTTAATCTGTATAGAAGATATTATTGCTATGTGTCATTGTCAGAAAGTAACGCATTCCTAAAATGTGAGAATTTGACAGTCCTATAATTGTGAAATAGATGTTAATATGTCTTTTAATACTAAATTACTTTTGCAACCAACACCCAGAAAATGAATATTATCAACTTAATCTTACTTATCCTGTTTTATTCATTTATAAGAATTATCTGCTGTCAGATGCTGGGTAAAGTTACACCTGTAATTATCTTGCTTCGGAGGAATATGTCTTAGAAACACTTCCCCTCCTCATTTCCTGTAACAATAGTAAATAATTGTGTCTGTTCAATGTTGCTTAATTTAAGTAAATCCATTTAAAATACATTTAACTTGCGATAATAATTGCATTGTAGCCTTTTGAAATTCTGAATCTTGCTCAGAATGAAAGTGACAAATGTCATTTGTGTCTTATTTTGGTCAGATTGTTCATTCTTTAATTGAGACCCAGTGCATGGGATCTTAAAATGCCACCAGCAGCCTGTGAGCTATTTTGTGAAGTTTGTTGCTGTGATCTCCCTGGTAACACGCTTAAGAAATAGTTGAACACATGGTTTCCAAATCAATAAAGGCTTAGTAATTAGTCTAATTATGAATATAACAACCTGATATTTTTTGAACAAGGACTGTAGCAATGAATTTCCAATGAGTTTTGGCAAATTGTCAAGACTTATAAAAAGGAACATGCTGCATAGATTTATCACAGTGTATGTGAACAGAGAAAGTGAGATATTCACAAAAATGCAGAGGGCTTTGGTTAGTTTTCACAATATATAAGCAAGAAGATGGGAGGTCTACATTGAGAGATAAGTGCTTTTGTAATAGTGGCATAGTTATAAAGAAGACAAGCTAGAGCTATTGGAAATCTGTCATTAGAACATAAAATACTTTAAATATTCAACTGGTTTGGAAACTCCTATGGACAGAGGAAGAGTGAATGCTTCAGGTGCTTTTGAAAGAATGCCAGTAGTATATATGTTTATGCAGTAGATCTATTTTTGTTTATTCTTTCAGATACAGGACATTGGTTGGGCCACTGTTGGAATATTGCGTGCAATTCTGGTCTCCTTCCTATCGGAAAGATGTTGTGAAACTTGAAAGAGTTCGGAAAAGATTTACAAGGATGTTGCCAGGGTTGGAGGATTTGAGCTATAGGGAGAAGCTGAACAGGCTGGGGCTGTTTTCCCTGGAGCATCGGAGGCTGAGGGGTGACCTTATAGAAGTTTACAAAATTATGAGGGGCATGGGTAGGGTAAATAGGCAAAGTCTTTTCCCTGGGGTCAGGGAGTCCAGAACTAGAGGGCATAGGTTTAGGGTGAAAGGGGAAAGATATAAAAGAGACCTAAGGGGTAACTTTTTCACACAGAGGGTGGTACATGTATGGAATGAGCTGCCAGAGGATGTGGTGGAGGCTGGTACAATTGCAACATTTAAAAGGCATTTGGATGGGTATATGAATAGGAAGGGTTTGGAGGGATATGGGCTTGGTGCTGGCAGGTGGGACTAGATTGGGTTGGGATATCTGGTCGGCATGGACAGGCTGGGCCAAAGGGTCTGTTTCCATGCTGTACATCTCTATGACTCTATGACTCTATGTGGACATTACTAACTAGGTCAACATTTGTCTCCTACTTATACTGCCCTTGTGAAGATAGTGTTGACCGCCTCTTGAACTGCTACAGTTCAAGGGAATTCCAGAATTTTAACCTAGCCACCTTAAAGGAATGCTGCTCCTTGGATGCTGCCTGAACTGCTGTGCTCTTCCAGCACCACTAATCCAGTATTGCATCTACTATAGCTTAGAAAGTTAAGAGCTGACTAGGGAAACATATGTTAGTGAAGAATCTTGACAGGGTGCTTGTGGAAAGGATGCTTCCTCCTGTGGGTGAATCTTGAGTTAGAGGTCACTGTTTAAAAATAGAGGGGTCACCCACTTAAGATAAAGAGGCAATATCTTTGTGTTGTGAGTCTATGGAATGCTCTCAAAAAGTGGAGAAGCAGAGTGCTTGAATACTTTAAGGCAATGGCAGGTAGATTTGTGATAAGAAAAGTAATGAGACGTTAAATGTAAAGTGGAAATTGGGAACATGATGAGTCGTGATCTTATTGAATGGAGGCATCGTCTCCTTTCTGCTCCTAATTTGCGTGTTCATATTGTGCACTCAACAGTGAACGTTCCCAGTTCTGACCTTATGATGAAGGGAAAACCATTGATGAAGCAGTTGAAAATGGTTGAACCTTGGATAATATCCAGAGGAACTCCTGAAGGGATGAATGGGACTGAGATGATTAAGTAGCAGCGACCACTACCATCTTCCTTTGTGACTCCAACCAGTGGAGATTTTGTTTTTCCTGACTCCTATTGACTGCAGTTGAGCTCAGGCTCCTTGATGCCACACTTGGTTGACTGCTGCTTTGATCTTAAGGGCAGTTACTCTCACAATATCTTTTGAGGACAGTATGAAAACATATTTCCTGTAAGTTCAAAATATTGGACATTTCAAATTATTGTTCTCAGCATGAAACTGAAAGTTTCATCTTTTTGAAAAGACTCGCAAAGAGAGAAAGTTGTATTTATAGAGTATATAAATTGTATAGTTCCAAAGTGCATCACTGCCAAAAACGTAGTTGCTGCTTTAATGCAGGAAGCGAAATGGTGAATTACCACTCAGCAAGCTCCCACAAAGAATATGCATCTCCCCTGAAAGGCAGCACCTCCAATGATGCAGCACTTGCTACGTACAGCACTGGTATGTCAGCTTCCATCTTTTCTGCTTAAGTCTCCAGAGTGGGTCTTAATTTCACAAGTTCCTAAACCACTAACAAGGTTCTTAACCAACTGTGCTACAGCTGACCAAGTATAAGAAGATGGGACTTGACTTGGAGAGAAATCAAATACATATCTGAAATAGTTCAGAGTTTAAAAAACATATCAAAAACCTAAATAACATTGATTCCTTTCTGTGCTTATTGTGAATTTATTAAATTGTTCATTATTAAAATCCTACTAAGAGTTGTTTCATACCACCACCTAGTGGTCAATCTATTACAATTACTGGTTCCAGTGAATTAAAATCAGGTTTAAAAATATAAGGAAAGGTTAGAGATGGTGCTAATGTTTTATGTGTTACTCGTGTCCTTGGAACTCCAAAATGGTATCAGCAGTGGTGAAAATCCCCATCAATGACTGAGGCTGTTTCTGCTTTTGCAGTCTAAGTCTGCTGAAAATATGTAGAGTGAGCAGTGTAAAATACTGCTTTAGTGTCAGCAGTGCAGATTTAGAGCTCAAAGCATCAATTAAAACTTGGCTAATTGAATATGTTTTTAGTAACAGGCAGGAATGCCAACCAGTGCTACTTAGAGGAACAGTCAAATACTCACAGGTTAGTTACTGATTGATTTCTTCGGGCTGTTGTCTCTGAGATATCTTCGAGGAGAAAGTGAGGACTGCAAATGCTGGAGATCAGAGCTGAAAATGTGTTGCTGGAAAAGCGCAGCAGGTCAATTTTGAGATATCTGCAGATATCCACATAGGGAGGAGTTAAATTGACATCACAAGTTAAATCCTTCCCAAGAGGATGTGAAGACCTGTTCCATTGAGGAGCTAACCAGTGCCACTAGAGTGCAGTCTGCTTCGGTGATTGTTCTTTGTGTGAACAACATGAAGCTGAAGTATGAAGATCCTAATCTCCCTATAATCTCTCTGTGCACTGTCA